>NC_092295.1:14400455-14762955 GCF_036320965.1 Panulirus ornatus
CCTAACTACCTACCTCAACGTTGGCATGGCTGAGCCTAACTACCTACCTCAACGTTGGCATGGCTGACCCTAACTACCTACCTCAACGTGGGCATGGCTGACCCTAACTACCTACCTCACGTGGGCATGGCTGACCCTAACTACCTACCTCAACGTGGGCATGGCTGAGCCTGGCCTAACTACCTATCTCACGTGGGCATGGCTGAGCCTGGCCTAACTACCTACCTCAACGTGGGCATGGCTGAGCCTGGCCTAACTACCTACCTCAACGTGGGCATGGCTGAGCCTAACTACCTACCTCACCTGGGCATGGCTGAGCCTGGCCTAACTACCTACCTCACCTGGGCATGGCTGAGCCTGGCCTAACTACCTACCTCACCTGGGCATGGCTGAGCCTGGCCTAACTACCTACCTAACGTTGGCATGGCTGAGCCTGGCCTAACTACCTACCTCAACGTGGGCATGGCTGAGCCTGGCCTAACTACCTACCTCAACGTGGGCATGGCTGAGCCTGGCCTAACTACCTACCTCAACGTGGGCATGGCTGAGCCTGGCCTAACTACCTACCTCAACGTGGGCATGGTTGAGCCTGGCCTAACTACCTACCTCAACGTGGGCATGGCTGAGCCTGGCCTAACTACCTACCTCAACGTGGGCATGGCTGAGCCTGGCCTAACTACCTACTTCACCTGGGCATGGCTGAGCCTGGCCTAACTACCTACCTCAACGTGGGCATGGCTGAGCCTGGCCTAACTACCTACCTCAACGTGGGCATGGCTGAGCCTGGCCTAACTACCTACCTCAACGTGGGCATGGTTGAGCCTGGCCTAACTACCTACCTCAACGTGGGCATGGCTGAGCCTGGCCTAACTACCTACCTCAACGTGGGCATGGCTGAGCCTGGCCTAACTACCTACCTCAACGTGGGCATGGTTGAGCCTGGCCTAACTACCTACCTCAACGTGGGCATGGTTGAGCCTGGCCTAACTACCTACCTCAACGTGGGCATGGCTGAGCCTGGCCTAACTACCTACCTCAACGTGGGCATGGCTGAGCCTGGCCTAACTACCTACCTCAACGTGGGCATGGCTGAGCCTGGCCTAACTACCTACCTCAACGTGGGCATGGCTGAGCCTGGCCTAACTACCTACCTCAACGTGGGCATGGCTGAGCCTGGCCTAACTACCTACCTCAACGTGGGCATGGCTGAGCCTGGCCTAACTACCTACCTATATAGCTAACGACCCTCAGGTGATCCGCCTCCTGAACTGTGGCTGTGTTAACCTTCAACACTACCAGTCGTCCTCCACCAGCTGTGTTAACCTTCAACACTACCAGTTAACCTTCAACACTACCAGTCGTCCTCCACCACCAGCTGTGTTAACCTTCAACACTACCAGTCCTCCACCACCAGCTGTGTTAACCTTCAACACTACCAGTCGTCCTCCACCACCAGCTGTGTTAACCTTCAACACTACCAGTCCTCCACCACCAGCTGTGTTAACCTTCAACACTACCAGTCGTCCTCCACCACCAGCTGTGTTAACCTTCAACACTACCAGTCGTCCTCCACCAGCTGTGTTAACCTTCAACACTGCCAGTCGTCCTCCACCAGCTGTTAACCTTCAACACTACCAGTCGTCCTCCACCAGCTGTGTTAACCTTCAACACTACCAGTCCTCCACCACCAGCTGTGTTAACCTTCAACACTACCAGTTGTCCTCCACCACCAGCTGTGTTAACCTTCAACACTACCAGTCCTCCACCACCAGCTGTGTTAACCTTCAACACTACCAGTCCTCCACCACCAGCTGTGTTAACCTTCAACACTACCAGTCCTCCACCACCAGCTGTGTTAACCTTCAACACTACCAGTCCTCCACCACCAGCTGTGTTAACCTTCAACACTACCAGTCGTCCTCCACCAGCTGTGTTAACCTTCAACACTGCCAGTCGTCCTCCACCAGCTGTGTTAACCTTCAACACTACCAGTCGTCCTCCACCACCAGCTGTGTTAACCTTCAACACTACCAGTCCTCCACCACCAGCTGTGTTAACCTTCAACACTACCAGTCCTCCACCACCAACTGTGTTAACCTTCAACACTACCAGTCCTCCACCACCAGCTGTGTTAACCTTCAACACTACCAGTCCTCCACCACCAGCTGTGTTACTATCTCTTCTTCTCTAACCACAACATCTGCTGCCACATCTCGTGGTCACTATCATCCGGATGAACTGTCCCAGTCACTATCATTCAGAGGAAATGTTCTCAGTCACTATCATCCAGAATGTTCTCAGTCACTATCATCCAGAATGTTCTCAGTCACTATCATCCAGAAATGTTCTCAGTCACTATCATCCAGAAGTGTTCTCAGTCACTATCATCCAGAATGTTCTCAGTCACTATCATCCAGAATGTTCTCAGTCACTATCATCCAGAATGTTCTCAGTCACTATCATCCAGAATGTTCTCAGTCACTATCATCCAGAATGTTCTCAGTCACTATCATCCAGAATGTTCTCAGTCACTATCATCCAGAAATGTTCTCAGTCACTATCATCCAGAAATGTTCTCAGTCACTATCATCCAGAAATGTTCTCAGTCACTATCATCCAGAATGTTCTTATTGTTAAAGTTTTCAGAAAGTTTTCAGTCACTATCATTCAGAACTGTTCTCAGTATATTGCTGCACCCCCACCCTGTATATTGCTGCACCCCCACCCTGTATATTGCTGCATCCCCACCTTGTATATTGCTGCGTCCCCATCCTGTATATTGCTGCATCCCCACCTTGTATATTGCTGCGTCCCCACCCTGTATATTGCTGCATCCCCACCTTGTATATTGCTGCGTCCCCATCCTGTATATTGCTGCGTCCCCACCCTGTATATTGCTGCGTCCCCACCCTGTATATTGCTGCATCCCCACCCTGTATATTGCTGCGTCCCCACCCTGTATATTGCTGCGTTCCCACCTTGTATATTGCTGCGTCCCCACCTTGTATATTGCTGCATCCCCACCTTGTATATTGCTGCATCCCCATCCTGTATATTGCTGCGTCCCCACCTTGTATATTGCTGCGTCCCCACCTTGTATATTGCTGCGTCCCCACCTTGTATATTGCTGCATCCCCACCTTGTATATTGCTGCATCCCCATCCTGTATATTGCTGCGTCCCCACCTTGTATATTGCTGCGTCCCCATCCTGTATATTGCTGCGTCCCCACCTTGTATATTGCTGCGTCCCCACCCTGTATATTGCTGCGTCCCCACCTTGTATATTGCTGCGTCCCCATCCTGTATATTGCTGCGTCCCCACCCTGTATATTCCTACGTCCCCACCCTATATATTGCTGCGTCCCCACCTTGTATATTGCTGCATCCCCATCCTGTATATTGCTGCGTCCCCACCTTGTATATTGCTGCGTCCCCACCCTGTATATTGCTGCGTCCCCACCCTGTATATTGCTACGTCCCCACCCTATATATTGCTGCGTCCCCACCTTGTATATTGCTGCACCCCCACCCAGTATATTATTGCGCCCTTACCTTGTATATTGCTACGTCCCCACCCTGTATATTGCTGCGTACCCACCCTATATATTGCTGCGCCCCTACCCTGCATATTATTGCGCCCTTACCTTGTATATTGCTGCGTCCATACCCTGTATATTGCTGCGTCCATACCCTGTATATTGCTGCACCCCACCCTGTATATTGCTGCGCCCCCAACCAGTATATTATTGCGCCCTTACCTTGTATACTGCTGCACCCCCACCCTGTATATTACTGCGTCCCCATCCTGTATATTACTGGGCCCTTACCTTGTATATTGCTGCGTCTCCACCCTGTACATTGCTGCGTCCCCACCCTGTATATTACACCGCCCCCATCCTGTATATTATTGTGCCCTTACCTTGTATACTGCTGCGTCTCCATCCTGTATATTGCTGCGCTCCCACCCTGTATATGGGTGCGTCCCCACCCTGTACATTGCTGCATTCCCACCTTGTATATTGCTGCACCCTCACCCTGTACATTGCTGCGATCCATCCTGTATATTGCTGCACCCCCACCCTGTATATTGCTGCGTCCCCACCCTGTATATAACTTTATATTGCTGTGACCTAGCTAAGTGGATGGCCTGCAGGCCGGTGCAGTCTGGGGTGGTCTGTAGGCCGGTGCAGTCTGGGGTGGTCTGCAGGCCGGTGCAGTCTGGGGTGGTCTGTAGGCCGGGACAGCCATATGTTTACGTAAGAACCAAGGATCGGTGCCGGACACACGCGAGCCACATACTTCTGTCTTCGATCTCGTGTCCTGGGAGACGGCCAGTCCGGTCCACGGTACGCGGACCAGGGTGATAGTGAGGGAGGGGCAGGGTGATAGTGATGGAGGGGCATGGTGATAGTGAGGGAGGGGCAGGGTGATAGTGATGGAGGGGCATGGTGATAGTGAGGGAGGAGCAGGGTGATAGTGAGGGAGGGGCAGGGTGATAGTGAGGGAGGGGCAGGGTGATAGTGAGGGAGGGGCAGGGTGATAGTGAGGGAGGGGCAGGGTGATAGTGAGGGAGGAGCAGGGTGATAGTGAGGGAGGGGCAGGGTGATAGTGAGGGAGGGGCAGGGTAATAGTGAGGGAGGGGCAGGGTGATAGTGAGGGAGGGGCAGGGTGATAGTGAGGGAGGGGCAGGGTGATAATGAGGGAGGGGCAGGGTGATAGTGAAGGAGGGGCAGGGTGATAGTGAGGGAGGGGCAGGGTGATAGCGAGGGAGGGGCAGGGTGATAGCGTGAGTGACACAGTGATAGTGAGGAAAATTCTGGGTGATAGTGAGAGAAACGAAGAGTAACAGTGAGAGAGAAGCATAGAAATATTGGGGAAGGAGGAAGGTGATAGTGAAGAAGGGGCAGGATGATATTGAGGAAGTAGACAGGGTGATGGTGAGGAAGTAGACAGGGTGATGATGAGGAAGTGGATAGGGTGATAGTGAGGAAGGGACGAAGTGATAGTGAGGCAGGAAGTATATGGCAGTATAAGGGAAGGAGAGATAACAAGAGACCTGATGGTGTATGACCAGGTAATCTCAAGTCATGATTTTATCTCTGGTGGAAACGTAAGGTGAAGATTGGACGGAAGGCGGCACCATCGCTCCCTCTGGCTCAACAGCCGCCACCACCACCACCCCATCCACCTCTCCCTCTTGCTCAACTGCTGGCGGGAAAGTAGTTGAGAAGGAAGAATATGCATAATGGAAAAAGTATATTGTTACGTAAGTTTCATAGGAAAGTGAGAGGGAATGTTAACATAACTCACTCAGGTGAGTCTTAGGTCTGATAATGATGATATCAAATACTTTATCTTTCATATAAAACTTGCCTTGCGTACATTTTCTATGGTATAGATACTCAAAAAGAAACATCGATCCAGAGAAAATTTACAACACAGTATAAACATAAAACTAAAAAGACAACAAAAATACTTCAACACAACTCACAACCAACCATCATATGTACAGTTGTTACCTACATTGATGACGTCTGTCTCGTACTTCATGTGACAACCTCACACTTTAAGGTACAAAAAAACAATTATGTCTGGCAGTACAACACTGAACACATCTTATCTTTCATCTGACGGCAACATCTGATGTCCGGTGTACACGGAATCATTTTCATTCATCGTAATCATAGCACATCTTGGCATAACCATTCCTTCATATAACTCCAACATACACCTTCCATTACCTACGCCCATTTTCTTCCATTGGTTAATTACCTTAATTAATTTCCTTTTATACTCACTGGCACAATTTCCAAACCAACAAGTTATAGCTAATGACATGATGGATTATACACCTGATGTGTAAAAAATATGATCCAATATATCACAGTATATTTTCTATTTACACAGTTGTCTGAAAAATAATTATCTAGTGTTGACCTTCTTGTACATCACGTTAAACTAGATTGATCACTTATGATTGTTCCAAGATACTTATAACAATCGTTAACCTGTTCAACCATTCTATTCTCGATAAAATCTATAACCATTTATTTAGTTTTCCTCACATCAAGGTGTACATAGTTGTTCTTGCACAATATATTATCAACTTCTCTATATCCCAAATATTTGTTGTGACAGAACAGCTGTGTCGTCTGCATATTTAAACATCCTGCCATCCACCTCGCTTGCCTTACACACATCAGTCCATAATGTAAACAAAATCCCTGATAGTACACACCCCTGTGGGACTCCGGTGTTGTACACTATCATGTTAGAGGAGGTGTTCAAAAATTTAACATACTGAAGATTATTGGACAAAAATGCATGTATCTGTCGTAGAGTGCGAGATGCATGTATCCGTCCTACAGTACGAGATGCATGTATCCGTCGTACAGTACGAGATGCATGTATCCGTCGTACAGTGCGAGATGCATGTATACGTTCTACAGTACGAGATGCATGTATCCGTCGTACAGTGCGAGATGCATGTATCCGTCCTACAGTGCGAGATGCATGTATCCGTCATACAGTGCGAGATGCATGTTTCCATCATACAGTACGAGATGCATGTATCCGTCGTACATTACGAGATGCATGTATCCGTCGTACATTACGAGATGCAGGTATCCGTCGTACAGTACGAGATGTATGTATCCGTCGTACATTATGAGATGCATGTATCCGTCGTACATTACAAGATGCATGTATCCGTCGTACAGTAAGAGATACATGTATCCGTCGTACGGTACGAGATGCATGTATCCGTCGTACATTACGAGATGCATGTATCCGTCTTACAGTACGAGATGCATTTATCCGTCGTACAGTACGAGATGCATGTGTCCTTCGTACAGTGCGAGATGCATGTATCCGTCGTACTGTACGAGATGCATGTATCCGTCGTACAGTTCGAGATGCATGTATTCGTCGTACAGTACGAGATGTATGTATCCGTCGTACAGTACGAGATGCATGTATCCGTCGTACATTACGAGATGCATGTATCCGTAATACAGTGCGAGATGCATGTATCCATCGTACAGTACGAGACGCATGTATCCGTCGTACAGTACGAGATGCATGTATCCGTCGTACATTACAAGATGCATGTATCCGTCGTGCAGTACGAGATGCATGTATCCTCGTACATTTCGAGATGCATGTATCCGTCGTTCAGTACGAGATGCATGTATCCGTCGTACAG
Source organism: Panulirus ornatus (assembly GCF_036320965.1). Lineage (NCBI taxonomy): Eukaryota > Metazoa > Arthropoda > Malacostraca > Decapoda > Palinuridae > Panulirus > Panulirus ornatus. The sequence continues at coordinate 14,407,661 of NC_092295.1, forward strand.
CGCGAGATGCATGCATCCATCTTACAGTACGAGATGCATGTAACCGTCGTACAGGGCGAGATGCATGTATCCGTCGTACAGTACGAGATGCATGCATCCGTCGTACATTACGAGATGCATGTATCAGTTGTACAGTGAGAGATGAATGCATCCGTCGTACAGTACGAGATGCATGTATCCGTCGTACAGTACGATATGCATGTATCCGTCGTACAGTACGAGATGCATGTATCCGTCGTACAGTACGAGATGCATGTATCCGTCGTACAGCACGAGATGCATGTATCCGTCGTACAGCACGAGATACATGTATCCGTCGTACATTACGATATGCAGGTATCCGTCGTACAGTAAGAGATGCATGTATCCTCGTACATTTCGAGATGCATGTATCTGTCGTACAGTACGAGATGCATGTATCCGTCGTTTGGTACGAGATGCATGTATCTGTCGTACAGTATGAGATGCATGTATCCGTCGTACAGTGCGAGATGCATGTATCCATCGTACAGTATGAGATGCCTGTATCCGTCGTACAGTGCGAGATGCACGTATCCATCGCACAGTACGAGATGCATGTATCCGTCGTACAGTACGAGATGAATGTATCGGTTGTACAGTGCGAGAAATGTATCCGTCGTACAGTACGAGATGCACGTATCCGTCGCACAGTATGAGATGCAGGTATCCGTCGTACAATACGAGATGCATGTATCCGTCGTACAGTACGAGATGCATGTATCCTCGTACATTTCGAGATGCATGTATCGGTTGTACAGTGCGAGATGAATGTATCCGTCGTACAGTACGAGATGCATGAATCCGTCGTATAGTACGAGATGCATGTATCCTCGTACATTTCGAGATGCATGTATCTGTCGTACAGTACGAAATGCATGTATCCGTCGTACAGTGCGAGATGCATGTATCCATCGTACAGTACGAGATGTATGCATCCATCGTACAGTACGAGATGCATGTATCCGTCGTACAGTGCGAGATGCATGTATCCGTCGTACAGTACGAGATGCATGTATCCGTCGTACAGTGCGAGAAGCATGTATCCGTCGTACAGTGCGAGATGCATGTATCCATCGTACAGTACGAGACGCATGTATCCGTCGTACAGTACGAGATGCATGTATCCGTCGTACAGTGCGAGATGCATGTATCTGTCGTACATTACGAGATGCATGTATCAGTCGTACATTTCGAGATGCATGTATCCGTCGTACAGTACGAGATGCATGTACTCGTCGAACAGTGCGAGATGCATGTATCTGCCGTACAGTACGAGATGCATGTATCCGTCGTTCAGTACGAGATGCATGTATCCGTCGTACAGCGCGAGATGCATGCATCCATCTTACAATACGAGATGCATGTAACCGTCGTACAGTACGAAATGCATGTATCCGCCGTACAGTACGAGATGCATGCATCCGTCGTAAAGTACGAGATGCATGTATCGGTTGTACAGTGCGAGATGAATGCATCCGTCGTACAGTACGAGATGCATGCATCCGTCGTACATTACGAGATGCATGTATCCGTCGTACATTACGAGATGCATGTATCCGTCGTACAGTACGAGATGCATGTATCCGTCGTACAGCACGAGATGCATGTATCCGTCGTACAGCACGAGATACATGTATCCGTCGTACATTACTATATGCAGGTATCCGTCGTACAGTACGAGATGCATGTATCCGTCGTACATTACGAGATGCATGTATCCGTCGTACATTACAAGATGCATGTATCCGTCGTGCAGTACGAGATGCATGTATCCTCGTACATTTCGAGATGCATGTATCTGTCGTACAGTGCAGGATGCATGTATCCGTCGTTTCAGTACGAGATGCATATATCCGTCGTACAGTACGAAATGCATGTATCCGTCGTACAGTGCGAGATGCATGCATCCGTCGTACAGTACAAGATGCATGTATCCGTCATACAGTACGAGATGCATGTACCCGTCGAACAGTACGAGATGCATGTATCCGTCGTACAGTGCGAGATGCATGCATCCGTCGTACAGTACAAGATGCATGTATCCGTCATACAGTACGAGATGCATGTATCCGTCGTAAAGTACGAGATGCATGTGTCCGTCGTACAGTGCGAGATGCATGTATCCGTCGTACAGTACGAGATGCATGTATCCGTCTTACAGTACGAGATGCATGTATCAGTCGTTTATATTGTTTACTCATCTTGTTTATTCTACCTATATGACAGTGTATACAATTAACAACAACGTAGCATCCTCGACACATCCTTTATCTACATATACGAATTGTAACTTATCCTTAAAATCAGAGGTTTTCCATATGTTATGTACACAAGACATACACATAGCTGTTCTGTGTTCACAAGAACCAGTAATGTGTTCATAATCTGGCTCGTTTGTTGATAAGTGATATTACTTAAGTATTTGTTGTTCAATCTAATGTTTACTACTCCACAACTGGCAAATATTTTGCCCAAGTTAATATTACAACTTCCTTCAGTCAATATATCATACATTATAACTCGTGGTTGTGTCTCTATGTTAAGTGAGAATTATATAATATTAACTCCAGTTTTGTGGATGTTTATATACCAGATCTTCACAGGGTCAGGCTTCTGTACATAACATTGTCACAGATCACATAAGTGGTACCTCTGAGCAACAAGATATAGTATCATTTTTCTATATTCCTTCTAGTTTCTCAGGTTTGGTGACCAGATCAAAACCGTATCTTCCAAACGAGGTTTGATAAGGACGATATAATGATTGACTTACACCATTCTTCGTTATATAGTCAATATCTTGAGCTATAATACAAAACATTATGTCTGTAGCCTGGCCTAACTTTGGTCATCCACTCCCACGTCTTCTTGTGTGCACAATGTTGGTGTACCAAGCATTGTGTATTACTGGATGGGAGGGAAGAAGGCAAGGGCTGGAGGGAGGAAGGTAAGGGCTGGAGGGAGGAAGGTAAGGGTCGGAGGCAGGAAGGTAAGGGCTGGGTGAGGACGTCCGTGTAGCACCACCCAACCTGCAATGCAGCAACACCACGCACCGCCCGCCCTCGCCCCCACCCCCGCTCCCGCCGCTCCCGCCGCCGCCGCCGGCACGCGAAGAAAATCGTTATTTGCCGCGTCTCACAGCCAGGGGGCGGGACCCTGCCGGCCACACCTGGCCCCTGCTGCACCCTGCCGGCCACACCTGGCCCCTGCTGGACCCTGCCAGCCACACCTGGCCCCTGCTGGACCCTGCCAGCCACACCTGGCCCCTGCTGGACCCTGCCGGCCACACCTGGCCCCTGCTGGACCCTGCCGGCCACACCTGGCCCCTGCTGGACCCTGCCAGCCATACCTGGCTCTCCTTGACATCCTTGATCCAGTACTTGACATATGTAGCTCATGTAACAAACACATACAGTCTTACTGGACACATATGGATCCTACTGGACATATCTGGACCATACTGGACATATCTGGACTCTACTGGACACAACTGGACCTTACTGGACATATCTGGACCCTACTGGACACATCTCACTCTACTGGACCCGCCTGGACCCTACTGGACATATCTGGACCCTACTGGACATATCTGACTCTACTGGACACACCTGGACCCTATTGGACATATCTGGACTCTACTAGACATATCTGGACCCTACTGGACATATCTGGACCCTACTGGACATATCTGGACCTTACTGGACATATCTGGACCCTACTGGACATATCTGGACACGGTTGGACACATCTGACTCTACTGGACATATCGGGACCCTACTGGACTTATCTGGATCCTACTGGACATATCTGGACCTTACTGGACATATCTGGACCCTACTGGACATATCTGGACCCTACTGGACATATCTGGACACTATTGGACACATCTGACTCTACTGGACATATCTGGACATTACTGGACACATCTGGGCCCAACTGGACATATGTGGACCCTACTGAACATATCTGGACATTACTGGACACATCTGGACTTAACTGGATATATCTAGACACTACAGGACATATCTGGACACTACTGGACATATCTGGACACTAATGGACATATTTGGACCCAAGTAAAGACAGTTGGACAAATCTGGACCATACTGGAGATGTTTGGATGCCACTGAACACAACTGGGTCACTACAGAGAATGTCCTTTGTGCTGAAACTCACCTTCACAATGTGCGTTGACTTGACCTCTACTGACATGTTTGTGTCACTCTCCAGTACCATGGCAACAGCTGCCAACCCTCCATTACCATGACAACAGCAGCCAACCCTCCACTACCATGACAACAGCTGCCAACCCTCCACTACCATGACAACAGCTGCCAACCCTCCACTACCATGACAACAGCTGCCAACTCTCCACTACCATGACAACAGCTGCCAACCCTCCACTACCATGACAACAGCTGCCAACCCTCCACTACCATGACAACAGCTGCCAACCCTTCACTACCATGACAACAACTGCCAACCCTCCAGTACCATGACAACAGCTGCCAACCCTCCAGTACCATGACAACAGCTGCCAACCCTCCACTACCATGACAACAGCTGCCAACCCTCCACTACCATGACAACAGCTGCCAACCCTCCACTACCATGACAACAGCTGCCAACCCTCCACTACCATGACAACAGCTGCCAACCCTCCACTACCATGACAACAGCTGCCAACCCTCCACTACCATGACAACAGCTGCCAACCCTCCACTACCATGACAACAGCTGCCAACCCTCCACTACCATGACAACAGCTGCCAACCCTCCACTACCATGACAACAGCTGCCAACCCTCCAGTACCATGACAACAGCTGCCAACCCTCCACTACCATGACAACAGCTGCCAACCCTCCACTACCATGACAACAGCTGCCAACCCTCCACTACCATGACAACAGCTGCCAACCCTCCACTACCATGACAACAGCTGCCAACCCTCCACTACCATGACAACAGCTGCCAACCCTCCACTACCATGACAACAGCTGCCAACCCTCCACTACCATGACAACAGCTGCCAACCCTCCACTACCATGACAACAGCTGCCAACCCTCCACTACCATGACAACAGCTGCCAACCCTCCACAACCATGACAACAGCTGCCAACCCTCCACTACCATGACAACAGCTGCCAACCCTCCACTACCATGACAACAGCTGCCAACCCTCCACTACCATGACAACAGCTGCCAACCCTCCACTACCATGACAACAGCTGCCAACCCTCCACTACCATGACAACAGCTGCCAACCCTCCACTACCATGACAACAGCTGCCAACCCTCCACTACCATGACAACAGCTGCCAACCCTCCACTACCATGACAACAGCTGCCAACCCTCCACTACCATGACAACAGCTGCCAACCCTCCACTACCATGACAACAGCTGCCAACTCTCCAGTACCATGGCAACAGCTGCCAACTCTCCACTACCATGACAACAGCTGCCAACCCTCCACTACCATGACAACAGCTGCCAACCCTCCAGTACCATGACAACAGCTGCCAACCCTCCACTACCATGACAACAGCTGCCAACCCTCCACTACCATGACAACAGCTGCCAACCCTCCACTACCATGACAACAGCTGCCAACCCTCCACTACCATGACAACAGCTGCCAACCCTCCACTACCATGACAACAGCTGCCAACTCTCCACTACCATGACAACAGCTGCCAACCCTCCACTACCATGACAACAGCTGCCAACTCTCCAGTACCATGACAACAGCTGCCAACCCTCCAGTACCATGACAACAGCTGCCAACCCTCCAGTACCATGACAACAGCTGCCAACCCTCCACTACCATGACAACAGCTGCCAACTCTCCACTACCATGACAACAGCTGCCAACCCTCCACTACCATGACAACAGCTGCCAACTCTCCACTACCATGACAACAGCTGCCAACCCTCCACTACGATGACAACAGCTGCCAACTCTCCACTACCATGACAACAGCTGCCAACCCTCCACTACCATGACAACAGCTGCCAACCCTCCACTACCATGACAACAGCTGCCAACTCTCCAGTACCATGACAACAGCTGCCAACCCTCCACTACCATGACAACAGCTGCCAACCCTCCACTACCATGACAACAGCTGCCAACCCTCCACTACCATGACAACAGCTGCCAACCCTCCACTACCATGACAACAGCTGCCAACCCTCCACTACCATGACAACAGCTGCCAACCCTCCACTACCATGACAACAGCTGCCAACTCTCCAGTACCATGACAACAGCTGCCAACTCTCCACTACCATGACAACAGCTGCCAACCCTACACTACCATGACAACAGCTGCCAACCCTCCACTACCATGACAACAGCTGCCAACCCTCCACTACCATGACAACAGCTGCCAACCCTCCAGTACCATGACAACAGCTGCCAACCTTCCAGTACCATGACAACAGCTGCCAACCCTCCACTACCATGACAACAGCTGCCAACCCTCCAGTACCATGACAACAGCTGCCAACCTTCCAGTACCATGACAACAGCTGCCAACCCTCCACTACCATGACAACAGCTGGTGTTTGGGGGACATTTTTCCTGTAATTCAGGTTAGGATGGTCCAACGTGCAGGGCTCGCCCACCACTGTACCCAGACCATGTCTCTGATGCGGTCATCATGGGGCTACACACACACACACACACACACACACACACACACACACACACACACACACCACACACACACACACATACCGACACACACACATACACACACACACACACACACACACACACACACACACACACACACACACACACACACACATACCGACACACACACATACACACACACATACACACACACACACACACACACACACACACACACACACACACACACACACACACACACACACACACACACACACACACACACACACACACACACACACACACACACACACACACACACACACACACACACACACACACACACACACACACACATACACACACACACACACACACACACACACACACACACACACACACACACACACACACACACACACACACACACACACACACACACACACACACACACACACACACACACACACACACACACACACACACACACACACACACACACACACACACACACACACACACACACACACACACACACACACACACACACACACACACACACACACACACACACACACACACACACACACACACACACACACACACACACACACACACACACACACACACACACACACACACACACACACACACACACACACACACACACACACACACACACACACACATACACACACACACACACACACACACACACACACACACACACACATACACACACACACACACACACACACACACATACACACACACACACACACACACACACACACACACACACACACACACACACACACACACACACACACACACACACACACACACACACACATACACACACACACACACACACACACACACACACACACACACACACACACACACACACACACACACACACACACACACACACACACACACACACACACACACACACACACACACACACACACACACACACACACACACACACACACACACACACACACACACACACACACACACACACACACACACACACACACACACACACACACACACACACACACACACACACACACACACACACACACACACACACACACACACACACACACACACACACACACACACACACACACACACACACACACACACACACACACACACACACATACACACACACACACACACACACACACACACACACACACACACACACACACACACACACACATACACACACACACACACACACACACACACACACACACACACACACACACACACACACACACACACACACACACACACACACACACACACACACACACACACACACACACACACACACACACACACACACACACACACACACACACACACACACACACACACACACACACACACACACACACACACACACACACACACACACACACACACACACACACACACACACACACACACACACACACACACACACACACACACACACACACACACACACACACACACACACACACACACACACACACACACACACACACACACACACACACACACACACACACACACACACACACACACACACATACACACACACACACACACACACACACACACACACACACACACACACACACATACACACACACACACACACACACACACACACACACACACACACACACACACACACACACACACACACACACACACACACACACACACACACACACACACACACACACACACACACACACACACACACACACACACACATACACACACACACACACACACACACACACACACACACACATACACACACACACACACACACACACACACACACACACACACACACACACACACACACACACACACACACACACACACACACACACACACACACACACACACACACACACACACACACACACACACACACACACACACACACACACACAACACACACACACACACACACACACACACACACACACACACACACACACACACACACACACACACACACACACACACACACACACACACACACACACACACACACACACACACACACACACACACACACACACACACACACACATACACACACACACACACACACACACACACACACACACACACACACACACACACACACACACACACACACACACACACACACACATACACACACACACACACACACACACACACACACACACACATACACACACACACACACACACACACACACACACACACACACACACACACACACACACACACACACACACACACACACACACACACACACACACACACACACACACACACACACACACACACACACACACACACACACACACACACACACACACACACACACACACACACACACACACACACACACACACACACACACACACACACACACACACACACACACACACACACACACACACACACACACACACACACACACACACACACACACACACACACACACACACACACACACACACACACACACACACACACACACATACACACACACACACATACACACACACACATACACACAAACACACACACACACACATACACACATACACACAAACACACACACACACACACACACAAACACACACACACTCACACACACATACATACACACACACACACACACACACACACACACACACACACGCATACACACACACACACACACACACACACACACACACACACACACACACACACACACACACACACACACACACACATCTCTGGAAGCCCTGAAGGATTGGGCCTTTGAGCCAGCACCAATTCTTTCTTACCAATCCTCACCTTTTTCTTTAGGGTCACCAATCCTCATCCTCTTCTTTAGGGTCTCCAATCCTCATCCTCTTTTTATGGTCACCAACCCTCATCCTCTTTTTATGGTCACCAATCCTCAGTCTCTTCTTTAGGGTCACCAATCCTCATCCTCTTTTTATGGTCACCAACCCTCATCCTCTTCTTTATGATCACCAATCCTCATCCTCTTCTTTAGGGTCACCAATCCTCATCCTCTTCTTTAGGGTCACCAATCCTCATCCTCTTCTTTAGGGTCACCAATCCTCATCCTCTTCTTTAGGGTCACCAATCCTCATCCTCTTCTTTAGGGTCACCAATCCTCATCCTCTTCTTTCTGGTCACCAATCCTCATCCTCTTCTTTATGATCACCAATCCTCATCCTCTTCTTTAGGGTCACCAATCCTCATCCTCTTCTTTAGGGTCACCAATACTCATCCTCTTCTTTAGGGTCACCAATACTGACTTCTCAGCGTTAGATGTATTGGTGAGTCAGCCACTCATCTCGCAACCCTCGTCATCTTCAAAGTACATGAGAGGCTCAAACCCATAAGTTTTTGCTTTGTAAACTTCCTTGCTTTGTAAACTTCCTTGCTTTGTAAACTTTCTTGCTTTGTAAACTTTCTTGCTTTGTAAACTTCCTTGCTTTGTAAACTTCCTTGCTTTGTAAACTTTCTTGCTTTGTAAACTTTCTTGCTTTGTTAGCTTCCTTGGTTTGGTTTGGCTGCTCTTCTCTGTCTCCCTTACTGCACAGTTTCCTCCCGACCTTTCCAATGTTTCTGGTATGCGGTGATGGAGCGAGTATCTCCTACTATCGTACTGTCTGGTGTTCGTCAAGGTTCCACTGTATCATCTTGTCTCTTTCTTCACTATGAATGATTTTCCTTTGTGTCTTAATGCTAGTGACTCATGCACATAATTCCACTTAACGCAGTTCATCCCACATTCCCTTCCCTCCTCCTCCGTCTAATAATTGTTCTCTTTCTCGAACTGAACTTATTTTTCTCTCACAGTTTGGACCTATGCAGCATCTCACAATGGGAGAAGCAGGAGCCACATTCAATCTAATAATCCTTCAACTCAAGAGTGCCTCTCAGTAAGTATGTAGCGCTTCTTCTCTTCACCTTCAAAACACCACATAATCAACAAGTCATCCATCTGCTGCTATGAACGTTTCCCAGCAGGTCATTCATCTGCTGCCATGAACGTTTCCTAGCAGGTCATCCAACTCATACCACTCTCAACTACATACTTTGTTAAACATCTCAGTGTTTCCTTGTCTGTTGCTCTCTCATCCACCACAGGCAGGTTAGTATTGTGTCATCCACCACAGACAGATTAGTAAAGTGTCATCCACCACAGACAGGTTAGTATAGTGTCATCCACCACAGACAGATTAGTAAAGTGTCATCCACCACAGACAGATTAGTATAGTGTTATCCACCACAGACAGGTTAGTATAGTGTCATCCACCACAGACAGGTTAGCATAGTGTCATCCACCACAGACAGGTTAGTATAGTGTCATCCACCACAGACAGGTTAGCATAGTGTCATCCACCACAGACAGGTTAGTATAGTGTCATCCACCACAGACAGGTTAGTATAGTGTCATCCACCACAGACGGGTTAGCATAGTGTTATCCACCACAGACAAGTTAGCATAGTGTCATCCACCACAGACAAGTTAGTATAGTGTCATCCACCACAGACAGGTTAGCATAGTGTCATCCACCACAGACAGGTTAGTATAGTGTCATCCACCACAGACAAGTTAGTATAGTGTCATCCACCACAGACAGATTAGTATAGTGTCATCCACCACAGACAGGTTAGTATAGTGTCATCCACCACAGACAGGTTAGTATAGTGTCATCCACCACAGACAGGTTAGTATAGTGTTATCCACCACAGACAGATTAGTACAGTGTCATCCACCACAGACAGATTAGTATAGTGTCATCCACCACAGACAGGTTAGCATAGTGTCATCCACCACAGACAGGTTAGCATAGTGTCATCTACCACAGACAGGTTAGCATAGTGTCATCCACCACAGACAGGTTAGCATAGTGTCATCCACCACAGACAGATTAGTACAGTGTCATCCATCACAGACAGGTTAGCATAGTGTCATCCACCACAGACAGATTAGTACAGTGTCATCCACCACAGACAGATTAGTACACTGTCATCCACTACAGACAGGATTTGGTATAGTGTCATCCACCACAGACAAGTTAGTATAGTGTCACCCACCACAGACAGATTAGTATAGTGTCATCCACCACAGACAGGTTAGTATAGTGTCATCCACCACAGACAGATTAGTAAAGTGTCATCCATCACAGACAGGTTAGTATAGTGCTATCCATCACAGACAGGTTGGTAAAGGTTAGTATAGTGCTATCCATCACAGACAGGTTAGTATAGTGTCATCCACCACAGACAGATTAGTATAGTGTTATCCACCACAGACAGATTAGTATAGTGTCATCCACCACAGACAGATTAGTACAGTGTCATCCACCACAGACAAGTTAGCATAGTGTCATCCACCAAAGACAGGTTACCAAAGTGTCATCCACCATAGACAGGTTAGTATAGTGTCATCCACCACAGACAAGTTAGCATAGTGTCATCCACCACAGACAGGTTAGTATAGTGTCATCCACCACAGACAGGTTAGTATAGTGTCATCCACCACAGACAGGTTAGTATAGTGTCATCCACCACAGACAGATTAGTACAGTGTCATCCACCACAGACAGATTAGCATAGTGTCATCCACCACAGACAGGTTAGTATAGTGTCATCCACCACAGACAGGTTAGTATAGTGTCATCCGCCACAGACAGGTTAGTATAGTGTTATCCACCACAGACAGGTTAGTATAGTGTCATCCACCACAGACAGATTAGTATAGTGTTATCCACCACAGACAGGTTAGTATAGTGTCATCCACCACAGACAGGTTAGCATAGTGTCATCCACCACAGACAGGTTAGCATAGTGTCATCCACCACAGACAGGTTAGTATAGTGTCATCCACCACAGACAGGTTAGTATAGTGTTATCCACCACACACAGATTAGTATAGTGTCATCCACCACAGACAGGTTAGTATAGTGTCATCCACCACAGACAGGTTAGCATAGTGTCATCCACCACAGACAGGTTAGTATAGTGTCATCCACCACAGACAGGTTAGTATAGTGTCATCCACCACAGACAGGATTAGTATAGTGTCATCCACCACAGACAGGTTAGTATAGTGTCATCCACCACAGACAGGTTAGTATAGTGTCATCCACCACACACAGATTAGTATAGTGTCATCCACCACAGACAGGTTAGTATAGTGTTATCCACCACAGACAGGTTAGCATAGTGTCATCCACCACAGACAGGTTAGTATAGTGTCATCCACCACAGACAGGTTAGCATAGTGTCATCCACCACAGACAGGTTAGTATAGTGTCATCCACACAGAAGGTTAGTATAGGATCATCCACCACAGACAGGTTAGCTATAGTGTCATCCACCACAGACAGGTTAGTATAGTGTCATCACCACAGACAGCTTAGCATAGTGTCATCCACACAGACAGATTTAGTATAGTGTCATCCACCACAGACAGGTTAGTATAGTGTCATCCACCACAGACAGGTTAGCATAGTGTCATCCACCACAGACAGGTTAGTATAGTGTCATCCACCACAGACAGGTTAGTATAGTGTCATCCACCACAGACAGGTTAGTATAGTGTCATCCACCACAGACAGGTTAGTATAGTGTCATCCACCACAGACAGCTTAGCATAGTGTCATCCACCACAGACAGATTAGTATAGAATACATCTTAAGAGGCAAGTGTAGTGACACCCGTGTATACCCACCCAGTGTGGAGTTTGGTTCTTGTATATAACAACAGATCATGAGACGCTCATTCGTTCTCAAGTGTTCTTATTTCTAGAACTGTTCTTGTGTTCAGCCTCAGAACTTATTCAGTTTCAATTTGTTCTTATTTCTTAATCCTTGAGTCATCTCCCAGTGTAGGTAGAACTCAGTAGAACAAAGAACAATAGTTCTTGAAGGTGGCCACAGTGGAGGCTGTACACCAGGGGATAGTGTCCTTGTGGCCACACACACTCCAGCAGGGCAGTGTTGTGTAAGAAATACCCGCAAGTGCAACACACAACACACCTGTTGCACGACTCCAGCACCTTGAGTCCCCAAACTTTGATGTTATGTGGCTCACGGTCTGTCTCCCACCTACCACACTTTTCCTCAGTTTCGCCTACTGCTCTCCTATGTCTACACATTTAATATCTTCCTTGGACTATCTAAACTCCCGCCATGAGACTGTGACATCCTCTCACCCGCAAGCCGGGATCCTCTACCTCGGGGATTTCAACGTTCACCATAGGGAATGGTTGAATTCCTCTCATACGGATGGTGGAGGGATTGAAGCCCTCACATACTCGTCTCAATAACTTAGAGCAAATCATTTCCCTCTACCCATATACCTGACCGCTGTGACCATTCTACTGATATTCTGGATTTGTTTTTCACCTCTAGTTCATCCCACTGTAACTACACAATCTGGCCCCAGTTGGTTCATCTGATCACACTCTCATAAATATATCTATTCTAACCGCACCTCTCCTCCAGCAGCCCATTCTAAGCGTAAACACTGACACCTCAACAAAGCTGACTGGAATATCTTACGTAAATTCTTCTCTGACTTTCCTTGGTTAAATTACTGTCTCTTATGTGGTCATGCTTCTGTCTCCGCCAGACGCATAGCAGAGGTGATTCTTGCAGGAATGGAAGCATTTATCCCCTCTTCCTCCAAGACGACCTCTTCATCCAATCAATGGTTCAACCGTTCCTGTTCTTGGAGATACTCTTCTTCCTCTAACTCCCATTTAACATTGATCACTGCCCGTCATCACTGCAAGCACGTTATCCGTGAGGCGAGGCGTTCCTTTATTCAAAGGAAGTGTGATAACCTCTCCTCGTCATCCACTGATAGATCTTTCTGGTCTTTAGCTAAGGGCATCTCTAACAACTTCTGTCGCTCTACCTTCCCTTCACTTTTCCGTTGTGGCGGCACTATAGCTGTCCCTCCAGCAGACAAAGCAACTCTGGTTCCCGTTTCTCCTCTAACTCCACCTTGGATGATTCTAACATTGCTTCACCCCCTGATGCTCCTCTCACAAATCCTATGCTTCTCACCGAAATCTCTTTTCGGACTGTCCGAAAAGCGCTTCTTTCTCTGGACACAAGCAAGGCTTATGGTCCTGATGGCATCCATCCCCGTGGACTGAAAGGGTGTTCATATGAACTTGAAACTGTGCTCGCTCGTCTGCTCTGATTCTCATTAAAAACCACAATTTTTCCTTCTTGGAAGCATGTATTGACACATCCCACTCTAAAGACGGGTGATCGTTTTAACCCATCTGCCTATGACCCTGTTCCTTTGACTTTCATTATTTCCAAGGTCTTTGAATCACTCGTCAGCTCCCATAACCTGAGACACCTTGAATCTCATAATCTTCTCTCTGACAACCAGTATGGCTTCCGTGAGGCGAGATCCACTGGTGATATTCTTTTGCATCTTACTTATGTCTGGTCATCATCCCTGAAAGATTTTGGGACGTCATGTGTAGTTGCCCTTGATATATCAAAGCTTATGACCAGATGTGTATCTGGGGTCGTAACTCTAAGATTCCCTCACTCACTTTGCTCGCTCATATCTAGCTTTCTCTCAGGCCAATCTATCTTCGTGTTTACTGATGAATCAGCATCTACCCCTCTCTCCATCGAGAGCGGTGTACCTCAAAGTTTTCTCCTCCTACACCATTTCTCCTTCTTATCAACGATTTCATTTCTTTCATAACTAACCAAAAGCACTCATTTATACTGACGACTCATCTATGCATTCCTTCATATCCATACTTCTTTGGAAACTTTACATAACTTAGAAATAGCAAAGTCTGCCTCTAGGAAATTAGGAGTCCTGATTAGATGTCGAAATTTCTTTTCTTCTGAACAGTTGCTTCGTTTATACAAATACCTTATCCGTCTTTATATCGAGTATCGCTCTCACATCTGGGTGGTTCTAACTCGGCATCCTCACTTAACATTGTTGAGTGAAAAGCAGTCTGATTTAACCTCTCCTCAAAACATGACCCACTTAAACAGTAACTTTGGTTCTTTCCCTATTTTGTGTGCCCCAACCACTAGCTATACCACGTAAAATTCGGCAAGCTGCTACGTCACATGATTACTGTGTGGCATTGGCAACACAAAGGTGGGCCGTTTTGATAACTGCTTCCTTCCCTACACCTCCAAGGCTTGTAACTCTCCATCCTCTCGCCTTTCCTAATAACTATGGCCTGGCACATTTCAAAAGAGATATTTTTTAACATCCTCCAAAACTCGTAAATACTTTACTTTTCTCCTTTTACCCTTTCATTACCCTCTATCCTTCAATCATAGCTCAGTCTTGATGGAAACTTTTGTCCGTGACTGGAGCTTTCCATATACAATAATATATACTATATATATATATATTCCTATGAGTCCACGGGGAAAATGAAACACGAAAAGTTCCCAAATGCACTTTCGTGTAATAATCACATCAGGGGAGACACAAGAGAGAAATATGTCAGTTGATATACATCGAAGAGACGAAGCGTCCTAGTTTCGTCTCTTCGATGTATATCAACTGACTTATATTTCTCTCTTGTTTCTCCCCTGATGATGTGATTATTACACGAAAGTGCACTTGGGAACTTTTCGTGTTTCATTTTCCCCGTGGACTCATAGGAATATCTTGATCACGCGCAAAATTGTGATCCTTTCCAATACTATATATATATATATATATATATATATATATATATATATATATATATATATATATATATATATCATTTCATTTATTATACTTTCTCGCTGTCTCCAGCGTTAGCGAAGTAGCGCAAGGAAACAGACGAAAGAATGGCCCATACATGGCCCATCTACATACATGAACGCCAACACACGCATATATACATACCTATACATTTCAACGCATACATAAATATACATACAGACATATACATATATACACATGTACATATTCATACATGCTGCCTTAAACCTTTCTCGCCGCCACCTTGCCACACACGGAATGACACCTACCTCCCCCAAACGCGCGCGCGAGGTAGTGCTAGGAAAAGACAACAATGGCCACATTCGTTCGCATTCAGTCTCTAGCTGTCATGTGTAATGCACCGAAACCGTAGCTCCCTTTCCACACCTAAGCCCCACAAAACTTACCCATGCTTTAACCCAGACGCTTTACATGCCCTGGTTCAATCCATTGACAGCACGTCGACCCCAGAATACCACATCGTTCCAATTCACTCTATTCCTTGCACGCCTTTCACCCGACTGTATGTTCAGGCCCCGATCGCTCAAAATCTTTTTCACTCCATCCTTCCACCTCCAATTTGGTCTCCCACTTCTCCTCGTTCCCTCCACCTATGACAAATATATCCTCTTTGTCAGTCTTTCCTCACTCATTCTCTCCATATGACCAAACCATTTCAATACACCCTCTTCTGCTGTCTCAACCACGCTCTTTTTATTACCACACATGTCTCTTACCCTTTCATACTTACTCGATCAAACCACCTCACACCATATACTGTCCTCAAACATCTCATTTCCAGTACAACCCTGTCTATCTCACAACCATAGAACATTGTTGGAACCACTATTCCTTCAAACATACCCATTTTTGCTCTCTGAGATAACGTTCTCGCCTTCCACACATTCTTCAACGCTCCCAGAACCTTCGCCCCCTCCCCCACCCTGTGACTCACTTCTGCTTCCATAGTTCCATCCGATGCCAAAGCCACTCCCGGATATGTAAAACACTTCACTTCCTCAAGTTTTTCTCCAATCAAACTTGTCTCCCAAATGACTTGTCCCACAATCCTACAGAACCTTATAACCTTGCTCTTATTCACATTTACTCTCAGCTTTCTTTTTTCACACACTTTACCAAACTCAGTCACCAGCCTCTGCAGTTTCTCACATGAATCAGCCACCAGCGATGTATCATCAGCGAACAACAACAGACCCACTTCCCAAGCCCTCTAAACCACAACAGACTGCATACTTGCCCCTCTCTCAAAAACTCTTGCATTCACCTCCCTAACAACCCCATCCATTAACAAATTAAACAACCATGGGGACATCACACACCCCTGCCGCAAACCAACATACACTGGGAAACAATCACTTTCCTCTATTCCTACTCATACACATGCCTTACATCCTCGATAAAAACTTTTCATTGCTTCTAGCAACTTACTTCCCACACCATATACTCTTAATACCTTCCGCAGAGCATCTCTATCAACTCTATCATATGCCTTCTCCAGATCCATAAATGCTACATACAAATCCATTTGCTTTTCTAAGTATTTCTCACATACATTCTTCAAAGCAAACACCTGATCCACACATCCTCTACCACTTCTGAAACCACACTGCTCTTCCCCAATATGATGTTCTGTACATGCCTTCACCCTCTCGATCAATACCTTCCCAAATAATTTCCCAGGAATACTCAACAAGTATTATACCTCTGTAATTTGAACACTCACCTTTATCACCTTTGCCTTAGTACAATGGCACGATACATGCATTCCGCCAATCCCTAGGCACGTCACCATGAACCATACATACATTGAATATTCTTAAAAACCAGTCAACAACAGTCATCCCCTTTTTTAATAAATTACAGAGCAATACCATCCAAACCCGCCGCCTTGCCGGCTTTCATCTTCCGCAAAGCTTTCTCTACCGCTTCTCTGTTCACCAAATCATTCTCCCTCACCCTCTCACTTCGCACGCCCCTAGGCCAAAACACCCTATTATCATCAAACACATTCAACAAACCTTCAAAATACTCACTCCATCTCCCTCTCATTTCACTACTACTTGTTATTACCTCCCCATTTGCCCACTTCACCGATGTTCCAATTTGTTCTCTTGTCTTACGCACTTTATTTACCTCCTTCCGGACCATCTTTTTATTTTCCCTAACACTCAATGATACTCTCTCACCCCAACTCTCATTTGCCCTCTTTTTCACCTCTTGCACCTTTCTCTTGACCCCTTGCCTCTTTCTTTTATACATCTCCCAGTCATTTGCACTATTTCCCTGCAAAAATCGTCCAAAAGCCTCTCTCCTCTCTTTCACTAATAATCTTACTTCTTCATCCCACCACTCACTACCCTTAATAATCTGCCCATCTCCCACCTTATCATTTGATCTCACTTTTTTCCATTCTGCACTCAATCTCTCCTTTCCAAGCTCACTTACTCTCACCACTCTCTTCAACCTAACCTTCTCTCTTCTTTTCTGAAAACCTCTACAAACCTTCAACTTCACTTCCACAAGACATCCCTCCAGTTGCACCTCTCAGCACATTAACATTTAAAAGTCTCTTTTTCACGCGCCTATCAATTAACACGTAATCCAATAACGCTCTCTGGCCATCTCTCCTACTTACATACGTATACTTATGTATATCTCTCTTTTTAAACCAGGTATTCCCAATCACCAGTCCTTTTTCAGCACGTAAACCTACAAGCTCTTCACCATTTCCTTTTACAACACTAAACACCCGATGTATACAATTATACCCTCAACTGCCACATTACTCACCTTTGCATTCAAATCACCCATCACTATAACCCGGTCTCGTGCTGCTAACACACTCACTCAGCTGCTCGCAAAACACTTGCCTCTCATGATCTTTCTCCTCATGACCAGGTGAATAGGCACCAATAATCACCCCTCACTCTCCATCCACTTTCAGTTTTACCCATATCAGTCTAGAGTTTACTTTCTTACACTCTATCACATACTCCCACCACTCCTGCTTCAGGAGTAGTGCTACTCCTTCCTTTGCTTTTGTCCTTTCATGAACCCCTGACTTTACTCCCAGAACATTCCCAAACCACTCCTCCCCTTTACCCATGAGCTTCGTTTCACTCAGAGCCAAAACATCCAGGTTCCTTTCCTCAAACATACTACCTATCTCTCCATTTTTCACATCTTGGTTACATCCACACACATTTAGACACCCCAATCTGAGCCTACGAGGAGGATGAGCACTCCCCGCATGACTCCTTCTGTTTCCTCTTTTAGAAAGTTAATATACTAGGAGGCGAGGGTTTCTAGCCCCCCGCTCCCGTCCCCTTGATATATATATATATATATATATATATATATATATATATATATATATATATATATATATATATATATATATATATATATATATATATTTATTTATTTATTTATTTATTTTGCTTTGTCGCTGTCTCCCGCGTTTGCGAGGTAGCGCACGGAAACAGACGAAAGAAATGGCCCAACCCACCCCCATACACATGTATATACATACACGTCCACACACGCAAATATACATACCTATACATCTCAATGTACACATATATGTACACACACAGACACATACATATATACCCATGCACACAATTAACACTGTCTGCCTTTATTCATTCCCATCGCCACCTCGCCACACATGGAATACCATCCCCCTCCCCCCTCATGTGTGCGAGGTAGCTCTAGGAAAAGACAACAAAGGCCCCATTCGTTCACACTCAGTCTCTAGCTGTCATGCAATAATGCCCGAAACCACAGCTCCTTTTCCACATCCAGGCCCCACACAACTTTCCATGGTTTACCCCAGACGCTTCACATGCCCTGATTCAATCCATTGACGGCACGTCAACCCCGGTATACCACATCGATCCAATTCACTCTATTCCTTGCCCGCCTTTCACCCTCCTGCATGTTCAGGCCTCGATCACTCAAAATCTTTTTCACTCCATCTTTCCACCTCCAATTTGGTCTCCCACTTCTCCTCGTTCCCTCCATCTCCGACACATATATCCTCTTGGTCAATCTTTCCTCACTCATTCTCTCCATGTGATCAAACCATTTCAAAACACCCTCTTCTGCTCTCTCAACCACGCTCTTTTTATTTCCACACATCTCTCTTACCCTTACATTACTTACTTGATCAAACCACCTCACACCACATATTGTCCTCAAACATCTCATTTCCAACACATCCACCCTCCTACGCACAACTCTATCCATCGCCCACGCCTCGCAACCATACAACATTGTTGGAACCACTATTCCTTCAAACATACCCAGTTTTGCTTTCCGAGATAATGTTCTCGACTTCCACACATTCTTCAACGCTCCCAGAATTTTCGCCCCCTCCCCTACCCTATGATTCACTTCCGCTTCCATGGTTCCATCCGCTGCCAGATCCACTCCCAGATATCTAAAACACTTTACTTCCTCCAGTTTTTCTCAATTCAAACTTACCTCTCAATTGACTTGACCCTCAACCCTACTGTACCTAATAACCTTGCTCTTATTCACCTTTACTCTTAACTTTCTTCTTTCACACACTTTACCAAACTCAGTCACAAGCTTCTAAAGTTTCTAACATGAATCAGCCACCAGCGCTGTATCATTAGCGAACAACAACTGACTCACTTCCCAAGCTCTCTTATCCACAACAGACTTCATACTTGCCCCTCTTTCCAAAACTCTTGCATTCACCTTCCTAACAACCCCATCCATAAACAAATTAAACAACCATGGAGACATCACACACCCCTGCCGCAAACCTACATTCAGAGAACCAATCACTTTCCTCTCTTCCTACACGTACACAAGCCTTACATCCTCGATAAAAACTTTTCACTGCTTCTAACAACTTGCCCCCCACACCATATATTCTTAATACCTTCCACAAAGCATCTCCATCAACTCCATAAATGCTACATACAAGTCCATTTGCTTTTCAAAGTATTTCTCACATACATTCTTCAAAAGCAAACACCTGATCCACACATCCTCTACCACTTCTGAAACCACACTGCTCTTTCCCAATCTGATGCTCTGTACATGCCTTCACCATCTCAATCAATACCCTCCCATATAATTTACCAGGAATACTCAACAGACTTATACCTCTGTAATTTGAGCACTCACTTTTATCCCATTTGCCTTTGTACAATGGCACTATGCAAGCATTCCTCCAATCCTCAGGCACCTCACCATGAGTCATACATACATTAAATAACCTTACCAACCAGTCAACAATACAGTCACCATCTTTTTTAATAAATTCCACTGCAATACCATCCAAACCCGCTGCCTTGCCGGCTTTCATCTTCCACAAAGCTTTTACGACCTCTTCTCTGTTTACCAAATCATTCTCCCTAAACCTCTCACTTTGCACACCACCTCCACAAAAACACCCTATATCTGCCACTCTATCATCAAACACATTCAACAAACCTTCAAAATACTCATTCCATCTCCTCACATCACCTCTACTTGTTATCACCTCCCCATTAGCCCCCTTATCTGAAGTTCCCATTGATTCCCTTGTCTTACGCACTTTATTTACCTCCTTCCAAAACATCTTTTTATTCTCACTAAAACTTAATGATACTCTCACCCCAACTCTCATTTGCTCTCTTTTTCACCTCTTGCACCTTTCTCTTGACCTCCTGCCTCTTTCTTTTGTACATCTCCCACTCATTTGCATTATTTCCCTGCAAAAATCGTCCAAATGCCTCTCTCTTCTCTTTCACTAATAATCTTACTTCTTCACTCCACCACTCACTACCCTTTCTAATCTGCCCACCTCCCACACTTCTCATGCCACAAGTATCTTTTCCGCAAACCATCACGGCTTCCCTAAATACATCCCATTCCTCCCCCACTCCCTTTACCTCCTTTGTTCTCACCTTTTTCCATTCTGTACTCAGTCTCTCCTGGTACTTCCTCACACAAGTCTCCTTCCCAAGCTCACTTACTCTCACCACTCTCTTCACCCCAACATTCTCTCTTCTTTTCTGAAAACCTTTACAAATCTTCACCTTCGCCTCCACAAGATAATGATCAGACATCCCTCCAGTTGCACCTCTCAGCACATTAACATCCAAAAGTTTCTCTTTCGCGCGCCTATCAATTAACACGTAATCTGGCCATCTCTCCTACTTACATACGTATACTTATGTATCTCTTTTTAAATCAGGTATTCCCAATCACCAGTCCTTTTTCAGCACATCAATCTACAAGCTCTTCACCATATATATTTATTTATGATACTTTATCGGTCTCTCGCGTTAGCGAGGTAGCGCAAAAAAACGACGAAAGAATGGCCCAACCCACCCACATACACGTCCACACACGCACATATACATATCTATACATCTCAACGTATACATATATATACAAACAGACATATACATATATATATATATATATATATATATATATATATATATATATATATATATATATATATATACATGTACATAATTCATACTGTCTGCCCTTATTCATTCCCGTCGCCACCACGCCACACATGAAATGACAACCCCCTCCCCCCTCATGTGCGCGAGGTAGCGCTAAGAAAAGACAATAAAGGCCACATTCGTTCATACTCAGTCTCTACCTGTCATGTATAATGCACCGAAACCACAGCTCCCTTTCCACATCCAGGCCCAACAGAACTTGCCATGGTTTACCCCAGACGCTTCGCATGCCCAGTTTCAATCCATTGACAGCACGCCGACCCCGGTATACCACATCGTTCCAATTCACTCTATTCCTTGCACGCCTTTCACCCTTCTGCATGTTCAGGCCCCGATCACTCAAAATCTTTTTCACTCCATCTTTCCACCTCCAATTTGGTCTTCCACTTCTCGTTCCCTCCACCTCAGACACATACTATATCCTCTTTGTCAATCTTTCCTCACTCATTCCCTTCATGTGACCAAATCATTTCAAAACACCCTCTCTGCTCTCTCAACCACACTCTTTTTATTACCACACATCTCTCTTACCCTTTCATCATTTACTCGATCAAACCACCTCACACCACATATTGTTCTTAAACATTTCCTTTCCAGCACATCCACCCTCCTCCGCGCAACTCTATCTATATCCCACGCCTCGCAACCATATAACATTGTTGGAACCACTATTCAGGAATTAGCGCCAGGAAACAGACTGACTCATCCACTTGTATGCAAACACAAAAAACATACATGAACATATCAACATATATACATACACATAGTTACACATACATAAACGTACATACTCGCCTTCATACATTCCTGGCGCCAGCCCGACGCACAGGTAGCGCCATGAAAACAGACAACAAAGGCCACATTCGTTCACACTCAGTCTCTAGCTGTCATGTGTAATGAAACGAGACCACAGTTCCCTTTCCACATCCAGGCGCCACAGATCTTTCCATGGTTTACCCTATATTGTCTAAATGGTTCCAACTTCAGCAATGTATCGTTATATATCTGTTTTCTTAAGCAGGGGTTTCAATTATGGAAATGCACTTAAATAAATAACTGTGCACAGACATAATAAAAAAGAATAGACTATTGAGACATGAGGATGTTAACAATGCATATCTTGACAAATTTTCAGAGTAAAATTTTTTAACCTGGCTGTATCTCACGTCTTCTCGCATTCCGAACAAAATCACATTCCATGTATTGATGCTGCCATGATGTACATGTGTGTGGCATCGTGTTTACTTAAGTTATGCCATCGTATCGAACACAACCAATAAGTTCCTAGAAAGTTACGGTTTCCTCTAGGTTAGCAGTGTTGAGGAATGGCAGGCAAACAGCTCTCCTGATATTCTGGAAGTCCATGTGCTTCTCTTCATGCAAGAATTAATAGATAATTCTCAAGTATACAACACTCACGTGCAGGACATGTGTAGTAAGGGCTACTTCTGTACCAGTCTATTCCCCTTTCCTCTGATGGACATGGAATACTTTCCAAGCCAGTCATAGCGTTCAACACCATCCACATACTGTCTGTTCTTATACAAAATATCTACTCGCGGGGAAGCTCCCCTTTGCCTTTTGCTAACGTTGTATCTTCTTAAAATCTACGTTAACATAACTTGTTCAAGTAATATATATCATCAAACCATTTAATCATGAGAATGTTGAAGTGTGCGTCAAAGTTGTAGTAACCATACGGTTCCCTTTCTATATACGATTCGTCAGCTTCAGACATCATTCAATTTGTTTTCCCTGATGATTCTGTTATATAATAACCAAGGACACGGTGAAATATTTATCAAAGTCAGCAGTGTAACATGGACAGGTCTAAAGCTTCGCATAGTTTCCAATACAACTTCTAAGCCAACTAACTGCTAATCTCCCTGACTGTAACATTTCTAAATATCAGTCATAATAATAATATCCTGAACTATCAGTCATAATAATAATATCCTGAACTACTACACACTGCTCACGATGTCAAATGAAACCTCAAGTAAAAAGATTTTTACCTCAAAGAACTTGCTCATAAGGGTTGTGCCCATAATACCACCACACTATCATTTCATCCAGAGAAACATATTCTTCATAAATTCCAAATGGGTTTAGGGATTTTTCAATCTTGGAAATACATATCAAAGCCCAAACTGAAGGCTGGTGCATAATCATAATACTAAACACGGACATATTACGACTGGCACTGTCTCGACATTACTATGGTGCATCAAAAAAAAAGCCCTTAATCTAAGGATAGGAATTTTTCTTTGACCTGACTACAACTTAAATTATTTCTATTTATTTATTCATTTTGCTTTGTCGCTGTCTCCCGCGTTAACAAGGTAGCGCAAGGAAACAGAAGAAAGAATGGCCGAACCCACCCACATACACATGTATATACATACACGTCCACACACGCAAATATACATATCTATACATCTCAACGTGCACATATATATATATATATATATATATATATATATATATATATATATATATATATATATATATATATATATATATATTTTTTTTTTTTTTTTTTTTTTATACTTTGTCGCTGTCTCCCGCGTTTGCGAGGTAGCGCAAGGAAACAGACGAAAGAAATGGCCCCCCCCCCCATACACACGTACATACACACGTCCACACACGCAAATGTACATACCTACACAGCTTTCCATGGTTTACCCCAGACGCTTCACATGCCTTGATTCAGTCCACTGACAGCACGTCAACCCCTGTATACCACATCGCTCCAATTCACTCTATTCCTTGCCCTCCTTTCACCCTCCTGCATGTTCAGGCCCCGATCACACAAAATCTTTTTCACTCCATCTTTCCACCTCCAATTTGGTCTCCCTCTTCTCCTCGTTCCCTCCACCTCCGACACATATATCCTCTTGGTCAATCTTTCCTCACTCATTCCCTCCATGTGACCAAATCATTTCAAAACTCCCTCTTCTGCTCTCTTAACCACACTCTTTTTATTACCACACATCTCTCTTACCCTTTCATTGCTTACTCGATCAAACCACCTCACACCACATATTGTCCTCAAACATCTCATTTCCAACACATCCACCCTCCTCCGTACAACTCTATCTATAGCCCATGCCTCGCAACCATATAACATTGTTGGATTCACTATTCCTTCAAACACCCATTTTTGCTTTCCGAGATGTTCTCGACTTCCACACATTCTTCAACGCTCCCAGAACTTTCGCCCCTTCCCCCAACCTATGATTCACTTCCGCTTCCATGGTTACATCCACTGCCAAATCCACTCCCACATAGTTAAAACACTACACTTCCTCCAGTTTTTCTCCATTCAAACTTACCTCCCAATTGACTTGTCCCTCAACCCTACTGTACCTAATAACCTTGCTCTTATTCACATTTACTCTCAGCTTTCTTCTTACACACACTTTACCAAACTCAGTCACCAGCTTCTAAAGTTTCTCACATGAATCAGCCAACATCGATGTATCATCAGCGAATAACAACTGACTTACTTCCTAAGCTCTCTCATCCACGACACACTGCATACTTGCCCCTTTCCAAAACTCTTGTATTCACCTCCCTAACAACCCCATCCATTAACAAATTAAACAACTACGGAGACATCACACACCCCTGCCGCAAACCTACATTCACTGAGAACCAATCACTTTCCTCTCTTCCTACACGTACACATGGCTTACATCCTCGATAAAAACTTTTCACTGCTTCTAGCAACTTCCCTCCCACACCATATATTCTTAATACCTTCCACAGCGCATCTCTATCATATGCCTTCTCCAGATCCATGAATGCTAAATACAAATCCATTTGCTTTTCTAAGTATTTCTCACATACATTCTTCAAAGTAAACACCTGATCCACACATCCTCTACCGCTTCTGAAACCACACTGCTCTTCCCCAATCTGATGCTCTGTACATGTCTTTGCCCTCTTAAGCAAAACCCTTCCATATAATTTACCAGGAATACTCAACAAACTGAAACCTCTGTAATTTGAGCACTCACTTTTATCCCCTTTGCCTTTGTACAATGGCACTATGCAAGCATTCAGCCAATCCTCAGGCACCTCACCATGAGTCATACATACATTCAATAACCTTACCAACCAGTCAACAACAGTCAACCACCTTTTTTAATAAATTCCACTGCAATACCATCCAAACCCGCTGCCTTGCCGGCTTTCATCTTCCACATAGCTTTTACTACCTCTTCTCTGTTTGCCAAATAATTCTCCCTAACCTTCTCACTTTGCACACCACCTCCACAAAAACACCCTATATCTGCCACTCTATCATCAAACACATTCAACAAACCTTCAAAATACTCACTCCATCTCCTCACATCACCACTACTTGTTATCACCTACCCATTAGCCCCCTTCACTGAAGTTCCCATTGATTCCCTTGTCTTACGTACTTTATTTACCTCCTTCCAAAACATCTTTTTATTCTCACTAAAATTTAATGATACTCTCTCACCCCAACTCTCATTTGCCCTCTTTTTCACCTCTTGCACCTTTCTCTTAACCTCCTGTCTCCTTCTTTCATACATCTCCCACTCATTTGCATTATTTCCCTGCAAAAATCGTCCAAATGCCTCTCTCTTCTCTTTCAATGATAATCTTACTTCTTCATCCCACCACTCACTACCCTTTCTAATCTGCCCATCTCCTACTCTTCTCAAGCCACAAGCATCTTTTGCGCAAACCATCACTGCTTCCCTAAATACATCCCATTCCTCCCCCACTCCCCTTACCTCCTTTGTTCTCACCTTTTTCCATTCTGTATTCAGTCTCTCCTGGTACGTCCTCACACTTACTCTCATCACTCTTTTCACTCCAACATTCTCTCTTCTTTTCTGAAAACCTCCACAAATCTTCACCTTCGCCTCCACAAGACAATGATCAGACATCCCTCCAGTTGCACCTCTCAGCACATTAACATCCAAAAGTCTCTTACGCGCACCTATCAATTAACACGTAATCCAACAACGCTCCCTAGCCATCTCTCCTACTTAAATACGTATACTTATGTATATCTCTCTTTTTAATCCAGGTATTCCCAATCACCAGTCATTTTTCGGCAAATAAATCTACAAGCTCTTCACCATTTCCACTTACAACACTGAACACCCCATGAACACCAATTATTCCCTGAACTGCCACATTACTCACCTTTGCATTCAAATCACCCATCACTATAACCCGGTCTCCTGCATCAAAACTACTAACACACTCACTCAGCTGCTCCCTAAACACTTGTCTCTCATGATCTTTCCTCTCATGCCCAGGTATATATGCACCAATTATCACCCATCTCTCTCCATCAACTTTCAGTTTTACCCATATCAATGTAGAGTTTACTTTCTAGCACACTCTATCGCTCCTGTTTCAGGAGTAGTGCTACTCCTTCCCTTGCTCTTGTCCTCTCACTAACCCCTGACTTACCTACCACGACATTCCCAAACCACTCTTCCCCTTTACCCTCGAGTTTCATTTCACTCATAGCCAAAACATCCTGGTTCCTTTCCTCAAACATACTACCTATCTCTCCTTTTTTCTCATCTTGGTTACATCCACACACATTTAGACACCTCAATCTGGGCCTTCGAGGAGGATGACCACTCCCCGCGTGACTCCTTCTTGTTTTCCCTTTTAGAAAGTTAAAATACAAGGAGGGGAGGGTTTCCAGGCCCCTGCTCCCGTCCCCTTTAGTCGCCTTCTTCGACACGTGAGGAATTTTTTTTTCTCCTCTATCCACAGGGTAACTAAATTTGTGCCTCTGCTGCAGAATAAGCACTACAATATATAGAGCTGCTGCATATTATTCATTTGGCATTGCAGTACCTCTCTGAAATAATTAAATGATAATCTGTGAACATTATTGACTATCCATTGGCATGAAACTAATACGGAAATGTTCAATTTATATATTATTGTTTTCATAGTATGAAACTGTTCTAAATTTTTAGTGTACAAAAGATGAGCAGAGACGGAAAAAACTATTACAGGTGTCCTTGAATGAAGACAGTGAATATTGTCTAGGATCACACAAGAAGACATTACACTAACACAATTTTTTTTCCTGGGTATCAAGCGTTTTTTTTGGGGTATAAAGTGTTATTTCCGAATTGCTTATTCATAAAGAAAAATAGGGTATTATTCCCTTCAAACTTTGCTTTTGTGACCAGGACGAAATCTATTTCCAATTGGACAATGAGCAAATTTGCAACTTTTCATTCACATTTTATCATTCTACTTATAATTCACACTTGCTTGCCTTCATCCATTTTCGGCGCCACCCCACTTCACCTTCTGCATCAGCGAAGTAGCTCCATAAGACAAAAAAAGGCCACGTTCGTTCACACTAAGACTCTAGCTATCATGTGTAATGCACCAAAACCACAGCACTATCCACATCCAGGCCCCAGAGAACTTTCCATGGTTTACCCTACACATTTCATATGTCTTGGTTCAGTCCATTGACAGAATGTCAACTCCAGTATACCACATCGTTCCAAGTCACTCTATTCCTTGCACGCCTCTCACCATCCTACATGTTCAGGCACCAATCGATCAAAATATTTTTCACTCCATCATTCCACCTCCCACTTCTCATTGTTCCCTCCACCTCTGACACATAGTCCTTCTGTCAAACTTTCCACACTCATTCGTTCCATTTGTCCAAACCAGTTCAACACACCCTCTTTTGTACTCTCAACT
Source organism: Panulirus ornatus (assembly GCF_036320965.1). NCBI lineage: Eukaryota > Metazoa > Arthropoda > Malacostraca > Decapoda > Palinuridae > Panulirus > Panulirus ornatus. Next base: position 14,437,374 of record NC_092295.1, read on the forward strand.
ACACACTCTTTATTACCACACATCTTTCTTACCCTTTCAATACTTGCTCGATCAAACCACCTCACACCACATATTGTCCTCACACATTGCATTTCCAACACATGCACCCTCCTCTGAACAACTTTATTCACACAAAGTCAGAACAACATCTGAATGAAAATTTATATGTATCTACACTAATATTAAACAAAATTTATATGTATCTACACTAACATTAAACAAAATTTATATGTATCTACACTAATATTAAACAAACTTTATATGTATCTACACTAATATTAAACAAAATTTATATGTATCTACACTAATATTAAACAAAATTTATATGTATCTACACTAATATTAAACAAAATTTATATGTATCTACACTAATACTAAACAACACGAACACATGCCTTACATCCTCGATAAAAACTTTTCACTGCTTCTAACAACTTGCCTCCCACAATATTTATATGTATCTACAATAATATTAAACAAAATTTATATGTATCTACACTACTATTAAACAAAAGTGATCACAAATGATTTACAAGCAAGTGGTCTTTTGAGATTTATGTTTGTACTGTGAATCACTTTTAAGAACCAGACCTCAAATATAATCTCTCATCATTTTGTTGTACATTCCTTGGTAGTGCCATTCAAAGTCCAGTATAACTGGTGGTAGTGCTCACCTTACTCCTCCAAATACACTTCCATGCTCTTAATTCATCAAGATGAGCGTCAAGGATATGGACTTTGAGGGACATCCTACAGCTTATTTTGCCAAAGTCTTAACCAGCTTCACATAGATTTCAGCCCAGGAAGAGCAGAACCATTGCGACAAAGCTGTACCAAGCTGCTTTCTCCTTCCTAGTGAACTTCTTGGGGAATCCCTTGCATTCTAAATTCTTTATCTGTGGTCCGACAAAGACACCAGCTTTGAACTTTGCCTAAGACAGCTTTGGAAAGAAGTCTTGAAGGTACTTGAAGGCTGCACACTCCTATCTAGAGGTGAAAATTTTTTCATAAGGCCTAATTCTATGTATAGTGGTGGCATCAACATCTTCAAGGGGTCCGCCAGTGGCTCCCACTTGACATTGATCCCACAAAGAATTCAGTCCACTGTAGCCGTCCCACCTGTGGTAGTGCACTGCGGTGTCCCTGCTGTCCCAAAGGCAAAGACAGCAGGCAAACTTGGTAAAGCCACCTTGAAGACCCAACAGGAATGCCATGTTTCAAGGCATCTAGCAAGGTCTTTGAGGTGCATCGAGTGAGCCACGAGAAGAGACTGGTACTTGTGCCTGTTATTGAGCAGCATGGCTTTGAGGCTCCTGGACGAGTTGTCAATAAAGAGACACGAATAATTTGGCTTACAGGCAATTCCGATTGCCTTGAACAGACTAGTTACATTGTGGCAGAAGCAGAGCCCATCATGATGCGTAAAGAAGCTGGAAAAGCTTAGGTAATGCTTCCTCTGATCTGCAATTTGCATAATTTCATCCAACAAGTTCCAATGCTTAAGCCTAGATGTCAAAAACTTGGCATCAGACTTTATGAGACCAAGATCTCTGATCAAGCCAATGAAGTCTTTTTGATTGAAGTAGCATGGGTTTCTCTCCTCAGCTGCAACTCTGAAATTGTAATCTGGATCTACAACATCTTCCTCCCCCCTTTAAATACTATTTACATTAATGGAAACTTCTAGAAAGTTCTATATCAGCTACTCAGCACTGAATCTATCTGGAATATTCTGAAAAATAGAAAAATTTCAAAATATCAGTCCTGATCACAAAAGCAAAAGTTTCAAGGGAATAATAGCCATTTTCTATACTTTTTAGACAATCAATTAGAAAATACATTTCCCAGGAAAAAAAAATTTGCAAAGTGTTATCAATGCAGGCTTTCAGAAAGTAGCACCAAAAACCTGACCAAATCTATTACCTTTCACAAGACTCATGTTTTAACAGTACTCAAACATATTTTCCCCCCTGCACATCTAGTTATCTACCATAATCTGGAAGTGTACAGTATATTCATGCCCTGTACTTACCACATATTGTTAATCCCATCAATGATGTGGATGACATGATGACAAGAAAGCTGTAAAATAACTATGTACTGTGTATATGTAAGTTAATTTGAACAAGTACTAGACTATAAGCAAATGGAATACACATTAAAAAATGTAAATTGTACACATAGATCCTTCATTTATGTGAATACCCACCTACTAAATGGAGTATGCATATGTTCTTTACCTTTATTGGCTTTAGTATTTGATAACAATGTGTCCTGTAGGGGAAATTTATCCAAAAGCCCCTGCACTGTATGGTACGCTGTGATCGAGAATAAGAGAACTGCCATAAAAGCAGTAATATTTACCTTTACAAATAATAAGTTACTTAAAGTCTAACGTAATAACTGTATGAAGATCAATGCAGATGAGTACTTTTAAACACTGAATTTTAAACACTGAATAAAGTCAAGAATATGTAAACAAGATATGGTAACTTCGTTGCAGGTTTAGGTTGACATTAGCATAACTAGGATGAATCAAGAATGACTGTGGGATATTCAAATCCAAGTTTCTAAAACACTCTGTACTATGAATCATCTATAAATGAATGTTTTGTTGCAGATAATACCTTAAACTCCCTGATATGGCTCTCACTCTCAGCAAATGAAGTAAATGCAAGACTCATATCTAAAAGAAGTTCCTTTCTCCCATTGTAATGCATCTAACTGGCAGAACTAGAAACTGTTTAGAAACCCTAATGATCTAGTAAAAGTCTAGTGATATGTAAATCGAAGGACATGATGAAAGAAAACATGTATCATAAGCAAGAAACCTGCGAAGATGAAGTATTTCTTGCGTTTTTGAGGATGGGTGGGATCTCAAAAGTTTTTTATAGCCACATGTTCAAATTGTTGTTCGCTGATGATACAACGCTGGTGGCTGATTCATGTGAGAAACTGCAGAAGCTGGTGACTGAGTTTGGTAAAGTGTGTGAAAGAAGAAAGTTAGGAGTAAATGTGAATAAGAGCAAGGTTATTAGGTACAGTAGGGTTGAGGGTCAAGTCAGTTGGGAGGTAAGTTTGAATGGAGAAAAACTGGAGGAAGTAAAGTGTTTTAGATATCTGGGAGTGGATCTGGCAGCGGATGGAACCATGGAAGCGGAAGTGGATCATAGGGTGGGGGAGGGGGCGAAAATTCTGGGAGCCTTGAAGAATGTGTGGAAGTCGAGAACATTATCTCGGAAAGCAAAAATGGGTATGTTTGAAGGAATAGTGGTTCCAACAATGTTGTATGGTTGCGAGGCGTGGACTACTGATAGAGTTGTGCGCAGGAGGATGGATGTGCTGGAAATGAGATGTTTGAGGACAATGTGTGGTGTGAGGTGGTTTGATCGAGTAAGTAACGTAAGGGTAAGAGAGATGTGTGGAAATAAAAAGAGCGTGGTTGAGAGAGCAGAAGAGGGTGTTTTGAAATGGTTTGGGCACATGGAGAGAATGAGTGAGGAAAGATTGACCAAGAGGATATATGTGTCGGAGGTGGAGGGAACGAGGAGAAGAGGGAGACCAAATTGGAGGTGGAAAGATGGAGTGAAAAAGATTTTGTGTGATCGGGGCCTGAACATGCAGGAGGGTGAAAGGAGGGCAAGGAATAGAGTGAATTGGAGCGATGTGGTATACCGGGGTGGACGTGCTGTCAGTGGATTGAATCAAGGCATGTGAAGCGTCTGGGGTAAACCATGGAAAGCTGTGTAGGTATGTATATTTGCGTGTGTGGACGTATGTATATACATGTGTATGGGGGTGGGTTGGGCCATTTCTTTCGTCTGTTTCCTTGCGCTACCTCGCAAACGCGGGAGACAGCGGCAAAAAAAAAAAAAAAAAAAAAAAAAAAAAAAAAAAAAAAATCAAACTAACAGTATTTGAGACACAAATAAAAGTGTACTTGATGTCATATGGTGACATCTACAATCATATAATGGGCCAACATTACTGATCAAGAGATAAATGATGTACTGTGGAATCAATCTTGAGGCTAAATCTTTCAGGAATCTTGATGAGAAATGTTCTTAAAGTCTCTACTATTTATGTCCTCGCTATTACACTATACAGCAGATGAGGGATACGCAGTGTTTCTATATTAAATCTATGACAATTATAGCAGTACATCAGGTACACATCCTCCAAGCAACAAAATATCCTAAATCCATACCGTGTGTTAAAGAGAAACACTGACACACAAATCTTACTTTTTCAGTTTTCATTCACAATGGCTTTAACATACAGGACCAACATCTCCATTTGTAACCACCTCCTTATATAAATTTTTTCCAATGTATCCAATGTCCAATCACCACTAAGCATCTTCACCTGAAATGTCCCTAACCCTACTCAATTCTCTCGCTACATCTAACCTTTTCATCTACGGTGTACCTCTCCTCCTCACCCTGCACTGTACCAATATGTTTCATTATAGTTTTCTTTGTTTAATCTTTCATAATTCTACCACTCTGTGTACCTCAAACCCATGCATATCTTTAGATGGGGATTCTCACAAAAACACTATGCACAGTAAACTTCCTTAACAATTTTCTAGTTCTTTTTCTTATGTCCAACACATAATTCTGATAACTGCTGTATTTACTTCAGGTTTCAATCAAAAGGATGTAATGCACAGCTTTCTTCCGTTTCTAATGTTCTACTGCCACTAAAGTAACTTTTTAATTCTTCTTCCTGTATGTCATACACAACTCTGATCACTGCTTTTCTTAAAGGCTTCCACGTCATATGTTTATCAACCTGTAACTTCCCAAATTCCAACTTTTGTAGTTCTACCTGCAGTCAAACTTGGATGAAAATTCAAATTAGTACGAACTGATACAAATGAATGCAAATGCAACAGACCTTAAAATCCTCACTAGGATGTTATTCGAAGACGAGAGCACAAAAAAATGGCTAGGAGAAATTCCTGTAAAACTTTATTTCTATAGAGACAAATAATACCTATGTACAAGGTCCCTAGCTGCACAAACATTTCTGTAAGAAGTCTTATCAAGATGCAAGAACTGAAGTTATCTCCTAAAGCTACTACATTCTTTCTTTAATATTGTTGTTTCAGTAACAAACCATGTTATTTACAATATACTGAAACTTATTTCAATAGTCAAAAACAACAGCACTATAAAGGAAACTTGTTTTCTTTATATTTAGTGTATGAATTTCTAAGCTGAAATCAAAACGCATATGACTGTTGGTCCACATAACCTTTAGTGCCACACACATATATATATATATATATATATATATATATATATATATATATATAGCATATACTCACTCATCTAATCCTGAAAATTTTTTTCTCCACTTCAAAGATATAAAGCAAATGTTATCAAGAAGATTGAATAATTCATAAAATAGCATTCTTATAAGCACTAACACCATAAGGCAAATAGAAATAAAAAGCATGTCAGTTTACAAAAACATTGTTTCATTTTGTACAACAACTGCTATACAAAAACTAATGCATGTGGTTTGTCCATGTTTCATCACAAAAAGCATTGAGCAAAACTTGAACAGTTTCCTTCGCCAGATGCATCAATATTTTTCAGTCCACAAACTAACAACACAAGAATAACATTAATAGTAAATAATAAATATATATAAACAGAAATGGTTATTTCATGTTATGCCGGGTAAATATGACTGTTGGTGTTACCATGAGAGTACCTGAGGCGTATGAACCAAAGTTAGTTTCCAAAGTCACAGGGACGTTGGGAAACTACGAGAAACTCCATTACAAATACAACAGAGTTCCAACAAATCTTCTCACAGAGAAGACTATTTTCAGATTAAAAAACCCTCACAACATAACACATACATGCTGATGATACAAGCTCTGCGTAGTATGATTATGATGCATAAGTAGTAAGTACGATACAAAACGAGCAATTCAAGATTAAACATTTTAAGTATAGATGATTTTCTGATTTTAAAGTCATGTTGTGGGGATAGGGGAAAAAGAGTCAATATGAAGCGAAAATGTTGAGACTAAGGGTGTCACTACCACAGCCGTAGCGGCAACAGGCCGTGGTGGTGACGCATCACAGCCGATGACCAGAAGACCTGTGCAGTGCCTCGTCCTCCAGTGCTGAGGAGGATCCCGAACAGCCACAGAGGAGGGATGGTTTCTGCAGCAGCCCATGGCTCTCAGGGCTCTTGTGTGTACTAGCAAGTAGAAGCGCACTGAGCCTGACACGCTGCCGCACTGACCAAGCATGGACAAGTTTTGGTTACCCAAGCTGGCTGTTACAGGTGGTGGGATGTGAGCGGCACAGATGAGAGGGGCTAAGGGTCTGGGGACGCCCTACTTTCTGGGATGTACTAACACTGACTTGACTAGTCATGGAATGCTTAGCTAAGAAACTCACAACTGCCTGCCAACTGACCCATTAGTGTGCCAAAGGAAACAAAGACTGCATAAACATAAGGAGTTGCAACAAGGACTTCCCAGTGTAGGCTGGTGAAGAGCCAAACCCAACTAAGCAGACATTAGCAGAATACACTACACATGTTGAGAAAGGCCATATCCAACCACCTGCACCCACCACCAGCACAGCCCCACACTCCCGACCCTCCCCGAGCTGGTCCACGCCACTCACTCGCTCACCTCCTGGCTCACAAAACTAGCTTAACTACTGACACATTTAAAGTACCACACTCAATTTTATCTAAGAATAATCAACTGTACATTTCTCTTTGATTACGTCTATAAGCCCTTTGCAACTCAAAAGACATGAGGGGCACTATAATGTAAGTGCCATTAATATATTTGCCTTGTGGCCAAGGTCAGGTAAGGGAACATAACACCAGCTCATGATGGGTCAGGGAGGCTAGGTCATGTCAGGTCAGTTACCTACAACTGTTTGCTAGTACTACTGCCTCTGAGAGCTCCACCTACTGGGATCCAAGTCCTTTATGGGTACCTGCAAAGCATCCAAACACCACTCAGAAACCACCAGGGAAACTGCTTATATTAGTACACCACTTTCAAGTTTAAAGAAGAAACATGTTTTTATACATATATCTACACAATATATGTGTTTCTCTAAGAAGGTTTCTAAATATCAAGGCAAAACAAAAGCAATTATAAGTGAGTACCAAAACTAAAGTATGGATGATAAGGAAGCACTATACATGCAGGAAACACCAGGTACTACATTTCAAGGCAGACTAAGTTGACTTTAGAGGAAATCCACAAAACAAATATTATTTATAGAAATGTGCATACTCTATAACAATATACTGTATAATTACAAACAATCTAGTGTAACAAAAATATCCATGAATATATATATAATCAATTGTATTTACAAACAGGTACAAGTAAAACAAAGACAATGCACCACACCAACAAGCAAGTCATGGGAAGCTCTTTTGAGTGTGAGCATATATGTGATAACTATTTATGGGTTTGAGAGAGTTTACACTCATGCTGCCCTATATCTATTTACACTCACCTAACAGTCTTTAACTCTCTGGATGCATGCATGCATGTGTGTGTGTGTTACAAGGAGAGTGGTTTACATTTGTGTTGTCTCATTCTGAGTAAGAAAATAGATAGATAGATAGATAGATAGAGATAGATAGATAGATAGATAGATAGATAGATAGAGAGAGAGAGAGAGAGAGAGAGAGAGAGAGAGAGAGAGAGAGAGAGAGAGAGAGAGAGAGAGAGAGAGAGAGATTGCTAATATATTAAACCCAGATTAAATATGTAGAATATATACCTATACAATCCAAAATTCTACTAGGAATGCCAAAAGTTAACTTAATGGAATCTATTTTGAGTTTACATACCCATTTCATTAAACTAATCACCCAATTCCCCCATGCTTAGCATACTATATATATATATCTAGTTTGTCATGGAGGAACATTACTTCTCAGGAGAACCTAATAAGCTCACCAATAAAAATCCTTTGAGCAAATGTTGTGCACATCTATTGGGTTTGTGGCAAGTGCATATTGCAAAAAAAAAAAAAAAAAAAAGAAAAAAAAAAGTTACTTCAAAGTTGAACTAAATACTGGTAAGAAAATCATAATAGTCAAGTTAGATAAAGCTCCTTTTATATATCAAAATCTACCTCCAATAATTCAAATACAACCAGATGGAAACTAGATCACATGAGGGTTTCCTTGGATATCTCCAGTGAGCAATCATGAATATAGTGGCCAGCAGTTTTTTTTTTCCTTCTTCCTTGAGTGCATCAGTCTTCTCTCCACTTTACTGCTCAACAGCTGTTGCACACTTGAGAATACTGCAGTTAACACGTATGGCCACAAAGTATTGAATTATGCTGTTTGAAGCAACTTTTGAAGACATAGTTCAATTACAGAAATATATAACCCAATTCACAGATAACTCTGTATTCTTCCATGTCCTCTTCATCTGCTTTACCTTGTTTTGCTCAATAAATGACTCATCACTACTTTTATCTTGAATCTTAGCAAGGTTACTTGTGGAGAAAGCTGTAGTCCAGCTAATCTTACAGCACCTAAAAAACAAGTACGTCACTCCTAAAATCCTCATTATCTTCCCCATCTCCATTTCCATTTAATGGCCCATTATTCCCCTTCTCAATGGCATCTAATTTACCCTAGAAACCTCACATTACACAAATAACAGAGCCTGCTTCTAAAAAACTTTGGAGTCTTATCTATATCCTGAAATTATTCATTTCAAATAATCTACTCCAATATAATACAAAGGATTCACTCATCCTTGTTCGGAATACTGTTCTATATCTGGGGTGATTCTAGCAATCCACTTTTCCTATACCAGGCTGCTAGTTCTTTCCCCTCTTCTATAGATAAAACTTTGGCTTCTGTTCCTAACAGCTGACTGCTTATATGCCTCAGCATCTAGTTCCATCACACAATAATCAGCATTCCACTGCATCATAAAACTGTGTGGTAACTTAAGGGTTAGCTGTCTTGCTTGAACTACACTTCTAAGCATAAAACTTTTTCATTCTCAATTCTATCCAAACAAATATAGTCTGCCTCTTTTCAGGTTGTAAGTTTTCTCACTCAAAAACTTAGATTAGCCTTTTTTTCTGACATGTTTCCTTTATGACCCAGCCTTATTGAACGATTCTGTCCATAATTGGAGTCTTTAGGGAGGATTATTTCCTTTAAGAAACATGGCATAGTATTTGGCCAAAAGTAATTTCACACCAGTAACCAAAATCAAACCACTTATTTTACTCATGAGATGGAATTTTGTACACAGCACTTATTAATCATGTAACCTGATGACTAAATTGTGCTTCAAGGCATTGCACATACTAATCTGTTGTACTTTCTTGTGTGAAGCCTATTTCTCACATTTAAAGGGTGACCCTTTCTTCTCAATGTGCAAAAAATACTACATAGGGATGTACAACAAGTTTCTAAGAGAATTGCAGATTTCATATAGCAAAGCAAGAACATACATTATATTTGGCAATGCATTACACTGTAATGTGGTATACTTCATGAAAAAAGTTGTAATGTAAGTTATTACTGTATTGGTTTAAATGCAGTACTTGCAAAGGAAGTATATTCCTAATATTCTACTGTGTTTATAATTGAACACCTGAGTTGAAGTCTATGGTAATAGAATGTAATTCTATAATAAAACAAGAAAAGTAATTGATTAAAAAAATAAATAAATATTTGCTCTATAACAATGGCATAATCTATAGATATAGATTTACATCATTTTGTGAAGTTCCACTGAGGGAACTTACAACAAAATCTAAACAAGTAACAGACGTTATTCTGGGGGTGGTGGGGGAGGAGTGGGAGGTGGTGGCTCTGAAGGGAGAGGAGGATTTGAGGTGGTGCATGCTTGAGGAGGTGGAGGCTGGGCATGCATATAAACTGGTGGTGGCGCTTGTATGTAAGGCAAAGGTGAATGAGAATGATGGGGTAAGGGAGGATACGGAGGTGGAGGGTAACTGAAATTGGGTGGTGGAATTGTGTACTGATAAAACTGCTGATATGTATAGGGCCCAGCCTGAACCATGGGCATCATGCCAGATGGTGGAGGGGCACTGGGATAATGGGAATGCTGTGGCCTCATGTGGTGGGGAGGTAAGTGCTTCGTCTGCTGCTGCTGAGGATACTGTTGATAAGTAATAACCCCAACACCTGGAGGTCTATAATGACCACCACCCACCTGAGGGGCAACATGGGTGGGCCGGGCCTCACTGCCAGAGCGTGAGATCTTCGCTGCATGGACATCGCCAGGACTGTGGTCTCTATCTCGTTTTCTTGATTCCTTATCTGGACGAAGGCGCTCCCGGCTGATCTTGATTTTCAAAGAGGTAGTAGGAGTGTCACGAGTCAAATCGCCAGCAGGACTACTCTCTGGAGAGGTGGAGGATGTGCCACCAAACAGATCCTTTTTGGTGAATCTTGACTTGTGGATCTTGAACTTTGGGATTCCAGGAGTGGTACTGGCAGTTGTGGTAGGTACGGTAACTGAGGTTGGCGTAGTGGTTGTATGAGTGCGTAGCGGAACTGAAGCAGACTCAGGTGTATACAAAATTTTGTCCTTGGCTATGGTAATCTTAATAGGTCCAGTACCACCATCCCCATTACTACGTAATTTTTCTTTCTCCTTTTCTCTATCCTTGTGCTTTTTGTGCTTTTTCTCCCTCTTGTGTTCTTTATGTTCCCTGTCCTTGTGCTTATCTTTTTCTTTATGTTTATGCTTCTTTTTCTCTTTGTGCTTGTGGTGTGGATATTCATGTCTGTGTTTCTTTTGTTCTGCAACAACATTACCAGTCCCAGCACCAGGAGTAGGATCTGCCTGGGGCTCTTTCATGTGCTCAGGCTGTGGAACCTTCACACGTAAAACTGGTTCACTGGTATTCTTCTGTACTGAGTCTGAATTTACAGCTGAAGGAGTACTGTATGACTGAGCAGGTGGCTTTGAGGTTGAATTGGCAGCTGCAACGTTTGGTGCTTCAGGTCGAACTTTGACTGGGGTGCCTGGATCACTAAGAACAGTGCGATACCTTGTATCCTCCAACTTTGTAACAACTGGTACCAACTCAGCCTCACCACGTTCACTGTTTCTTCTCTCACCATCTCTAGATCTTCTACTATTTGAACTCTTCAGAGACTGAGGAGTGATCTGGGCAGGTGGTGGAGCAGGTACTGAACCATTAGTGGAGGTATGATGGTGTCGTGCACTGTGATAATTAGGCGCTGTTGCTGTGACTACATTTTCACTTACCCGTTGATCGCCATTACCACTTACACCACTAATGTTTGTTGCAGTGAGGCCACTGCTGGGGTGCTGTTGATGCTGAGCCTGGTGTCCGACTTGCTGCTGGCAGGATACAGGAGACTTGCTCTTTTGTTGGACTGGAGGGGGTAATAAACTATTATCTTCTAATATGGCTGAAATATCTGGTTTAGTTTCTGTGTCAGAGTTATCGAATAGCTCCTCTGGGGGTTCATCACTCAAATTACGTAAACTATTTTCATTTCGATAGTCAATAAGATCATATTCATTTATGTTACTGTTGTTAAAAATTGTATTGTACTGTGATTTCACTTCTTCCTTGGGCTCTGCTTTTATCTCTGTTTTTATATCTGTCTTTATTTTCACTTGCTCTTGCTTTGGCTCGGGAGGTTTACGTTCTGCAGTTTTCTGTTCAAGTTTTATTTCTTTTTTTCTCTCTATTAATGATGAATCTAAAGATTGTCTAGAAGGTTTTATATCTAACATCTGTTGCTGTCTAATATCTGATACACTAGGTTTTATATCAACTCCCGTTAATCTACTATCCACAACACTACTAGTCCTGCTACCCTTATCATAACGTTCACTATCACTACGTGCACTAATGTCCCTCCGTTGCTCCTGGCGTGGAGCTTCCACACTAACTCTTAATGACTCTAGAGATGGTTGAGAGTCACGTGCCACCTGAGTGGCCCCATGCCCATGAGTCTTGTGATTGCTGCTGTGAACTGCTGAGGCTTTGACATGCTCAGGATGGCTACTCCGTCCACTGCTACTCTTTCCACTCTTAGTACGAATAGGCAAAGATGAATGCAAGGCTGAATGAGACGTAGCAATGGATGCCACAGTAGTAGATACAGCTTGGCTCGAGTGTGATGTGGCAACTAAAGCAAATTGTTTATCACGTGGATCAACCACATCCCTGTCTCGCATCTTCTCCCGTTCACGCCGCTCCTTCTCCCGTTTCTCATTATACTCTTTTAGGTTGAGCTTTGGTGGCTGCTGATGTTGGTGGGGTTGAGCTGGGGGCACCTTTAAACCTGAGGGAAAAAATTTATCTTAAAAAGATTTAAAAGCTTTTGTACAACAGGACAAGAGAACATATCACTAAACAGAGTAGAAAAAGTGCCAGAATTAACAGTGACATATACAAATAATGCTAAAAAATATCTGTTCATACCACATATGTGATGGAAAGATGGACTGATAAACAACAAACTCAACAATGAAGAAGACCCTGATGTACCACCATAAGATGAGCTACAGTAACTTGGTGTGCCTATCATAAAAAAAACCAATGTGTGTGTGTGAGAGAGAGAGAGAGAGAGAGAGAGAGAGAGAGAGAGAGAGAGAGAGAGAGAGAGAGAGAGAGAGAGAGAGGAGGGGGGATGGGGAGGGGGGGGAGACGGGAAGAAGGCATCAAACAAGGTGTGCCCATCCTCCTCGGAGGCTCAGATTGGGGTGTCTAAATGTGTGTGGATGTAACCACAGTAAAACGAAGCTCAAGGGTAAAGAGGAAGAATGGTTGAAAAAGTCTTTGGAGTAAAGTCAGGGGATGGTGAGAAGAGAAGAGCTTAGGAAGGAGTAGCACTACTCCTAAAGCAGCAGGGGATGGTGAGAAGAGAAGAGCTTAGGAAGGAGTAGCACTACTCCCAAAGCAGGAGTTGTGGGAGTGTGTGATAGCATGTAAGTGTACATAAATGCCCATATACATATCAACATATACATTTATTTCATATTACCATTTTATTATACTTTGTCGCTGTCTCCCGTGTTAGCGAGGTAGCACAAGGAAACAGACGGAAGAATGGCCCAACCCACCCACAGACACATGTATATACATACATGTCCATGCATGCACATATACATAACTATACATTTCAATATATACATATATATACATACACAGACATATACATATACATATATACACAGGTACATAATTCACACTTGCTGCCTTTATTCATTCCCCTCACCACCCCACCACACATGAAATGACAACCCCCTCCCCCCACATGCGCACGAGGTAGCACTAAGAAAAGACAACAAAGGCCACATTCGTTCACACTCAGTCTCTAGCTGTCATGTATAATGCACCGAAACCACAGCTCCTTTTTCACATACAGGCCCCATAAAACTTTCGTTGGTTTACCCAACGCTTCACATGCCCTGGTTCAATCCATCGACAGCAAGTCGACCCCAGTATACCACAATGTTCCAATTCACTCTATTCCTTGCACGCCTTTCACTCGCCTGCATGTTCAGGCCCAGATAGCTCAAAATCTTTTTCACTCCATCTTTCCACCTCCAATTTGGTCTCCCACTTATCCTCGTTCCCTCCACCTTTGACACATACATCCTTTTTGTCAATCTTTCCTCACTCATTCTCTCCATGTGACCAAACCATTTCAAAACACCCTTCTGCTCTCTCAACCACACTCTTTTTATTACCACACATCTCTCTTACCCTTTCATCACTTACTCGATCAAACCACCTCACACCACACATTGTCCTCAAACATCTCATTTCCAACACATCCACCCTCCTCCACACAACTCTATCCATAGCCCATGCCTCGCAACCATATATATTGTTGGAACCACTATTCCTTCAATCATACACATATACAGACATACATATAACATACAAACCTCCAACAGCCAGGATCAAACCCGGGACCCCTGTGCAAGAGACAGGCATGCTAACCGCTAGGCTATGGGACTGTATAATAGGAAACAACTATTCGAAATACTAAGTATCCGAATACCCTTCGTCTCACAATGGTAAGCAACGGGGTCTATATTGGTTATTTCCAAACAGACGCACATAGCCAGCTGATAGCGTTTTACCGAAACTAACTGTGCAACGCGGAGGTATATGAATACGAATAAAGTGCATATGAACGCGCACCTTCATAGAACATACAAACCTCAACAGCCAGGATCGAACCCGGGACCCCTGTGCAAGAGACAGGCATGCTAACCGCTAGGCTATGGGACTGTATAATAGGAAACAACTATTTGAAATACTAAGTACCCGAATACCCTGTGCCCAATCAAGATGATCTATATACTGCATTACTTTCAATGAACCATCACTGTGCTTATCATCTGCACAATCAATGCCTGAGCAAAATCAAACAATAGTAAACTAAATAATCATGAGCATGTGAGTCACAAATGTCATTATACAACATTGCTGATAACTTCACATGATATGTTACTGAATGAAATGAATTACCAGAAAAGTACCTGCACAAGATTATTCTCATTCTTTTTTTTTTCAATAAAGTCCTCCCTCTGGTCCAACTTTTTAAAAATTACAAATATAAGAAGAGGGCTTCCAGCCCCTCAGCTCCAGCCCTATTTAATTGCCTTTGATGACACTTGGAAAACGTGAGAAGTATTCTTTCTCCTTTAACCCCAGGGGTAGGACATAGGAGCCAAGCAAGGATTATTCATTCTCCTCGAAGGCTGGAGAATGTGTAGAGAGAGAGAGAGCTTTATCTGGTAGAGCAATAATGGTATGCTTGATAGAATAACAGTCCCAACAATGTTATATGGTTGCAAGGCATGAGCAACAGATAGGGTTGTGCGAAGGAGGGTGGATGCATTGGAAATGAAATGTCTGAGGTCAATATGGCATGATTAAGTAATGAAAGGGTAAGATGTGTGGTAATAAAAAGTGTGTGGTTGAGGGAGCAAAAGAGGGTATGCTGAAATAGTCTGGACACATGGAATGAGTGACAAAAGGTTAACCAAAAGGACATAAGCATCAGAAAAGGAGGGAGCAAGGAGAATGGGTAGATCAAATAGAAGATGGAAGGATGGAGTGAAAAAGATTTTGAGCAATGGGGGCCTGAATATTCATGAGGATGAAAGGCATGCACAGGATGGTAAAAGTGAATAAAAGCAAGGTTAGCAGAGTTGAGAGACAAGTTAGCTGGGATGTGAGTTTGAATGGAGGAAAATTGGAGGAAATCAAGTGCTTTAAATATCAGCGAAAGGACATGCCAGCACAGGGAATCATAGAAAAGGAGGCAAGTCAAAAAATGGGTAAGGGTGTGAAGGTTCTGGGAGCAATGAAGAATGTATGGAAAGAGAGAATGTTATTTTGGAGGGCAAAAATGACTATGTTTCAAGGTACAGTAGTCCCAATATTATCATATGGATGAAAGGCATGGGCTTCAGATAAGACTGTGTGAAGGAGGGGGATGTTGGAAATGAAATGCTTATGGACAATATATGGTGTGATGCAATTTGATCAAGAAAATAAAGAAAGGGTAAGAGATAGGGGCAGGAATACAAAGAGTATAGTTAACAGAGTAGAAAAGGTTGTACTGAAATGGCTTGGACATATGGAGAGAATCTGTGATGGAAGGTTGATAAAGATGGTATATGTGATATGTAAGACAAGGAGGGAAAAAGCAAAATGGGGTGACCAGCTTGGAGATAGAATGATGGAGTGATAAAGATTTTGAACAACTATAGCTGAACATGCCAAAGGGTAAAAGGCATGCAAGGGATAAGGGTGAATTGGACTGATGCCATATAAAGGATTTGAAGTGCCATCAATGGTCTAACCTGGGATTGTGAAGCTTCTGGTGGAAAGATTTGTGGGGCTTAATTGTGGATAGGGGGCTGTGGTTTTGGTGCATTACATGATAGATAGAGAATGGATGTGAGCCAATGCAGCCTTTCTTCATCTGTTCTTGGCATTACCTCACTAACACAGGAAACGGCAATCAAGTAATAAAAAAGAAAGTTGATAGAGTGACTATCAGCAAACTTCAAGGAAAATAATAAAAAAAAATGCTTGGGAAGGATGTTAACAGTGAGAGAAAAACAACAGAACAAATGGGAATATTGGCAGGGTGGGCTAAAGGGAAAGAGATGTCAAGAAGAAATGTGGAACCATCTGTTCAATGATAAAGTGGCAGCTGGGGGACATTTTGGATGTGGATGTTAGCAAAGTGAAAGAGATATGGAAAGCAGTCTGTTGAAAAGAAAAGAGGTCATGGAAGCCTTATCAAGATGAAGTATATCAGTGCAGCTGGTGTGGATGGGATTGCAGTTCAGAAGGAAGGAGGCAATTGTGTTGCTGACTGGTCATTTAGGGTTCTTAACGTATATAAAGCTTATGGAGAGGTTCCTGAGGATTGACAGAATGCCTGTAGAGTGCAAATGTATAAAAGTAAGGGGATAAAAGTGGACGTTCAAATTACAAAGGTATAAATTTGTTAAATGTACTTGGTAAAGTGTATGGGAAAGTTGTAAAGGAGAGTGGTGATTAAGAAGTTGGTTGCATATGCAGTGCTTCAGACTTATAAGGAACAACAAAGCATCAGGGTCATAGAGGATGTGTACATGAAGTGTTTACTTTGAGGAATGTGTGCAAGAAATACTTTAAGGAAACAGGGCTTGTTTGTGTTGTTTATGGGTCTGAAGAAAGCATATAATACGATTGACGGAGATGCTCTGTAGCAGGTGTTGCGAATAAATAGTGTGGGAGGAGAGTTGCTTGAAGGAGCGAAATTCTTATCAAGACTGGGGTGTGTGTGTAAGCAGGATGAGAGAAGAGTGAGTGACTTCAGGTGAAGGTGAGTCTGCAGCAGGTGTTTGAGATGTCATCTTAGCTATCTAATTTGTTTATGGATGGGGTCATAAAGGAAGTGAATGCAAGGGTCTTGGAGAGGAGAGTAGGTGTGCAACTTGTTGGGGGTGGGTGGGCAGCCTGGCAGTTCAGCTAACTGTACTTTGCCAATGATAAGGTAGTGGTGGTAGATTCAGGTAAGAAACTCCAGAAGTTGGCATCTAAGTTTAGAATAAAGTGTGAAAGAAGAAAGTTAGGAGCTCATATGAATAGATGCAATGTTATTTGGATTAAAAGTAAAGAGAGATAGGTTATAGATGACAGTTTTAATGGAAAGAACTTGGAAGTGGAGCATTCTAAGATATCTAGGAGTGGATATAGCAGTGAATGGAACCATGTGATGAAGTGAACCACAGGGTGGGTGAAGGGGCAAAAGGCCTAGGTGCACTGAGGGATGTGAGAAGAGAGAGGTCATTGTCTTTGAGGCAATGACAGGTATGCATGATGGTATAGTAATTCCATTAGAGATGTATAGATGTGTAGGGTGGGCCCTACAGAAAAATGTAATGGAAAGGGTGGACTTTTTTTTTTAAGGCTACAGCCAGGGACAAAAGTCCAAATCAAGGCCAGGCCTTTAAAATATACAGGGGATTATGAATGAGAAAAAGAGAAACGGAAAATTATTTTCAAATTTTGAAGGGAGTGAAAAACCCGTCTATAAAAATATGCCAGGTCAGTTATTGGGAAAGACATGAAAAGGGAGAGTTCCAATGCTTCAAGGTGTACAGAAAGAAAGTTATCAAAACATCTCACCCTTGAATTGCCAACAGCCACACAGTAAAAATGTGACAGCTGCTTGCTGAGTATCACATGGGGAAACATAAGCAGCCAGCTCTTGGGTGCAAAAACCAAAGTAATTCCAACAAAAGCAGGGAAGTAAACCAACAAAGCAGTGTAGGGCATGAGGGTCGAGTTTTGAAGTTAACCTAGGAGAGTTTATGAGTCAGAGCACTTTCAACTCAACTCAGTCAAATAAGGATGCAAAGCAAGAACCACCACACATAAGAGAGCAGTACTCCATTAAGAACTAATACATTTCAACATATAAACAGGACTCCCAGGTTCTAAGAAGCAGACTTAGCTATCTCTGCAATGTGGGGCTTCCAAGAAAGAGTGAATGTTACAGTAATACCAAGTATGGTCAATGAGTCAAGAGGTGGAATTACAGAAAAGTCAAAGGAGTAATGATAGTTGTGATGAGTTTTTGATAGAGATGGGTAGAAACCAGGTTCTGGAGGCACTAAACTAACTAGATTTTGTCTACCCCACTGAGATGTCCTGTCTATCTATATACCTATCTATATCTCTAACGCCCATTCTCTTTGGGAAATCCCTCCAAGCAGGTGGCCACAGCAAAAGTCTCTATAACTGGTGAACTCCAGTACTGCTTCTTAGCCTTTAGTGCCTTACCATAAACAGGCCACTGGCAGAGGGCAACTGTAGCACAGTGTTTCCAAAGGCGCCTACTAACTACATCTACCTAATGTCACAAGCTAATCAAATGTCTGAGGACACTATGTGGTAAAGGATGGAACAAGGAAAAGGTAGGAACCAAAGAGGAGGTGGAAAGATGGAAAGAAAGATGCTCTGAAGGTTTGGGGTGAGAACATGTGGAAAGATGTAAGGCTTGCTAGGGATAATGCAAATTGTAGCACTGTGGTACAACAAGGGACGATGTGTTGCCAAAGGACTGATTCAGGGAATATGAAGCAGTCAGGGGAAAACATAGAAAGGTCTGTAGAGCCTGATTGTTAATAGGGGGCCAAGGTTTTGGTGCTTTACACATGACATGACCACTAAGAAGTCTGATACCATTCTGTGATGGAGGCTCAGGAATACTTATTAGTTGGTGCTCCTGGAAAACTGCATGACTGTATTTGTTTTGAACAACTGTTCTGCACACCCAGACGCTGATGTGCTACTACCTATATATAATTCTGCAATAAAACTTCGCCATACCTGAACTTCAATGACAGCCAATGGGCCAATGAATAATCCACATCAACTAAAAGAACTTTGTCAAGCACTATTCAGTTAGTTCCTGTTCATGTGCTTGTCAAACAGAAATTTTCAAGAGTTTAACATCAGGGAAAATACTTCTCTGGGTACTTAAATGAGCAAGGGAGTCAGTGATTTAGGCAACATTTAAAAGGGGATAGAGGAGAAAGAATACTTCCCACGCATTCCTCACATGTCTTAGAAGGCGACTAAAGGGAACAGGAGCAGGGGGGCCAGAAACCCTCCCCTCCTTGTATTTTTACTTTCTAAAAGGGAAAACAGAAGGAGTCACACGGGAGTGCTCATCCTCCTCGAAGGCTCAGATTGGGGTGTCTAAATGTGTGTGGATGTAACCAAGATGAGAAAAAAGGAGAAATAGGTAGTATGTTTGAGGAAAGGAACCTGGATGTTTTGGCTCTGAGTGAAACGAAGCTCAAGGGTAAAGGGGAAGAGTGGTTTGGGAATGTCTTGGGAGTAAAGTCAGGGATTAGTGAGAGGACAAGAGCAAGGGAAGGAGTAGCACTACTCCTGAAACAGGAGTGGTGGGAGTATGTGATAGAGTGTAAGAAAGTAAACTCTAGATTGATATGGGTAAAACTGAAAGTTGATGGAGAGAGAAGGGAGATTATTGGTGCATATGCACCTGGGCATGAGAAGAAAGATCATGAGAGGCAAGTGTTTTGGAAGCAGCTGGATGAGTGAGTTAGTGGTTTTGATGCATGAGACCGGGTTATAGTGATGGGTGATTTGAATGCAAAGGTGAGTAATGTGGCAGTTGAGGGAATAATTGGTATACATGGGGTGTTCAGTGTTGTAAATGGAAATGATGAAGAGCTTGTAGATTTATGTGCTGAAAAAGGACTGGTGATTGGGAATACCTGGTTTAAAAAGAGAGATATACATAAGTATACGTATGTAAGTAGGAGAGATGGCCAGAGAGCGTTATTGGATTATGTGTTAATTGACAGGCACGGGAAAGAGAGACTTTTGGATGTTAATGTGCTGAGAGGCGCAACTGGAGGGATGGCTGATCATTATCTTGTGGAGGCGAAGGTGAAGATTTGTAAAGGTTTTCAGAAAAGAAGAGAGAATGTTGGGGTGAAGAGAGTGGTGAGAGTAAGCGAGCTTGGGAAGGAGACTTGTGTGAGGAAGTACCAGGAGAGACTGAGTACAGAATGGAAAAAGGTGAGAACAAAGGAGGTAAGGGGAGTGGGGGAGGAATGAGATGTATTTTGGGAAGCAATGATAGTTTGCGCAAAAGATGCTTGTGGCATGAGAAACGTGGGAGGTGGGCAGATTAGAAAGGGTAGTGAGTGGTGGGGTGAAGATGTAAGATTATTAGTGAAAGAGAAGAGAGAGGCATTTGGACGAAACAGAGAATTGGGCCAGGTGAGGGTATTCCCTCAAGGCCCAGTCCTCTGTTCTTAATGCTACCTCGCTGGTGCGGGAAATGGCGGGTGGTTTGAAAGAAAGAAAAAAGAGTGGGAGATGTATAAAAGAAAGAGGCAGGAGGTCAAGAGAAAGGTGCAAGAGGTGAAAAAGAGGGCAAATGAGAGATGGGGTGAGAGAGTATAATTAAATTCTAGGGAGGGAAGGAGGTAAATACAGTGCGTAAGACAAGAGAACAAATGGGAACTTCAGTAAAGGGGGCTAATGGGAAGGTGATAAGTAGTGGTGATGTGAGGTGATAACAAGTAGTGGTGATGCGAGAAGATGGAGTGAGTATTTTGAAGGTTTGCTGAATGTGTTTGATCATAGAGTGCAGATATAGGGTGTTTTGGTCGAGGTGGTGTGCAAAGTGGGAGGGTTAGGGAAAATGATTTGGTAAACAGAGAAGAGGTAGTAAAAGATTTGTGGAAGATGAAAGCCGGCAAGGCAGCGGGTTTGGATGGTACTGCAGTGGAATCTATTAAAAAAGGGGGTGACTGTATTGTTGACTGGTTGGTAAGGTTATTTAATGTATGTATGATTCATGGTGAGGTGCCTGTGGATTGGCGGAATGCGTGCATAGTGCCATTGTACAAAGGCAAAGGGGATAAAAGTGAGTGCTCAAATTACAGAGGTATAAGTTTGTTGAGTATTCCTGGGAAATTATATGGGAGGGTATTGATTGAGAGGGTGAAGGCATGTACAGGGCATCAGATTGGGGAAGAGCAGTGTGGTTTCAGAAGTGATAGAGGATGTGTGGATCAGGTGTTTGCTTTGATGAATGTAAGTGAAAAATACTTAGAAAAGCAGATGGATTTGTATGTAGCATTTATGGATCTGGAGAAGGCATATGAAAGAGTTGATAGAGATGCTCTGTGGAAGGTATTAAGAATATATTGTGTGGGAGGCAAGTTGTTAGAAGCAGTGAAAAGTTTTTTTATCGAGGATGTAAGGCATGTGTACGTGTAGGAAGAGAGGAAAGCGACTGGTTCTCAGTGAATGTAGGTTTGCGGCAGGGGTGTGTGATGTCTCCATGGTTGTTTAATTTGTTCATGGATGGGGTTGTTAGGGAGGTGAATGCAAGAGTTTTGGAGAGAGGGGCAAGTATGCAGTCTGTTGTGGATGAGAGAGCTTGGGAAGTGAGTCACTTGTTGTTCGCTGATGATGCAGCACTGGTGGCTGATTCATGTGAGAAACTGCAGAAGCTGGTGACTGAGTTTGGTACAGTGTGTGAAAAAAGAAAGGTGAGTTACTAGTAAATGTGAATAAGAGCAAGGTTATTAGGTACAGTAGGGTTGAGGGGCAAGTCAATTGGGAGGTAAGTTTGAATGGAAAAAACTGGAGGAAGTGAAGTGTTTTAGACATCTGGGAGTGGATTTGGCAGCGGATGGAACCACGGAAGCGGAAGTGAATCATAGGGTAGGGGAGGGAGCGAAAATTCTGGGAGCCTTGAAGAATGTGTGGAAGTCGAGAACATTACCTCGGAAAGCAAAAATGGATATGTTTGAAGGAATAGTGGTTCCAACAATGTTGTATGGTTGCGTAGCGTGGTCTATGGATAGAGTTGTGCGCAGGAGGGTGGATGTGCTGGAAATGAGATGTTTGAGGACAATATGTGGTGTGAGGTGGTTTGATCGAGTAAGTAATAATAGGGTAAGAGAGATGTGTGGTAATAAAATGAGTGTGGTTGAGAGAGCAGAAGAAGGTGTTTTGAAATGGTTTGGTCACATGGAGAGAATGAGTGAGGAAAGATTGACAAAGAGGATAT
This sequence comes from Panulirus ornatus, assembly GCF_036320965.1. Taxonomy (NCBI): domain Eukaryota; kingdom Metazoa; phylum Arthropoda; class Malacostraca; order Decapoda; family Palinuridae; genus Panulirus; species Panulirus ornatus. The sequence goes on from NC_092295.1 coordinate 14,459,517, forward strand.
ATGTGTCGGAGGTGGAGGGAACGAGGAGAAGTGGGAGACCAAATTGGAGGTGGAAAGATGGAGTGAAAAAGATTTTGAGTGATCGGGGCCTGAACATGCAGGAGGGTGAAAGGCGTGCAAGGAATAGAGTGAATTGGAACGATGTGGCATGCCGGGGTCAACGTGCTGTCAATGGATTGAACCAGGGCATGTGAAGTGTCTGGGGTAAACCATGGAAAGTTCTGTGGGGCCTGGATGTGAAAAGGGAGCTGTGGTTTCGGTGCACTATTACATGATAGTTAGAGACTGAGTGTGAACGAATGTGGCCTTTGTTGTCTTTTCCTAGCGCTAGCTCGCACACACAAGGAGGGAGGGGGTTGTTATTTCGTGTGTGGCGAGGTGGCGATGGTAATGAATAAAGTCAAACAGTATGAATTATGTACATGTGTACATATGTATATGTCTGTGTGTGTGTATGTATATATATATATACGCTGAGATGTATAGGTATGTATATTTGCGTGTGTGGACGTGTATGTGGGTGGGTTGGGCCATTCTTTCGTCTGTTTCCTTGCACTACCTCTCTAATGCGGGAGACGGCGACAAAGTAAAATAAATAAAAAAAAATAACTATTAAAGGGAAAGGTGGCCCCTGATTGTTAATAGGGGGCCCAAGGTTTCGGGGCTTTACACATGACATGACCACTAAGAAGTCCAATACCATTCAGTGATGGAGGCTCAGAAATACTTATTAGTTGGTGCTTCTGGAAAACTGCATGACTGTATTTGTTTTGGACTACTGTTCTGCACACCCAGACGCTGATGTGCTACTACCTAGATACAATTCTGCAATAACACTTCGCCATACCTGAACTTCAATGACAACCAATGTGCCATTGAATAATCCACATCAACTAAAGGAACTTTGTCAAGTACTATTCAGTTAGTTCCTGTTCATGTGCTTGTCAAACAAAAATTTTCAAGAGTTTAACATCAGGGAAAATACTTCTCTGGGTACTTACATGAGCAAGGGAGTCAGTGATTTGGGCAACATTTAAAGGGAAAGGTATAATCTATGGCTAGTTTCCATGTTTGACAACCCTAATCTCAAAGAACGGCACTAGCAACAGCAATGTTAAGGTACATGAAGGGGTGTGAACAACAGGGTGACATAGAACTGACATGAAGATATTATGAACTGGACGAATAGCATTAATGAAGTACACGTGGTTGATCAAATGCTGAATAAAGGCATTGCAACAATGGTTACATGCCATACTGAAGACAATGTTGATGACAGTGATAGAGACTATGAAAAGCCCGTCAGATGGTCAGATGATCTGAACAGATTATGAACAGATTAAGGGATAAACCCAGGTCAGACTACAAGATTCTTGTAGCAGCAGAGTCTCATCTAAGAGGCAAAAATAAGGGTAAACTTTATCCATGAGAAATTCATTTAAAAAACAGAACTTTAGGAAGTGACTACAAGAAATGTTTCAAGAGGGTACCAAGGCATCATACATGTTCTAGAACTGCAAGTCCAACTTCTTCACCAAGCCTATGTTTGTCAAACACATGCACGAGACATCTACGAAATGAACTGGAGTGATGTGGTACATGGAAAGGTCACATGCTGTAAATGGGCTGAACCATGCCATGAGCCATAGTCAAAGAGTAGTCAGAGGAGCTTAGCTGTGGATGCTTATTTTCCTATTTTTCTAGAAAACATAACAGGTAGAAATAGTGTCAAAATGAGACTACTATTCATTCGTTCCAACTACCTAAAACAGAGGGAGAGGCAGCAGTTAGGGAAGAAAAGAAAAGTGTTTACATTAAGCAGCATTGTATATATAGTACAAATCTATCAGCATTGTATATGTAGTACAAATCTATTGAGTGGTATATGTAAGCCAACATCTTATCAATGGGCTGAGCCAGGGTATATGATGCCCTCATTTAAACTACAGAGTAGTCTATGAATAGAGGTCTCTGGTTTAAATAAATTCTATGTGACCTAGATATTGGAAGACTGTCTAATATCCTCATTTTTTTTTTTTTTTTTTTGAGAGAGGGAGGGAGGGAGGGAGGGAGGGAGGGAGGGAGAGGGAGGGAGGGAGGGAGGGAGGGAGAGGGAGGGAGGGAGGGGGAGGGAGGGAGAGGGAGGGAGAGGGAGGGAGGGAGAGGGAGGGAGGGAGAGGGAGGGAGAGAGAGGGAGGGAGGGAGAGAGAGGGAGGGAGGGAGAGAGAGGGAGAGAGAGGGAGGGAGAGAGAGGGAGGGAGAGAGAGGGAGGGAGAGAGGGAGGGAGAGAGAGAGAGGGAGAGGGAGAGGGAGAGAGAGAGAGAGAGAGAGAGAGAGAGAGACTCTTGCTCTTACATATGCAGTGGTTCGATCTCTGCATCCTTATTTGACATAGTTGAGTCGAAAGTGGTTCAACTCATAAACTGTCCCAGGCTAGCTTCCAAACTTGATCGCCTTGCTGCTGCAGTGTTGGTTCGCTTTCCCCTCTTCTACACATATTACTTTGGTTTCTGCTCCCAAGAGCTGGACCATGCAATACTCAGCAAGCTGCTGTGTCACCTGATTATTGTGAGGCCATCAGCAACTCAAGAGTGAGCCATTTAGACAAATGCTTCTTTCCCTGCATATAGAAGCTTTGGAACTCTCTACCTTTTCATGTCTTTCCCAATAACTATGTCCTGGCACATTTCAAAAGACAGGTCTTTCATGTACTCAAAACTTCATAAATACTTTCCCTTGTCTTTTCTTTTACCACTTCATAATTCTCTATCTTTCAATTAAGACCTCAATGTAGACTTTTGTCCATGACAGGAGCCTTCAACATTAAAAAAAGTCAACATCAAATAAAAACAGGGTTAAAGTTACAAAATACTCAGACCATACTGAAAGACTGATAACTAAATTCTACCATCCATAATTTGAACATGGATTGGTTCCAAAAGACCTGTAAAAAAATCTATATATGTCAATTTGTTATTATAGTTTGTCAAATTTGTAATTCATCTCTCAAGTGCCCAATGAAATGTAAGCCAAATTTATAAACTGAAAAATTAGGGACAACATATCAGGATGTTGTACTGGTGCTGCTTATTCACTAACAGTTGTTTAGTATGCTATCAAATGCCATACATTATGACTACATAAAGGTCATATGATGCAGTATAACATCAATACTGTAACTGTCAAGGGGCATACTATCCAAGGATGGAGTAAACAACCACACCACACTCCAACAGGTAACTAAAAATACGAATCTTGGTTATAACCAAAAGATTTTAAAGGGAGTCAAACACAAAAAATAAGAGCATAGGATATCTCAAGTTCATCTCTTACACCCATACATAATAAAAACATTGCCCTCTTCACAACCTGTATTAACAAGATTTCTAAGACAACCCTCAAGAGAAACCTAAATAAGTGAGACTAGTCTCTCACCTGCTATAAAAGGGCAGAAGAGGAATAACACCAATGAAAATTCGCAGAAGCTTTAATATCACTATTTCTAGTATGTGTTGCTGATCACTGGCACACAACTGTTGATTCACTGTTGTGTTCTTAACAGTTGCTGGTCAACATTAATTCTAATCAATTCTAATCCTACATTCTTTGGATGAATTTGAAGTGTTCAGATTCCTTGGCTTGCTGTCAGATTAAAAATTCAATAATTTAAATACCAAAAATTTTCATAATCACTATTTTCTCATTCTCATATGCACTGTACATAAAAATAATTCTAATACTATTTCTCTACCTGTTTTATTATGGGAGTTGTGGTCATGCCCACGTGATGACACAGCAGATGATCCTCCCACAGCTGCAATGGAACGAGATGAAGGCACAGTGGAAGAGGATCCTGGCTGGCTTCCTTTGCCTCGGTCATCCGTGTGCTGCGAGGAATTCATTATCTTCTTGAGCCGATTTGGACACTTATCCAGAATCGCAAGGAACTCAGCTGTCAATGACTGCAGCAACTCAAGTGTCACTGTCTTGTCGACATACCAAAACCAATCCTTGCCTTCAGTTACCCGCTGGATCTGTTGTAATCAGAAAATTGGTTTTGATTAGAGAGGCTGGTTTCTACACTTTGGCAGCATGATTAATCAACCTACCCTGTCAAAGTTGCTATACCAAATTCATGCTAAAACATTTCTCTTAACAATGTTAGTAACCATTCAGACACCTGAAAAATAACCTTAACATCCTACTTATAAACACAAAAGAGCCAGGTTGAACATTACTTACTGCAATGGGAGAATTGTAGGTTTAAATGTCCTTTGAACCTTCTCTCAGAATGCAGAAACCAATCTCAAATCAAAACCAATTTTCAGCACTAAACAGCAATTGGAGCATATGTGCTAATTGAAGAAACAGTTGTACAAACAAAAAGGAAGAAAATACTTCATCTGTCACAGTGCATCCACACCATTCTCCAAATAATCAAAATGATTATTTAGTTAAGAAAATTAATCATTAAATGAAATCTTATCCAAATATAAATCACTAGTTGTCCTGACTACTGCAAATGAAATAAGGCATTTATGAAAGCCATGAGATGAAAATTCCAAATCATAACTTGAACTTCAATAAATTTTCAAACATGTTTACAAAGCGGAATGCATGTATGGTGCCAATGTATAAAGGCATGGGGGATAAAAGCAAGTGTTCAAACAAAAGTGGTATAAGTCTGTTGAGTATACCTGTAAGTTGTATGGAAGGGTACTGATGAAAGGCTGAAAGCATGTATAAAGCATCAGACTGGGGAGGAGCAGTGTGGTTTCAGTGGTGGCAGAGGAAGAGTGATGGCATAGGATGAGTGGATCAAGTGTTTGCTTCAAGAAATGTGCATGAAAAATACTTAAGAGAAGCAAATGGATTTGTTTGTGGCATCTATGTACTTGGAGAAAGCATATGAAAGGGCTGAGAGAGATTTCTTTTTGGAAGGTCTTAAAAATATATATGGTGCGAGAGCAAAGCTGTTAAAAGCAGTGACAATTTTTATGGACTTGGAGAAAGCAATGAAAGGGTTGATAGAGATGTCTTGTGGAAGGTCTTAAAAATTCATGGTGTGAGAGCAAAGCTGTTACAAGCAGTGACAATTTTTATCAAGGGTGTAAAGTATGTGTACAAGAAGAGAGGAGAATGAATGGTACCACATGAAGGCTGGTCTGCAGCAGGAGTGTGTGATGTCACCTTGGTTGCTCAGTTTGTTTATGGATGGGGAGGTGAGGGAGGTAAGTGTGAGTCTTGGATAGAGGGGCGAGTATCTAGACTACGGGGGCTGAGAGGGCCCCGGAAGTGAGTCTGTTATTGTTTGCTGATGATGTAGCACTATACTCTTCTTTTTTATCAGTGTTAAAATGCACTCAATAGGTTGGTGATGATTGGCTACATGCAACGTGTCCTAATAACATCATTGCATTTCAAATAATTAATAGATAATGTAAATTGAAATATTCAGTGACTCAAATTTCTCCTTCAGATATATGTTATGTCAATAGATAATGCTAACAAGTAAAGAAATTATAAAGTAATGTATTGTAAGTCTAAATTAGATAACAACAGTCGCCTATGTCAACAACCTAAGCTTGTTTTCGGATGCACGCTACTTCATGTGTAACTTTTCAGATATCTTAATGTAAATTGGGACAAGTTTCACTAATCAAAAGAAGAAACATGTTATTATCAACTTTTTTTGAAGACCAGAATCTACTCAAAACATGGAATTAATGAAACTTTATGTGAAACATTACAGGGAGGTAAACAGAACAGCCACTGTCGCCTGGCTGGAACACACTTCCATCTGATTCTTATCCCAGCATTTTTTCAAAATAGCTTAGTTCCCCTTATCCCTTTAGGTTGATGATGGCCATTCTGTTTATGTCTCTGTTATGTTTTGTTTGATGTTTTTCCATTTTCCAATATTTCCATTCCTCAAATATTTGATCTATTTCATGTATGTCATTTTGTTTATGACTTGCAGATCTGAAGCAGTTTTGTAACAGAGGGATCATGATCAATTTTATTTTACTCCAACCACTGAATTATTTGGTGCCTTTTGTGGCCGATTGTTGGAACTTTGTTTAATATTTTGGAATGATATGGAGCATTATTCCTAATAATAAGTGACTGGAGGTGTGCTTCCACCAGGGGATAGTGGCTGTTATTCTTTTCTCCCCATAATGCTTCACATAAAGTTTCATTAATTCCATGTTGAGTAAATTCTGCTTTCAAAATCAAGTTGACAATTACATATTTCTTCTTATGTTTGGTGCAATCTCTCCCAATTTCTGTTAAAATAAGTGAAAATTTACAAATGAAGTAGCGTGCATCTGAGAACAAGCTTAGGTCGTTGACTTGGGCAACTATTCTTCTTTAATCTAGGCTTACCAACACATTACTTCATCTCATTAGCATTATAAGTTGACAACATATATCTGAGAGAGAAATCCGAGTTAGTACATAAGTTTTGATTCACATTATTTGGTAATTATTTGAAATACAACAATGTTATTCCGACAAGTTTCATTCAGCCAATCGTCACCAACCTGTCAAGTGCATCTCTGCCTTAAAAGAAAAAGTATAGTGGCAGATTTGAGTGAGACACTGCAGAACTTGGTTACTGAGCTTGAAAGCATGTGTGAAAGGAGAAAGTTGAGAGCAAATGTGAATAAAAGCAAACTTATTAGGTTTAGCAGGGTTGAGGGTCATGTTAGTTGGGGTGTGAGAATGAATGGAGAAAACTTGGAAGTGAAGTCTTTCAGTAGCCTGGGAGTGGACATGGTAGCAAATGGAACCAGAACCATGGAAGCAGAAGTACGTCATAGGGTAGGTGAGTGGATGAAGATTCTTGGAGCAATGAAGAATGTGCACAAGGAAAGAACATTATCTGGAAGGGCAAAAATGGGTACATTGGAAGGAATAATAGTCCCAACAATATTATATGGATGTGAGGCATAAGGCTGAGCAGAGGAGGGTAGGTGTGTTGGAAATCAAATGTTCTTAAGGACAATATGTAGTGTGAGGGGGTTTGATACATAATCAATAAAAAGGGTAAGAGAGATGTGTGGGAACAGAAAGAATATGGTTGAGAGAGATGAAGAGTGAGGAAAAGTTGATGAAGATGATACAAGTATCAGAAGTGGAGGGGCCATGGAGAATGGGGAAACCATATTGGAGATTGAAGGATGGAGAGAAAAAGATTTTAAGCGATCAAAGCCTGAACATGCAGGAGGGTGAAAGGTGTGAATGGAATTGGGCCTCAACATGCAAGAGGGTGATGTGCTGACAATGGAGAGTCCCTGGGTATGTGAAGCAAAATGGTCAACCATGGAAACTTTTGTGGGGTCTGGTTGGGGATAAGCTGTGGCTTCCATGCTATACACAAGTGGGAGAGAGAATGGAGAGCATGTGGCCTTTTATCGTCTGTTCCTGATGCTACCTCACTAGCGCATGAAATGGCAATCAAGTATGAGAAAAAAACATGAAGCACATATCTTCTGTTGATTACATCAAGTGAGGAGTATCCTATACTGCCCTTGCTCCCAAAAGCCTCATACACTCTGCAAATAAGTGATCATAACATATGCATAACCCAATGATATATCATCTGAAAGAGCAAACAGCAACATTTAAAGAATCATCAGATACAACTGAAAGCTAACCGTTCCATCCTTTTATCTATGTTCCTTAAATATATGGTAAACACTTCTACTGGTCAGGTTATTCTAAAATATCAAAATAAAGTGCACATAGAATTGCCAATCTTTTCACCTATACTTAAATGTGGTCAGCATAACAACTAACATGTTGAAATTCATTCTAAAGACCAATTTCTTTTACATTCACTCCCAGTGCTTCTATAAATACTTCACTAGTTATGAATCTAAAACCTAAAGGATTAGCACTGGCCAAAAAAAAAAAAAAAAAAATACAAGAATTTTTTTCATACTTCATTGCTGTTTCCTGCATTAACAAGGTAGTGCCAAGAACAGATGAAGGAAGACCACATTCACTCATCCATTCTCTAGCTGTCATGTGTAATGTAAAAAATAACAGCCTCCTATCCACTACTAGGCCCCACAGACTTTTCCATGGTTTCCCCGGGCTGCTTCACATATCCTGCAGAACTTTCACCCTCCCATATGTTCAGGGCCAGATCACTCAAAATCTTTTTACCCTATCCTTACATCTCTAATTTGGTCTTCCCCTTCACCTTATTCCCTCCACTTCTCAAACATATATGCTTTTCGTCAACTAATGTTCATTCATTCTCTCTGTCCAACCATCTCAGCACACCCTCTTCAGCTCTCTCAACCACACCTCTATTCTTAAGCACATCCCTCTCTTACCATTCCATCACTCACCTGATCACACCTCACACCACCAACTGTCCTCAAACATTTAATTTCCAACATATCAACCCACTTCCATCCTTACCTAGAGACCATGCCTCACAATCATATTACATTGTCGTGACTAATGTACATTTAACATACACATTTTTGCCCTCCCATATAATGGCCTCTCTTTCAACACATTCTTCAATGCTCCTCAAGCCTTTACCTCTTCATCCATACTTCAATGATTTGATTTTCTGCTATGTTCACTCCTAGGTATCTAAAACACTTCACTTTCTAAAAAATTTCTCCATTCAAACTCACACTCAAAATAACCTGTTCCTATACCCTACTAAACCTAATAACATTCCTTTTTGTTTAAAGTTATTCTTAACTTCCTCCTTTCACAAACTCTGCCAAACTCATTCACCAACTTCTGCATTAGGTCAAGGAGGGTCAGTTGAGGACAACTCAGGCAGTATAAGCAGTGGGTTATTAGCACAGATACAGGTCAACTCTCAGGTAACTTTTAGGACCAAGGCTGGTAGAGTCCAGCGAGGGGAGGGTCACAGTAAGGCGGCGAACCCAAACAGATGGAAAACCGTCTCTCATCCGCTGCTGCACATGCAAACATTAATAGTGGATAATACAAACATGCATACCCAGAGTAAAAAAAGGAAAATTCAGTCCAGAAATCAAATCCATGAAAAATAACTTTAATACACAAAAATGCCCGGAGCATCATTAAAAAATGTTATGAACGTATATCTTATGCAGTTAGTGAAACACAAAACATTATTGCAATCTCAGAGACGTGGGTAAACTCTGCGAATAAACACTTAATCGCCAAGTTAGCAACACCAGGATACAAACTATTTACGAAAGACTGCTTATACAGGGTAGGTGGTGGAGTTTTGATCTACATCAATAACAGTCTAAGAGCTATAATGATGAACAAAGTAGACATACACGACTCTCTTTATACTGACATTACCGACAAGTTCAAAAGTAAACTAAGTCTCAGTGTTACTTACAGACCTCCTAAGCAAAAGGAACACGGTGATAAGATGCTAAACAAAGAAATCAAAACTATAGTAAACAGTTCAACAGTCCAAGCATAAACTGGAACATGTTCACAGGGGACCAAGAGGGAACTAGACAAACAGAACTGATTGAAGCACTTTTCTAAAAGTTAACTTAAGAACCAACAAGAGAGAGAAACATTCTTGACCTTGTCCTTAACGCTGACACAAACTTAACTCTTGTGATGTAGGCGAGACTTTGTCAAACAGTGATCACAGTCTGATGAGACAAATTTATATTTATATTCTATTTATTACACTTAATCGCCGTCTCCCACGTCAGCGAGGTAACACAAGAAAACACAAGAAGAATGGCCCAACCCACCCATATACAATGTATATACATAAACGCCCACAAATGTAGCGCAAGGAGGCAGATGAAAGGATGGCCCAACCCACTACCATACACATGCATTTACAGACAGGTCCACACATGCACATATACATACCTATACATTTCAACGCATACATATACATACATACACAGACATATACATATATACACGAACATAATTCATACTTGCTGCCTACATATATTCCCGTCGCCACCCTATCACACATGAAATGACAACTCCCTCCCCCCGCACGTGCGCAAGGTAGGGCTAGGAAAAGACAACAAAGGCCACATTTGTTCACACTCAGTCTCTTGCTCTCATGTATAATGCACTGAAACCACACCTCCCTTTCCACATCCAGGCCCCACAGAACTTTCCATGGTTTACCCCAGATGCTTCAAATGCCCTGGTTCAATCCATTGATAGCACGTCGACCCTGGTATACCACATCGTTCCAATTCACTCTATTCCTTACACGCCTTTCATCCTCCATGTTCAGGCCCAGATCACTCAAAACCTTTTTACTCCATCCTTCCACCTCCAATTTGGTCTCCCACTTCTCCTCGTTCCCTCCACCTCCGACACATATATCCTCTTTGTCAATCTTTCCTCACTCATTCTCTCCATATGACCAAACCATTTCAAAACACCCTCTTCTGCTCTCTCAACCACACTCTTTTTATTACCACACATCTCTCTTACCCTTTCATTACTTACTCGATCAAACCACCTCACACCACATAATATTGGCCTCAAACATCTCATTTCCAACACATCCACCCTCCTCCACACAACTCTATCTATAGCCCACACCTTGCAACCATATAACATTGTTGGTACCACTACTTCAAACATACCCATTTTTGCTTTGCGAGATAATGTTCTCGCCTTTTACACATTTTTCAACGCTCCCAGAACTTAAGCACCCTACCCCACCCTGTGACTCATTTTCACTTCCATGGTTCCATCCGCCGCCAAATCCACTCCCATATATCTAAAACACTTCACTTCCTCCAGTTTTTTCCATTCAAACTTACCTCCCAATTGACTTGTCCCTCAACCCTACTGTACCTAATAACCTTGCTCTTATTCACATTTACTCTAAGCTTTCTTCTTTCACACACTTTACCAAACTCAGTCACCAGCACTGTATCATCAGCGAACAACAACTGACTCACTTCCCAAGCCCTCTCATCCACAACAGACTGCATAGTTGCCCCTCTCTCCAAAACTCTTGCATTCACCTCCCTTATAATCCCATCCATAAACCAATTAAACAATCATGGAGACATCAAGCATCCCAGCCGCAAACCGACATTCAGTGAGAACCAATCACTTTCCTCTCTTCCTACTCATACACATGCCTTACATCCTCAATAAAAACTTTTCACTGCTTCTGGCAACTTTCCTCCCTCACCAAATATTCTTAATACCTTCCACAGAGCATCTCTATCAACTCTAACATAAGCATACATATACACACAAAGACATATACATATTTACATATTCATACTTGTTGCCTTCATCCATTCCTGCCGCCACCCCACTACACAGGAAATAGCATCCCCCTCCAGAGAGGTAGAGCCAGGAAAAGACAAAAAAAGGCTACATTCGTTCACACTCAGTCTCTAGCTGTCATGTGTAATGCACCGAAACCACAGCTCCCTTTCCACATCTAGGCCCCACAAAACTTTTCATGGTTTACCCTAAATGCTTCACATGACCTGGTATACCACATCATTCCAATTAACTCTATTCCTTGCACACCTTTCACCCTCCTGTATGATCAGTCTTCACATGACCTAGTGTACCACATCATTCCAATTAACTCTATTCCTTGCACACCTTTCACCCTCCTATATGATCAGTCTTCACATGACCTGGTATATCACATCATTCCAATTAACTCTATTCTTTGCACACCTTTCACCCTCCTGTATGATCAGTCATCACATGACCTGGTATACCACATCATTCCAATTAACTCTATTCCTTGCACACCTTTCACCCTCCTGTATGATCAGTCTTCACATGACCTGGTATACCACATCATTCCAATTAACTCTATTCCTTGCACACCTTTCACCCTCCAGTATGATCAGTCTCCAATCACTCAAAATCTTTTTCATTCCATCCTTCCACCTCGAATGTGGTCTCCCACTTCTCCTCCTTCCCACCACCTCTGACACATATATCCTCTTTGTCAATCTTTCCTCAGTCATTCTCTCCATGTGGCCAAACCATTTCAACACATCCTCTTCTGCTCTCTCAACCACACTCTTTTTATTACCACACATCTCTCTTACCCTTTCATTACTTACTCGATCAAACCATCGCACACCGCATATTGTCCTCAAATATTTCATTTCTAACACATCCACCCTCCTCTGCACAACCCTATCTATAGCCCACGCCTCACAACCATATAACATTGTTGGAATCATTATTCCTTTAAACATACCTAACTTTGCTCTCTATGATCATGTTCTCGCCTTTTACGATTTCTTCAATGCTCCCAGTACCACCATCCCTTCCCCCACCCTGTGACTCACTTTCGCTTCCATGGTTCCATCCGATGCTAAGTCCACTCCCAGATATCTAAAAACACTTCCTTTCCTCCAGTTTTTCTCCATTCAAACTCACCTCCCAGTTAACTTGTCCCTCAACCCTAACGAACCTTGCTCTTCTTCACATTTACTCTCAACTTTCTTCTTTCACATTTTCCAAACTCACTCATCAACTTCTGCAGTTTCTCACCAGAATCAGCCATCAGCGTTGTATCATCAGCGAACACCACAACTCACTTCCCAAGCTCTTTCATTCACAACAGACTGCATACTTGCCCCTCCCTAGAAAACTCTTGCATTCACCTCCCTAACCTCATCTAAACAAATTAAACAACCATAGAGACATCTCGCACCCTTGCCACAAACCAAAATTCACCGGGAACCAATCACTTTCCTCTCTTCCTACTCGTACACATGCCTTACATTCTAGAGAAAAACTTTTCACTGCTTTTAACATCTTACCTCCCACACCATTTACTCTTAAAACCTTCCACAAAGCATATCTATGCACCCTACCATATGCCTTCTCCAGATCCATAAATGCTACATACAAATTCATTTGTTTTTCCAAGTCTTTCTCACATACATTCTTCAAAGCAAACCCCTGATTCACACATCCTCTATCACTTCAGAAGCCACACTGCTTTTCCCCAATCTAAGGCTTTGTAAATGCCATTATCCTCTATATCAAAACCCTTCCATGTAATTTTCCCGGAATACTCAACAAACTTATGCCTCTGTAATTTGAACACTCACCTTTACCCCCTTTGCCTTTGTGCAATGGCACTATGCATCCTCAGGCACTTCACCATGATCCATACATACAATGAATATCCTTACCAACCAATCAACAACACAGTTACCTCCTCTTTTAATAAATTTCCCTACAATACCATCCAAATCCAACGCCTTGCGGGCAATCATCTTCCACAAAGCTTTCACTACCTCTTCTCTGTTTACCAAACCATTCTCCCTGACCTTCTCACTTCGCACACCATCCCGACCAAGGCACTCTATATCTGCCACTCTATTATCAAGCACTTTCAACAAGCCTTCAAAATACTCACTCCATCTCCTCACTTCATCACTACTTGTTATTACCTCCCCATTTGCCCCCTTCTCTGATGTTCCCATTTGTTCCTGTCTTATGCACTTTATCTACCTCCTTCCAAAATATTGCTTTATTCTCCCTAAAATATAATGATAATCTCTCACCCCAACTCTCACTTGCCCTCTTTTTCACCTCTTGCACCTTTGTCTTGACCTCCTGTCACTTTCTTTTATACATCTCCCAGTCATTTGCACTACTTCCCTGCAAAAATCATCCAAACACCTCTCTCTTCTCTTTCACTAACAATCTACTAACAATCTTTAGATTATGAAATAAATGAAAACAAACTCTTGATTCCAGATTACAGGCGAGCAAATTTTGAAAATATTACACACACAATTTGCAGTACCAATTGGACAAAACTTCTTAACATTCACACAGTACAGGAAATGTGGAATAATTCTAAAAACACTGCTCGAAACTGAAAATAAGTATAATCCATGAATTACGAAGAGAACTTGCAATATTTCAAAGCCATCATGGATGAATAGGAGAATAGAAAGATTAATTTGACAAAAGAAGAAAACATATAAGAAATTCAAATCACTGGGAACCAATGAGAATCATCAGGAATTAAAAAAAAAAAAGATACTGTAAGATGGTCATAAGACAGAGTAAATGAGGTAAGAATTTCTTTGAAAGTTAAGCACACATTAACTAATGACAACAAGGAAATGGCTACTATACTGCATTATTCCTTTAACTCAGTATTCACAACTGAAGAAGCATCTCAAATACCACAACCAATGAAAATGTTTCAAGGATCTGAGGAAGATGAGTTGAAAGTAGAGAAATATAGAGCTCTGAAGTACTTAAATACCTGGACCAATTAAATCCTAACAAGTCCAATGGCCCAGTTAACTTAGCTCCAAGATTTTTAAAAAAAGGTCAAGAGACAGCTAATATACCCAATATCAAAAATATTCAACAAATCTCTACTGGATGGTTAGGTGCCAACTGACTGGAAAAAAGATGTCACACCTATATATAAAAAAGGAGACAAAAAGTGTACCTTGAACTACAGCCCAATTAGCCTTACATCAGAGTTAGGTAAAATGATGGAAAAAAATTATACGAGATAAACTTGTCAGGTTTCTAGATAACGAAATTATATCAGACAACCAACACAGTTTCAGCAATAGAAGATCCTGCCTGGCATATTTGCAGGAATCTTTTTATGTTACTTATCGGAATAGGAACAAAAAAGTACTGTTTGATGTAGTATATTTAGATTCCCAAAAGGCTTTCGATAAAGTACCTCACAAGAGACTTCTAAAAAAAACTCAAAGCACACAGAATTGGTGGAGAACTCTGTACATGGATCAGAGACTAGCTTACCAAAAGAATACAGCATGTACTATTAAACAGCGAAGCCTCAGATTGGCTAGACATGATGAGTGTTGTGCCACAGGGATCAACCTAAAACTTGGTCTCATATCTAAGATCTCCAAATTTGCTAATGATAGACTAAAGGAGGAGGTACAGCTGTAAAAAGGTGGGACTGCAAAATGATTCAGAGATCTTACCTTACTAGCAGAGGGGGTCAGACAGATGGCAAATGAAGTTCATTGTAGACGAGGGGGTCAGACAGATGGCAAATGAAGTTTATTGTAGACAAGTGTAAAGTTATACACTTTAGAGACAAGAATATATATCACAACAACAAACTATTCAGAAACTCTCTAACTTAAGTAATGAAGAAAAGATCTTGGAGTCATTAGCAACAACCTGAAGAACACTACAGTGTCAAGCAGCAAGTAAAAAGACAACCAAATGTTAGGTTTCATAGCCAGGAACATAGATAACAAGACATCAGAAACAATTTTCACACTTTCTAATTCTCTAGTCCAGTTTTGATCTTCAAACTATAAATTCAAAGACGAGGAAAAATTCGAGGAAAAATTAGAGCAAGTACAAAGAAGCATACCAAAACTGATCCCATCCCTTAAAAATGTGGCATACAAAGAGAGGTTAAAACAACTGGATCTCTTCTCCCTCAAAAAGTACACTTCCCAGTGACTTAATCCAAGTATTCAAAATTCTGAACGAGTTCGATAAATTAAATCATCAAAATCTCAAAATACAGGAAAACAATTACAAGGACAAATGGAATAAAACTCAAAGCAATAAGATGTAGTAAAGATGTGGGAAAATCTTTTTTCCTATATTGTGTTGAACGCTGGAATAAATTACCTTCAGACTTAGTTAATGCTTACACTATATATAAATACCTTCAAAAGTCATCCAGACAAATATTTCATGAAATGCCGGAAATAAACTGTATAAACAACAGTGATAACAGGAACACTAGATGGATAATGTGCAGCAGCGGGGAGTCAGTGATAGCTTAAAAAACTGCTGAGTGGAATTACATTTTCTCAAGTTAAACCTGTTGTCTGTCTTTCTCAGGCAAACTCATGTAAGAAAATATCAGGCATGTGAAGCATTTGGGGTAAACCATGGAAAGTTCTGTGGGGCCTGGATGTGGAAAGGGAGCTGTGGTTTCGGTGCATTATTACATGACAGCTAGAGACTGAGTGTGAATGAATGGGGCCTTTGTTGTCTTTTCCTAGCGCTACCTCGCACACATGAGGGGGGAGGGGGTTGTTATTTCATGTGTGGCGAGGTGGCGATGGGAATGAATAAAGGCAGACAGTATGAATTATGCACATGTGTATATATGTATATGTCTGTGTGTGTATATATATACATGTATACGTTGAGATGTATAGGTATGTAAAATATTTGAGTGTGTGGATGTGTATGTATATACATGTGTATGTGGGTGGGTTGGGCCATTCTTTCGCCTGTTTCCTTGCGCTACCTCGCTAACGCAAAGAGACAGTGACAAAGCAAAATAAATAAATAAATAATTCCCATAATAACTAAAAATCCTTTGCTGAAAGTGAAATTAATACTAAGGCAATGCAGAGGAAGAGCCATATATAAGTATGGTACATTCTCCTGTATATGGGAATGAAAGTCAAAAGAAATACTAAGAGAAAGGAAGGGATTTCTATGTCACATATACAGATCTGAAGAAAGCAGAAGAGATGCTTTGTGGAAAGTTTTATGAATTAATGGGTATCTATGGATCTGAAGAAGGTGCATGTTAGGGCAAAAAGAGAAGTTTTGTGGGAGGTGCTACAATTACATGATGTGAGATAAAAAGCTACTATAGATGCAGTTTTATCCCTGGGGATAGGGGAGCAAGAATACTTCCCACGTATTCCCTGCGTGTTGTAGAAGGCGACTAAAAGGGGAGGGAGCGGGGGGCTGGAAATCCTCCCCTCTCATTTTTTTTTTAATTTTCCAAAAGAAGGAACAGAGAATTGGGCCAGGTGAGGGTAGTCCCTCAAAGGCCCAGTCATCTGTTCTTAATGCTACCTCGCTAATGCGGGAAATGGCGAATAGTTTGAAAGAAAGAAAAGAAGATGCAGTTTTGAGTTTTTATCAGGGCAGTAAGGTGTGTGTAGGTGAGTGGGAAGAAAGAAGGGCGAGTGATTCCAAATAAAAGTAGATCTGCATCAAGAGTATGTAATATCACCACAGCTGTTCAACTTGTTTATAGATTGGGTGATGAGGGAGTTAAACATGATGGTCTTGAAAAAAGGAGCAAGTCTTCATTATGCTGGGGGTTTAGGGGACCTGGGAGGTGAATCCTTCCATCCTCAAAATGCCACATAGGCCTTACCAACCATGCAACCAATGAGCCATCAGCTTAGCCGATCAGCTCTGCCCACCTGTCCCCATCCAATCCACCACAATCGTATATAAGTAGCCACCCTGATATAACCATCAGCTCCAGCCTAATGATGGAACAAGTTAGTTCCAAAACGTAGATGCCCTTTAGGAAACTCCTGAAAAAACTTCAAGAAGACCACTGAAAAATTGTACAGCAAATAGAAACTGTACAAAGAAAATAAATAAAGGAGAATGTACAACAGCTTTCAACCTCGTATGCCTCCAACATGTACATGCGTATATATGTAAATGTTTGCATGTGTATGTATATGTAAGTATGTGTATATATTGATATGTATATGTATGTATATGAGCTTGTGTGGGCATTTATGTACATATATGTGTATATGTATATAAGCTCTGTGGAAGATATTAAGAGTATATGGTGTGGGCGGCAAGTTGCTATAAGCAGTGAAAAGTTTTTATCGAGGATGTAAGGCATGTGTACGAGTAGGAAGAGAGGAAAGTGACTGATTCCCAGTGGGTGTTGGTTTGCGGCAGGGGTGCGTGACGTCTCCATGGTTGTTTAATTTGTTTATGGACAGGGTGGTTAGGGAGGTGAACGCAAGAGTTTAGGAGAGAGGGGTAAGTATGCAATCTGTTGGGGATGAGGGGGCTTGGGAAGCGAGTCAATTGTTGTTCGCTGATGATACAGCACTGGTGGCTGATTCGGGTGAGAAACTGCAGAAGCTGGTGACTGAGTTTGGTAATGTGTATGAAAGAAGAAAGCTGACAGTAAATGTGAATAAGAGCAAGGTTATTAGGTACAGTAGGGTTGAGGGAAAAGTCAAGTGGGAGGTAAGTTTCAATGGAGAAAAACTGGAGGAAGTGAAGTGTTTTAGATATCTGTGAGTGGATTTAACAGCGGATGGAACCATGGTAGAGAAGTGACTCATAGGGTGGGAGAGGGGGCGAAAGTTCTGGGAGCGTTGAAGAATGTGTGAAAGGTGAGAATATGATCTTGGAAAGCAAAATGGGTGTGTTTGAAGGAATAGTGGTTCCAACAATGTTAAACGATTGCAAGGCGTGAGCTATAGATAGGGTTGTGCAGAGGAGGGTGTATGTGTTAGGAATAAGATGTTTGAGGACAATATGTGATGTGAGGTGGTTTGATCGAGTAAGTAATGAAAGGGTAAGAAAGATGTGTGGTAATAAAAAGAGTGTGGCTGATAAAGCAGAAGAGGGTGTATTGAAATGGTTTGGTAACATGGAGAGAATGAGTGAGGAAAGATTGACAAAGAGGATATATGTGTCGGAGGTGGAAGGAACGAGGAAAAGTAGGAGACCACATTAGAGGTGGAAGGATGGAGTGAAAAAGATTTTGAGCGATCACGGCATGAACATGCAGGAGGGTGAAAGGCGTGCAAGGAAAAGAGTGAATTGGAACGATGTGGTATACTGGGGTTGACGTGCTATCAATGGATTGAACCAGGGCATGTGAAGTGTCTGGGGTAAACCATGGAAAGTTTTGTGGGGCCTAGATGTGGAAAGGAAGCTGTGGTTTCGGTGCATTACACATGACAGCTAAAGACTAAGTGTGAATGAATGTAGCCTTTGTTGTCTTTTCCTAGTGCTACCTCATTTGGGTGTATTCTTTTCATGTGTAGCGGGGTCGCGACGGGAATGGCTGAGGACAGCAAGTATGAATATAATGTTTTTTTTTCTTTTTTTGCTTTGTCACTGTCTCCCGCGTTTGCGAGGCAGCGCAAGGAAACAGACGAAAGAAATGGCCCAACCCACCCCCATACACATGTATATACATACACGTCCACACACGCAAATATACATACCTACAGAGCTTTCCATGGTTTACCCCAGACGCTTCACATGCCTTGATTCAATCCACTGACAGCACGTCAACCCCGGTATACCACATCGATCCAATTCACTCTATTCCTTGCCCGACTTTCACCCTCCTGCATGTTCAGGCCCCAATCACACAAAATCTTTTTCACTCCATCTTTCCACCTCCAATTTGGTCTCCCACTTCTCCTCGTTCCCTCCACCTCCGACACATATATCCTCTTGGTCAATCTTTCCTCACTCATTCTCTCCATGTGCCTAAACCATTTCAAAACACCCTCTTCTGCTCTCTCAACCACGCTCTTTTTATTTCCACACATCTTTCTTACCCTTACGTTACTTACTCGATCAAACCACCTCACACCACACATTGTCCTCAAACATCTCATTTCCAGCACATCCACCCTCCTGCGCACAATTCTATCAATAGCCCACGCCTCGCAACCATACAAAATTGTTGGAACCACTATTCCTTCAAACATACCCATTTTTGCTTTCCAAGATAATGTTCTCGACTTCCACACATTCTTCAAGGCTCCCAGAATTTTCGCCCCCTCCCCCACCCTATGATCCACTTCCGCTTCCATGGTTCCATCTGCTGCCAGATCCACTCCCAGATACCTAAAACACTTTACTTCCTCCACTTTTTCTCCATTCAAACTTACCTCCCAAATGACTTGACCCTCAACCCTACTGTACCTAATAACCTTGCTCTTATTAACATTTACTCTTAACTTTCTTCTTTCACACACTTTACCAAACTCAGTCACCAGCTACTGCAGTTTCTCACATGAATCAGCCACCAGCGCTGTATCATCAGCAAACAACAACTGACTCACTTCCCAAGCTCTCTCATCCACAACAGACTTCATACTTGCCCCTCTTTCCAAAACTCTTGCATTCACCTCCCTAACAACCCCATCCATAAACAAATCAAACAACCATGGAGACATCACACACCCCTGCCGTAAACCTACATTCACTGAGAACCAATCACTTTCCTCTCTTCCTACACGTACACATGCCTTACATCCTCGATAAAAACTTTTCACTGCTTCTAACAACTTGCCTCCCACACCATATATTCTTAATACCTTCCACAGAGCATCTATATCAACTCTATCATATGCCTTCTCCAGATCCATAAATGCTACATACAAATCCATTTGCTTTTCTAAGTATTTCTCACATACATTCTTCAAAGCAAACACCTGATCCACACATCCTCTACCACTTCTGAAACCACACTGCTCTTCCCCAATCTGATGCTCTGTACATGCCTTCACCCTCTCAATCAATACCCTCCCATATAATTTACCAGGAATACTCAACAAACTTATACCTCTGAAATTTGAGCACTCACTCTTATCCCCTTTGCCTTTGTACAATGGCACTATGCACGCATTCCGCCAATCCTCAGGCACCTCACCATGAGTCATACATACATTAAATAACCTTACCAACCAGTCAATAATACAGTCACCCCCTTTTTTAATAAATTCCACTGCAATACCATCCAAACCTGCTGCCTTGCCAGCTTTCATCTTCCGCAAAGCTTTTACTACCTCTTCTCTGTTTACCAAATCATTTTCCCTAACCCTCTCACTTTGCACACCACCTCGACCAAAACACCCTATATCTGCCACGCTATCATCAAACACATTCAACAAACCTTCAAAATACTCACTCCATCTCTTTCTCACATCACCACTACTTGTTACCACCTCCCCATTTGCGCCCTTCACTGAAGTTCCCATTTGCTCCCTTGTCTTATGCACTTTATTTACCTCCTTCCAGAACATCTTTTTATTTTCCCTAAAATTTAATGATACTCTCTCACCCCAACTCTCATTTGCCCTCTTTTTCACCTCTTGCACCTTGCTCTTGACCTCCTGTCTCTTTCTTTTATACATATATACATGCGTATATATGTATTTGTCTGTGTATGTATATGTATATGGATGGGGTTGTTAGGGAGGTGAATGCAAGAGTTTTGGAAAGAGGGGCAAGTATGAAGTCTGTTGGGGATGAGAGAGCTTGGGAAGTGAGTCAGTTGTTGTTCGCTGATGATACAGCGCTGGTGGCTGATTCATGTGAGAAACTGCAGAAGCTGGTGACTGAGTTTGGTAAAGTGTGTGAAAGAAGAAAGTTAAGAGTAAATGTGAATAAGAGCAAGGTTATTAGGTACAGTAGGGTTGAGGGTCAATTCAACTGGGAGGTAAGTTTGAATGGAGAAAAACTGGAGGAAGTGAAGTGTTTTAGATATCTAGGAGTGGATCTGGCAGCGGATGGAACCATGGAAGCGGAAGTGGATCATAGGGTGGGGGAGGGGGCGAAAACTCTGGGAGCCTTGAAGAATGTGTGGAAGTCGAGAACATTATCTCGGAAAGCAAAAATGGGTATGTTTGAAGGAATAGTGGTTCCAACAATGTTGTATGGTTGCGAGGCGTGGACTATGGATAGAGTTGTGCACAGGAGGGTGGATGTGCTGGAAATGAGATGTTTGAGGACAATGTGTGGTGTGAGGTGGTTTGATCGAGTAAGTAACGTAAGGGTAAGAGAGATGTGTGGAAATAAAAAGAGCGTGGTTGAGAGAGCAGAAGAGGGTGTTTTGAAATGGTTTGGTCACATGGAGAGAATGAGTGAGGAAAGATTGACCAAGAGGATATATGTGTCGGAGGTGGAGGGAACGAGGAGAAGAGGGAGACCAAATTGGAGGTGGAAAGATGGAGTGAAAAAGATTTTGTGTGATCGGGGCATGAACATGCAGGAGGGTGAAAGGAGGGCAAAGAATAGAGTGAATTGGAGCGATGTGGTGTACCGGGGTTGACGTGCTGTCAGTGGATTGAATCAAGGCATGTGTATGGGGGTGGGTTGGGCCATTTCTTTCGTCTGTTTCCTTGTGCTACCTCGCAAACGCGGGAGACAGCGGCAAAAAAAAAAGAAAAAAAAAAAAAAAATGTATATGTAAACAATGAAATGTATAGGTATGTATATGAGTACATGCCTTCACCCTCTCAATCAATACCCTCCCATATAATTTCCCAGGAATACTCAAATAACTTATACCTCTGTAATTTGAACACTCACACCCTTTGCCTTTGTACAATGGCACTATGTATGCATTCCGCCAATCCTTAGGCACTTCACCATGAGCCATACATACACTGAACATCCTCACCAACCAGTCAACAATACAGTCGCCCACTATTCTAATAAATTCCGATGCAATACCATCCAAACACACTGCCTAGCCGCCTTCCATCTTGCACAAAGCTTTTACTACCTCTTCTCTGTTCACCAAACCATTCTCCCTGACCCTCTCACTTTGCACATCACCTTGACCAAAACACCCTATATATGCCACTCTATCATCAAACACATTCAACAAACCTCCAAAATACTCACTCCATCTCCTCACATCACCACTACTTCTTATTGCCTCCCCATTAGTCCCCTTCACTGATGTTCCCTTATGTTCTCTTGTCTTACGCACTTTATTTACCTCCTACTCTCTCCACCTAACTGTCATTTGCCCTCTTTTTCACCTCTTGCACCTTTCTCTTGACCTCCTGCATCTTTCTTTTATACATCTCCCAGTCATTTGCACTATTTCCCTGCAAAACTCGTCCAAATGCCTCTCTCTTCTCTTTCACTAATAATCTTACTTCTTCATCCCACCACTCATTACCCTTTCTAATCTGCCCACCTTCCACGTTTCTCATGCCACAAGCATCTTTTGTGCAAGTCATCACTGCTTCCCTAAATACATCCCATTCCTTCCCCACTCACTTTACATCCTTTGCTCTCACCTTTTTCCATTCAGCACTCAGTCTCTCCTATAACTTCTTCACACGTCTCCTTCCCAAGCTCACTTACTTTCACCACTCTCTTCACCCCAACATTCTCTCTTCTTTTCTGAAAACCTCTACAAATCTTCACCTTTGCCTCCACAAGACAATGATCAGACATCCCTCCAGTTGCACCTTTCAGCACATAACATACAAAAGTCTCTCTTTCACGCTCCTATCAATTAGCACGCAATCCAGTAACACTCTCTGGTCATCTCTCCTGCTTACATGCATACACTTATGTATATCTCTCTTTTTAAACCAGGTATTCCCAATCACCAGTCCTTTTTCAGAACACAAATCTACAAGCTCTTCACCATTTCCATTTACAACACTAAACACCCCATGTGCTGCAATTATTTCATAAACTGCCACATTACTCACCTTTGCATTCATATCACCCATCACTATAACCCGGTCTCGTGCTCCCAAAACACTTGCCTCATGATCTTTCTTCTCATGCCCCAGTGCATAGGCACCAATAATCACCCATCTCTCTCAATCCACTTTCAGTTCTACCCATATCAATCTAGTTTACTTTCTTTCACTATATCACATAATCCCACCACTCCTGTTTCAGGAGAAGTGCTACTTCTTCCTTTGCTCTTGTCCTCTCACCAACCCCTGACTTTACTCCCAAAACATTCCCAAACCACTCTTCCCCTTTACCCTTGAGCTTCATTTCACTCAGAGCCAAGACATCCAGGTTCCTTTCCTCAAACATACTACCTATCTCTCCTTTTTTCACATCTTAGTTAAATCCACAAACATTTAGACTCCCCAATCTGAGCCTTCAAAGTGGATGAGCACTCCCCAAATGACTCCTTCTTCTGTTTCCCCTTTTAGAAAGTTAAACTACAAGGAGGGGAGGGTTTCTAGCTCCTCACTCCCGTCCCCTTTAGTCACCTTCTACGACACATAGGGGATGCGTGGGAAGTATTCTTTCTCCCCTATCCCCAGGGATAGGAGAGCGAGGTAGCACAAGGAAAATTGATGAAGAATGGCCCAACCACCCACATACACACATATATATATATATATAATCGCCAGCAACGTAGCCCCAGGGAAAGACTAAAACAGCCACATTTGTTCACACTCAGTCTCTAGCTGTCATGTGTAATGAACCCAAACCATAGCTCTTTTTCCACATCCAGGCCCCACAGACCTTTCCATGGTTTACCCCAGACACCACATGACCTGGTTCAATCCACTGACAGCACCTCGACCCAGGTATACCACATCGTTCTAATTCACTCTATTCCAGTGAATTGGAAAGATGGGTTATACCGAGGTTGACATGCTGTCAATGGATTGAACCAAGGCATGTGAAATGTCTGTGGGGCTTGGATGTGGATAGGGAGCTGTGGTTTCAGTGCATTACATAAGACAGCTAGAGACTGAGTGTGGACAAATATGGCCATTTTTTGTCTTGTTTTCCTGGTGCTATCTTGCTGAAGCAGGCAGTAGCGATACTGTTTCCTGTGGGGCAGGGTAGCACTGGAAATGGATGAAGGCAAGCAAATATGAGTATGTGTATATATATGATTTGGAGAATGTGTGTACATATGATTTGGAGAATGATTTGGTAAACATAGAAGAGCTGGTTAAAGCTCTGCAGAAGATGAAAGCCGGCAAGGCGGCGGATTTGGATGATACTGCAGTGGAATTTATGAAAAAAGGAGGTGACTGTATTATTGGCTGGTTGGTGAGGATATTCAATGTATGTATGGTTCATGGTGAAGTGCCTGAGGATTGGCAGAATGCATGCATAGAGCCATTGTACAAAGGCAAAGGGGATAAGGGTGAATGTTCAAATTACAGAGGTATAAGTTTGTTGAGTATTCCTGGGAAATTATATGGGAGGGTATTGATTGAGAGGGTGAAGGCATGTACAGAACATCAGATTGGAGAAGATCACTGTGGTTTCAGAAGTGGTAGAGGATGTGTGGATCAGGTGTTTGCTTTGAGGAATGTATGTGAGAAATACTTAGAAAAACAAATGGATTTGTATGTAGCATTTATGGATCTGGAGAAGAAATATGATACGAGTTGATAGAGACACTCTGTGGAAGGTATAAAGAGTATATGGTGTGGGGAGTTAGTTGCTGGAAGCAGTGAAAAGTTTTTATCAAGGATGTAAGGCATGTATAAGGGTAGGAAGAGAGTAAAGTGATTGGTTCTTAGTGAATGTTGATTTGTGGCAGTGTGATGTCTCCATGGTTGTTTAATTTGTTTATGGATGGGGTTGTTAAGGAGGTGAATGCAAGAGTTTTGGAGAGAGGGGCAAGTATGCAGTTTGTTGATGATGAGAGGGTTTGGAAGCGAGTCAGTTGTTGTTCGCTGATGGTACAGCGCTGGTGGCTGATTCAGGTGAGAAACTGAAAAAGCTGGTGACTGAGTTTGGTAAAGTATGTGAAAGAAGAAAGCCAAGAGTAAATGTGAATAAGAGCAAGGTTATTAGGTACACTAGAATTGAGAGACAAGTCAATTGGGAGGTAAGTTTGAATGGAGAAAAACTGGAGGAAGTGAAGTGTTTTAGATACTGAAGTGTGTTAGATATGTGAGAGTGGATTTGGCAGCGGATGGAACCACGGAAGCTGAAGTGAGTCATAGGGTGGGGGAGGGGGTGAAGTTCTGGGAGCGTTGAAAAATGTGTGGAAGGCATAAACGTTATATCAGAAAGCAAAAATGGGTATGTATGAAGGAATAGTGGTCCCTACAATGCTATATGGTTGCGAGGCGTAGGCTATTGATAGGGTGTGTGGAGGAAGGTGGATGTATTGGAAATGAGATGTTTGAAGACAATATGGGGTGTGAGGTGGTTTGATCGAGCAAAAATGAAAGGGTAAGAGAGATGTGTGGTAATAAAAAGAGTGTGGTTGAGAGAGTAGAATAGGGTGTATTGAAATGGTTTGGTCACACGGAGATAATGAGTGAGAAAAGATTGACAAAGAGGGTATATGTGTCAGAGGCGGAGGGAACGAGAAGTGGGAGACCAAATTGGAGGTGGAAGGATGGAGTAAAAAAGATTTTGAGCAATCATGGCCTGAACATGCAGAAAGGTGAAAGGCGTGCAAGGAAAAGATTGAATTGGAACGATGTGGTATACCAGGGTTGACGTGCTATCAATGGATTGAACCAGGGCGTATGAAGTGTCTGGGGTAAACCATGGAAGGTTTTGTGGGGCCTAGATGTGGAAAGGATGCTGTGGTTTCGGTGCATTACACTTCACAGCTAAAGACTGAGTGTGAACGAATGGGGCCTTTATTGTCTTTTCCTAGTGCTACCTCATGCAGGGTGTGTGTGTGTGTGTTGTGGTGTTGTCATTTCATGTGTGGCGGGGTAGCAACGGGAATGAATAAAGGCAGCAAGTATGAATTATTTACATGTGTATATATGTATATGTCTGTGTATGTGTATATATATGTATACGTTGAAATGTATAAGTATGTATATGTGCGTGCGTGGACATGGAGTGAAAAAGATTTTGAGTGATCGGGGCCTGAACATGCAGGAGGGTGAAAGGTGGGCAAGGAATAGAGTGAATTGGATCGATGTGGTATACCGGGGTTGATGTGCTGTCAGTGGATTGAATCAGGGCATGTGAAGCGTCTGGGGTAAACCATGGAAAGTTGTGTGGGGCCTGGATGTGGAAAGGGAGCTGTGGTTTCGGGCATTATTGCATGACAGCTAGAGACTGAGTGTGAACGAATGGGGCCATTGTTGTCTTTTCCTAGCGCTACCTCACACACATGAGGGGGGTGGGGGATGGTATTCCATGTGTGGTGAGGTGGCGATGGGAATGAATAAAGGCAGACAGTGTGAATTGTGTGCATGCGTATATATGTATGTGTCTGTGTGTGTATATATATGTGTACACTGAGATGTATAGGTATGTATATTTGCATGTGTGGACGTGTATGTATAAACATGTGTATGGGGGTGGGTTGGGCCATTTCTTTCATTTGTTTCCTTGCGCTACCTCGCAAACGCTGGAGACAGCGACAAAGCAACATAAATAAATAAATAATATATATATTATCCCTGGGGATAGGGAAGAAAGAATACTTCCCATGCATTCCTCACGTGTCATAGTAGGCGACTAAAGGGGACGGGAGCGGGGGGCTAGAAACTCTCCCCTCCTTGTATTTTAACTTTCTAAAAGAGGAAACAGAAGAAGGAGTCAGCGGGGAGTGCTCATCCTCCTCGAAGGCTCAGATTGGGGCGTCTAAATGTTTGTGGATGTAACCAAGATGAGAAAAAAGGAGAGATAGGTAGTGTGTTTGAGGAAAGGAACCTGGATGTTTTGGCTCTGAGTGAAACGAAGCTCGAGGAGAAAGGGGAAAAGTGGTTTGGGAATGTCTTGGAGTAAAGTCAGGGGTTACTGAGAGGACAAGAGAAAGGAAAGGAGTAGCACTACTCCTGAAACAGAAGTGGTGGGAGTATGTGATAGTGTAAGAAAGTAAACTCTACATTGATATGGGTAAAACTGAAAGTTGATGGAGAGAGATGGGTGATTATTGGTGCATATGCACCTGGGCATGAGAAGAAAGATCATGAGAGGCAAGTGTTTTGGGAGCAGCTGAATGAGTGTGTTAGTGGTTTTGATGCACAAGACCAGGTTATAGTGATGGGTGATTTGAATGCAAAGGTGAGTAATGTGGCAGTTGAGGGAGTAATTGGTATACATGGAGTGTTCAGTGTTGTAAATGGAAATGGTGAAGAGCTTGTGGATTTATGTGCTGAAAAAGGACTGGTGATTGGGAATACCTGGTTTAAAAAGAGATATACATAAGTGTACATATGTAAGTAGGAGAGATGGCCAGAGAGCATTATTGGATTACGTGTTAATTGATAGGCGCACAAAAGAGAGACTTCTGGATGTTAATGTGCTGAGAGGTGCAACTGGAGGGATGTCTGATCATTATCTTGTGGAGGCGAAGGTGAAGATTTGCAGAAGTTTTCAGAAAAGAAGAGAGAAGTTTGGGGTGAAGAAAGCGGTGAGAGTAAGTGAGCTTGGGAAGGAGACTTGTGTGAGGAAGTACAAGGAGAGACTGAGTACAGAATGGAAAAAGGTGAGAACAAAGGAGGTAAGGGGAGTGGGGGAGGAATGGGATACATTTATGAAAGCAGTGATGGTTTGCGCAAAAGATGCTTGTGGCATGACAAAGGTGGATGGTGGCCAGATTAGAAAGGGTAATGAGTGGTGGGATGAAGAAGTAAGATTATCAGTGAAAGAGAAGAGAGAGGCATTTGGATGATTTTTGCAGGGAAATAATGCAAATGAGTGGGAGATGTATAAAAGAAAGAGGCAGGAGGACAAGAGAAAGTTGCAACAGGTGAAAAAGAGGGCAAATGAGAGTTGGGGTGAGAGAGTATCATTAAATTCTAGGGAGAATAAAAAGATGTTTTGCAAGGACGTAAATAAAGTGCGCAAGACAAGGGAA
Source organism: Panulirus ornatus (assembly GCF_036320965.1). Taxonomy (NCBI): domain Eukaryota; kingdom Metazoa; phylum Arthropoda; class Malacostraca; order Decapoda; family Palinuridae; genus Panulirus; species Panulirus ornatus. Next base: position 14,487,793 of record NC_092295.1, read on the forward strand.
CAAATGGGAACTTCAGTGAAGGGGGCTAATGGGGAGGTGAAAACAAGTAGTGGTGATGTGAGAAGGAGATGAGTGAGTATTTTGAAGGTTTGTTGAATGTGTTTGATGATAGAGTGGCAGATATAGGGTGTTTTGGTCGAGGTGGTGTGCAAAGTGAGAGGGTTAGGGAAAATGACTTGGTAAACAGAGAAGAGGTAGTAAAAGCTTTGCGGAAGATGAAAGCCGGCAAGGCAGCGGGTTTGGATGGTATTTCAGAGGAATTTATAAAAAAAAAAGGGGGTGACTGTGTTGTTGACTGGTTCGTAAGGTTATTTAATGTATGTATGTATGTATGGATTTGTATGTAGCATTTATGGATCTGGAGAAGGCATATGATAGAGTTGATAGAGATGCTCTGTGGAAGGTATTAAGAATATATGGTGTGGGAGGCAAGTTGTTAGAAGCAGTGAAAAGTTTTTATCGAGGATGTAAGGCGTGTGTACGTGTAGGAAGAGAGGAAAGTGATTGGTTCTCAGTGAATGTAGGTTTGCGGCAGGGGTGTGTGATGTCTCCATGGTTGTTTAATTTGTTTATGGATGGGGTTGTTAGGGAGGTAAATGCAAGAGTCTTGGAAAGAGGGGCAAGTATGAAGTCTGTTGGGGATGAGAGAGCTTGGGAAGTGAGTCAGTTGTTGTTCGCTGATGATACAGCGCTGGTGGCGGATTCATGTGAGAAACTGCAGAAGCTGGTGACTGAGTTTGGTAAAGTGTGTGGAAGAAGAAAGTTAAGAGTAAATGTGAATAAGAGCAAGGTTATTAGGTACAGTAGGGTTGAGGGTCAAGTCAATTGGGAGGTGAGTTTGAATGGAGAAAAACTGGAGGAAGTGAAGTGTTTTAGATATCTGGGAGTGGATCTGTCAGCGGATGGAACCATGGAAGCGGAAGTGGATCATAGGGTGGGGGAGGGGGCAAAAATTTTGGGAGCCTTGAAAAATGTGTGGAAGTCGAGAACATTATCCCGGAAAGCAAAAATGGGTATGTTTGAAGGAATAGTAGTTCCAACAATGTTGTATGGTTGCGAGGCGTGGGCTATGGATAGAGTTGTGCGCAGGAGGATGGATGTGCTGGAAATGAGATGTTTGAGGACAATGTGTGGTGTGAGGTGGTTTGATCGAGTAAGTAACGTAAGGGTAAGAGAGATGTGTGGAAATAAAAAGAGCGTGGTTGAGAGAGCAGAAGAGGGTGTTTTGAAATGGTTTGGGCACATGGAGAGAATGAGTGAGGAAAGATTGACCAAGAGGATATATGTGTCGGAGGTGGAGGGAACGAGGAGAAGAGGGAGACCAAACTGGAGGTGGAAAGATGGAGTGAAAAGGATTTTGTGTGATCGGGGCCTGAACATGCAGGAGGGTGAAAGGAGGGCAAGGAATAGAGTGAATTGGAGCGATGTGGTATACAGGGGTTGACGTGCTGTCAGTGGATTGAATCAAGGCATGTGAAGCGTCCGGGGTAAACCATGGAAAGTTGTGTAGGTATGTATATTTGCGTGTGTGGACGTGTGTATGTACATGTGTATGGGGGGGGGGTTGGGCCATTTCTTTCGTCTGTTTCCTTGCGCTACCTCGCAAACGCGGGAGACAGCGACAAAGTATATAAGAAAAAAAAAAAAAAAAATGATTCATGGTGAGGTGCCTGAGGATTGGCGGAATGCTTGCATAGTGCCATTGTACAAAGGCAAAGGGGACAAAGGTGAATGCTCAAATTACAGGGGTATAAGTTTGTTGAGTATTCCTGGTAAATTATATGGGAGGGTATATATTGCGGGAGACAGCGACCAAGCAAAATATAAAAAAAATAAATAATATATTTTTTTTTTTTTTTTTTTTTTTTTTTTTTTTTTTTATACTTTGTCGCTGTCTCCCGCGTCTGCGAGGTAGCGCAAGGAAACAGACGAAAGAAATGGCCCAACCCCCCCCCCCCCATACACATGTACATACACATGTCCACACACGTGTATACATACCTACACAGCTTTCCATGGTCCACCCCAGACGCCTCACATGCCTTGATTCACTCCACTGACAGCACGTCAACCCCTGTATACCACATCGCTCCAATTCACTCTATTCCTTGCCCTCCTTACACCCTCCTGCATGTTCAGGCCCCGATCACACAAAATCTTTTTCACTCCATCTTTCCACCTCCAATTTGGTCTCCCTCTTCTCCTCGTTCCCAACACCTCCGACACATATATCCTCTTGGTCAATCTTTCCTCACTCATTCTCTCCATGTGCCCAAACCATTTCAAAACACCCTCTTCTGCTCTCTCAACCACGCTCTTTTTATTTCCACACATCTCTCTTACCCTTACGTTACTTACTCGATCAAACCACCTCACACCACACATTGTCCTCAAACATCTCATTTCCAGCACATCCATCCTCCTGCGCACAACTCTATCCATAGCCCACGCCTCGCAACCATACAACATTGTTGGAACCACTATTCCTTCAAACATACCCATTTTTGCTTTCCGAGATAATGTTCTCGACTTCCACACATTTTTCAAGGCTCCCAAAATTTTCGCCCCCTCCCCCACCCTATGATCCACTTCCGCTTCCATGGTTCCATCCGCTGACAGATCCACTCCCAGATATCTAAAACACTTCACTTCCTCCAGTTTTTCTCCATTCAAACTCACCTCCCAATTGACTTGACCCTCAACCCTACTGTACCTAATAACCTTGCTCTTATTCACATTTACTCTTAACTTTCTTCTTCCACACACTTTACCAAACTCAGTCACCAGCTTCTGCAGTTTCTCACATGAATCAGCCACCAGCGCTGTATCATCAGCGAACAACAACTGACTCACTTCCCAGGCTCTCTCATCCCCAACAGACTTCATACTTGCCCCTCTTTCCAGGACTCTTGCATTCACCTCCCTAACAACCCCATCCATAAACAAATTAAACAACCATGGAGACATCACACACCCCTGCCGCAAACCTACATTCACTGAGAACCAATCACTTTCCTCTCTTCCTACACGTACACATGCCTTACATCCTCGATAAAAACTTTTCACTGCTTCTAACAACTTGCCTCCCACACCATATATTCTTAATACCTTCCACAGAGCATCTCTATCAACTCTATCATATGCCTTCTCCAGATCCATAAATGCTACATACAAATCCATTTGCTTTTCTAAGTATTTCTCACATACATTCTTCAAAGCAAACACCTGATCCACACATCCTCTACCACTTCTGAAACCGCACTGCTCTTCCCCAATCTGATGCTCTGTACCTGCCTTCACCCTCTCAATCAATACCCTCCCATATAATTTACCAGGAATACTCAACAAACTTATACCTCTGTAATTTGAGCACTCACTCTTATCCCCTTTGCCTTTGTACAATGGCACTATGCACGCATTCCGCCAATCCTCAGGCACCTCACCATGAGTCATACATACATTAAATAACCTTACCAACCAGTCAACAATACAGTCACCCCCTTTTTTAATAATTCCACTGCAATACCATCCAAACCTGCTGCCTTGCCGGCTTTCATCTTCCGCAAAGCTTTTACTACCTCTTCTCTGTTTACCAAATCATTTTCCCTAACCCTCTCACTTTGCACACCACCTCGACCAAAACACCCTATATCTGCCACTCTGTCATCAGACACATTCAACAAACCTTCAAAATACTCATTCCATCTCCTTCTCACATCACCACTACTTGTTATCACCTCCCCATTTACGCCCTTCACTGAAGTTCCCATTTGCTCCCTTGTCTTACGCACCCTATTTACCTCCTTCCAGAACATCTTTTTATTCTCCCTAAAATTTACTGATAGTCTCTCACCCCAACTCTCATTTGCCCTTTTTTTCACCTCTTGCACCTTTCTCTTGACCTCCTGTCTCTTTCTTTTATACTTCTCCCACTCAATTGCATTTTTTCCCTGCAAAAATCGTCCAAATGCCTCTCTCTTCTCTTTCACTAATACTCTTACTTCTTCATCCCATATATATATATATATATATATATATATATATATATATATATAAATTTTTTTTTTTTTTTTTTTTTTTTTTATATTTTCCAAAAGAAGGAACAGAGAATTGGGCCAGGTGAGGGTATTCCCTCAAGGGCCCAGTCCTCTGTTCTTAATGCTACCTCGCTAACGCGGGAAATGGCGAATAGTTTAAAAGAAAAAAAAAGATATATATATATATATATATGTTTTTGCTTTGTCGCTGTCTCCTGCGTTAGCTAGGTAGTGCAAGGAAACAGACGAAAGAATGGCCCAACCCAACCACATAAACATGTATATACATACACGTCCAAACACGCAAATATACATACCTATACAACTCAATGTACACATATATATACACACACAGGCATATACATATATACACATGTACATAATTCATAGTCTGCCTTTATTTATTCCCATCGTCACCTCGCTACACATGTAATAACAACCCCCTCCCCCCTCATGTGTGCGAGGTAGCGCTAAGAAAAGACAACAAAGGCCGCATTTGTTCACACTCAATCTCTAGCTGTCATGTAATAATGCAACGAAACCACAGCTCCCTTTTCACATCCTGGCCCCACAGAACTTTCCATGGTTTACCCCAGACGCTTCACATGCCCTGGTTCAATCCATTGACAGCACGTCGACACCGGTATACTACATTGTTCACTTCACTCTATTCCTTGCCTGACTTTCACCCTCCAGCATGTTCAGGCCCCGATCACTCAAAATCTTTTTCACTACATCTTTCCACCTCCAATTTGGTCTCCCACTTCTCCTCATTCCCTCCACCTCTGACACGTATATCTTCTTGGTCAATCTTTCCTCACTCATTCTCTCCATGTGACCAAACCATTTCAAAACATCCTCTTCTGCTCTCTCAACCACACACTTTTTATTTCCACACGTCTCTCTTACCCTTACATTACTTACTCGATCAAACCACCTCACACCACATATTGTCCTCAAACATCTCATTTCCAGCACATCCACCCTCCTGTGCACAACTCTATCCATAGCCCACGCCTCACAACCTTACAACATTGTTGGAACCACTATTCCTTCAAACATACCCATTTTTGCTTTCCGAGATAATGTTTTCGACTTCCAAACATTCTTCAAGGCTCCCAGAATTTTCCCCCCCCTCCCCCACCCTATGATTCTCTTCCACTTCGATTGTTCCATCCGCTGCCAAATCCACTTCCAGATATCTAAAACACTTCACTTCCTCCAGTTTTTCTCAATTCAAACTAACCTTCAAATTGACTTGACCCTCAACACTACTGTACCTAATAACCTTGCTCTTATTCACATTTACTCTTAGCTTTCTTCTTTCACACACTACCAAACTCAGTCACCAGCTTCTGCAGTTTCTCACATGAATCAGCCACCAGCGCTATATCATCAGCGAACAACAACTGACTCACTTCCCAAGCTCTCTCATCCACAACAGACGGCAAACTTGCCCCTCTTTCCAAAACTCTTGCATTCACCTCCCTAACAACCCCATCCATAAACAAATTAAACAACCATGGAGACATCACACACCCCTGCCGCAAACCTACATTCACTGAGAACCAATCACTTTCCTCTATTCCTACACATACACATGCCTGACATCCTCGATAAAAACTTTTCACTGTTTCTAACACCTTGCCTCCCACACCATATATTCTTAATACCTTCCACAGAGCATCTCTATCAACTCTATCATATGCCTTCTCCAGATCCATAAATGCTACATACAAATCCATTTGCTCTTCTAAGTATTTCTCACATACATTCCACAAAGCAAACACCTGATCCACATATCCTCTACCACTTCTGAAACCACACTGCTCTTCCCCAATCTGATCCTGTGTACATGCCTTCACCCTCTCAATCAATACCCTCCCATACAATTTACCAGAAATACTCAACAAACTTATACCTCTGTAATTTGAGCATTCACCTTTGTCCCCTTTGCCTTTGTACAATGGCACTATGCACGCATTCCGCCAATCCTAAGGCACCTCACCATGAGTCACACATACATTAAATAATGTTACCAACCAGCCAACAATACCATCACCCTCTTTTTTTTTTTATAAATTCCACTGCAATACCATCCAAACCCGCTGCCTTACCAGCTTTCATCTAAAGCAAAGCTTTTACTACCTCTTCTCTGTTTACCAAATCATTTTCCCTAACCCTCTCACTTTGAACACCACCTCGACCAAAACACCCTATATCTGCCACTCTATCATCAAACACGTTCAACAAACCTTCAAAATACTCACTCCATCTCCTTCTCACATCACCACTACTTGTTATCACCTCCCCATTAGCCCCCTTCACTGAAGTTCCCATTTCTTCCCTTGTCTTACGCACTTTATTTACGTCCTTCCAAAACATCTTTTTATTCTCCCTAAAATTTAATGATACTCTCTCACCCCAACTCTCATTTGCCCTCTTTTTCACCTCTTGCACATTTCTCTTGACCTTCTGCCTCTTCCGTTAATACATCTCCCACTCATTAGCATTATTTCCCTGCAAAAATCGTCCAAATGCCTCTCTCTTCTCTTTCACTAATAATCTTACTTCTTCATCCGACCACTCACTACCCTTTCTAATCTGCCCACCTCCCACGCTTCTCATGCCACAAGCATATTTTGCGCAAGCCATCACTGCTTCCCTAAATGCATCCCATTCCACCCCCACTCCCCTTACTTCCTTTGTTCTCACCTTTTCCATTTTGTACTCAGTCTCTCCTGGTACTTCCTCACACAAGTCTCCTTCCCAAGCTCACTTACTCTCACCACTTTCTTCACCCCAAACTTCTCTCTTCTTTTCTGAAAACCTCTACAAATCTTCACCTTCGCCTCCACAAGATAATGATCAGACATCCCTCCAGTTGCACCTCTCAGCACATTAACATCCAAAAGTCTCTCTTTTGTGCGCCTATCAATTAACACATAATCCAATAACGCTCTCTGGCCATCTCTCCTACTTACATACGTATACTTATGTATATCTCTCTTTTTAAACCAGGTATTCCCAATCACCAGTCCTTTTTCAGCATATAAATCTACAAACTCTTCACCATTTCCATTTACAACACTGAACATCCCACGTATACAAATTAAATCCTCAACTGCCACATTACTCACCTTTGCATTCAAATCACCCATCACCATAACCCGGTCTTGTGCATCAAAACCACTAACACACTCATTCAGCTGCTCCCAAAACACTTGCCTCTCATGATCTTTCTTCTCATGCCCAGGTGCATATGCACCAATAATCACCCATCTCTCTCCATTAAGTTTCCGTTTTACCCATATCAATGTAGAGTTTACTTTCTTACACTCTATCACATACTCCCTCCACTCTTGTTTCAGGAGTACTGCTACTCCTTCCCTTGCTCTTGTCCTCTCACTACCCCCTGACTTTACTCCCAAGACATTCCCAAACCACTCTTTCCCTTTACCCTTGAGCTTCGTTTCACTCAAGAGCCAAAACATCAAGGTTCCTTTCCTCAAACAAACTACCTATCTCTCCTTTTTACTCATCTTGGTTACATCCACACACATTCAGACACCTCAATCTGAGCCTTCGAGACGGATGAGCACTCCTCGCGTGACTCCTTCTTCTGTTTCCCCTTTTTGAAAGTTAAAATACAAGGAGGGGAGGGTTTCTAGCCACCCGCTCCCATCCCCTTTCGTCCCCTTCTACGACACGTGAGGAATGCGTGGGAAGTATTCTTTCTCCACTATCCTCAGGGATATATTTATATGTGTTTGTGTATGGGTGGATGGGCCATTCTTTGTCTGTTTCCTGATGCTACCTTGTTGACAAGAGCAATGGTGAATAAGTATAATAATAATAATAATAATAATAATAATAATAATTAAGAATACTTCCCACGTATTCCCTGCGTGTCGTAGAAGGCGACTAAAAGGGGAGGGAGCGGGGGGCTGGAAATCCTCCCCTCTCGTTTTTTTTTTTAATTTTCCAAAAGAAGGAACAGAGGGGGCCAGGTGAGGATATTCCAAAAAAGGCCCAGTCCTCTGTTCTTAACGCTGCCTCGCTAACGCGGGAAATGGCGAATAGTTTAAAAGAAAGAAAAAAATAATAATAATAATAATAATAATTATCCCTGGGGATAGGGGAGAAAGAATAATTCCTACGTATTCCTCACGTATCGAAGAAGGCGACTAAAGGGGACGGGAGCAGGGGGCTAGAAACCCTCCCCTCCTCGTATTTTAACTTTCAAAAAGGGGAAACAGAAGAAGGAGTCACGCGGGGAGTGCTCATCCTCCTCAAAGGCTGAGATTGAGGTGTCTAAATGTGTGTGGATGTAACTAAGATGAGAAAAAAGGAGAGATAGGCAGTATGTTTGAGGAAGAAACCCTGGAAGTTTTGGCTTTGAGTGAAAAGAAGCTCAAGGGTAAAGGGGAAGAGTGGTTTGGGAATGTCTTGGGAGTAAAGTCAGGGGTTAGTGAGAGGACAAGAGCAAGGGAAGGAGTAGCACTACTCCTGAAACAGGAGTGATGGGAGTATGTGACAGAGTGTAAGAAAGTAAACTCTAGATTGATATGGGTAAAACTGAAAGTTGATGGAGAGAGATGGGTGATTATTGGTGCATATGCACCTGGGCATGAGAAGAAATATCATAAGAGGCAAGTGTTTTGGGAGCAGCTGAACAAGTGTGTTTTGATGCACAAGAACAGGTTAGAGTGATGGGTGATTTGAATGCAAAGGTTAGTAATGTGGCAGTTGAGGGAATAATTGGTATACATGGGGTGTTCAGTGTTGTAAATGGAAATGGTGAAGAGCTTGTAGATTTATGTGCTGAAAAAGGACTGGTGATTTGGAATACCTGGTTTAAAACGAGACATATACATAAGTACACGTATGTAAGTAGGAGAGATGGCCAGAGAGCGTTACTGGATTACGTGTTAATTGATAGGTGCGTGAAAGAGACACTTTTGGATGTTAATGTGCTGAGAGGTGCAACTGGAGGGATGTCTGATCATTATCTTGTAGAGGCGGTGAAGATTCGTAGAGCTTTTCAGAAAAGAAGAATGTTGGGGTGAAGAGAGTGGTGAGAGTAAGGGAGCTTGGGAAGGAGACTTGTGTGAGGAAGTACCAGGAGACACTGAGTACAGAATCGAAAACGGTGAGAACAAAGGAGGTAAGGGGAGTGGGGGAGGAATGGGATGTATTTAGAGAAGCAGTGATGGCTTGCGTAAAATATGCTTGTGGCATGAGAAGCGTGGGAGGTGGGCAGATTAGAAAGGGTGGTGAGTGGTGGGATGAAGTAGTAAGATTATTAGTGAAAGAGAAGAGAGGCATTTGGACAATTTTTGCAGGGAAATAATACAAATGAGTGGGAGATGTATAAAAGAAAGAGGCAGGACGTCAAGAGAAAGGTGCAAGAGGTGAAAAAGAGGGCAAATGAGAGTTGGGGTGAGAGTGTATCATTAAATTTCAGGGAGAATAAAAGGATGTTTTGGAAGGAGGTAAATAAAGTGCATAAGACAAGGCAACAAATGGGATCTTCAGTGAAGGGGGCTAATGGGTAGGTGATAACAAGTAGTGGTGATGTGTGAAGGAGATGGTGTAAGGATTTTGAAAGTTTGTTGAATGTGTTTGATGATAGAGTGGCAGATATAGGGTGTTTTGGTTGAGGTAGTGTGCAAAGTGAGAGGGTTGGGGAAAATGATTTGGCAAACAGAGAAGAGGTAGTAAAAGCTTTGCGGAAGAAAGCCGGCAAGGTAGCGGGTTTGGATGGTATTGCAGTGGAATTTATTAAAAAAGGGGGCGACTGTATTGTTCATTGGTTGGTAAAGTTAATTAATGTATGTATGATTCATGGTGAGGTCCCTGAGGATTGGCGGAATGCTTGCATAGTGCCATTGTACAAAGGCAAAGGGGACAAAGGTGAATGCTCAAATTATAGAGGTATAAGTTTGTTGAGTATTCCTGGTAAATTATATGGGAGGGTATTGATTGAGAGGGTGAAGGCATGTACAGAGCATCAGACTGGGGAAGAGCAGTGTGGTTTCAGAAGTGGTAGAGGATGTGTGGATCAGGTGTTTGCTTTGAAGAATGTATGTGAGAAATACTTAGAAAAGCAAATGGATTTGTATGTAGCATTTATGGATCTGGAGAAGGCATATGACAGAGTTGATAGAGATGCTCTGTGGAAGGTATTAAGAATATATGGTGTGGGAGGCAAGTTGTTAGAAGCAGTGAAAAGTTTTTATCGAGGATATAAGGCATGTGTACGTGTGGGAATAGAGGAAAGTGATTGGTTCTCAGTGAATGTAGGCTTGCAGCAGGGGTGTGTGATATCTCCATGGTTGTTTAATTTGTTTATGGATGGGGTTGTTAGGGAGGTGAATGCAAGAGTTTTGGAAAGAGGGGCAAGTATGAAGTCTGTTGTGAATGAGAGAGCTTGGGAAGTGAGTCAGTTGTTGTTCGCTGATGATACAGCGCTGGTGGCTGATTCATGTGAGAAACTGCAGAAGCTGGTGACTGAGTTTGGTAAAGTGTGTGAAAGAAGAAAGTTAAGAGTAAATGTGAATAAGAGCAAGGTTATTAGGTACAGTAGGGTTGAGGGTCAAGTCAATTGGGAGGTAAGTTTGAATGGAGAAAAACTGGAGGAAGTAAAGTGTTTTAGATATCTGGGAGTGGATCTGGCAGTGGATGGAACCATGGAAGCAGAAGTGAATCATAGAGTGGGGGAGGGGGCGAAAATCCTGGGAACCTTGAAGAATGTGTGGAAGTCAAGAACATTATCTCGGAAAGCAAAAATGGGTATGTTTGAAGGACTAGTGGTTCCAACAATGTTGTATGGTTGTGAGGCATGGGCTATGGATAGAGTTGTGGGGAGCAGGGTGGATGTGCTGGAAATGAGATGTTTGAGGACAATATGTGGTGTGAGGTGGTTTGATCGAGTAAGTAATAATAGGGTAAGAGAGATGTGTGGTAATAAAAAGTGTGGTTGAGAGAGCAGAACAAGGTGTTTTGAAATGGTTTGGTCACATGGAGAGAATGAGTGAGGAAAGATTGACCAAGAGGATATGTGTGTCAGAGGTGGAGGGAACGAGGAGAAGTGGGAGACCAAATTGGAGGTGGAAAGATGGAGTGAAAAAGATTTTGAGTGATTGGGGCCTGATCATGCAGGAGGGTGAAAGGCGTGCAAGGAATAGAGTGAATTGGAACGATGTGGTATACCGGGGTCGACGTGCTGTCAATGGATTGAACCAGGGCATGTGAAGAGTCTGGGGTAAACCATGGAAAGTTCTGTGGGGCTTGGATGTGGAAAGGGAGCTGTGGTTTCGGTGCATCATTACATGACAGCTAGAGACTGAGTGTGAATGAATGGGGCCTTTGTTGTCTTTTCATAGCGCTACCTCACACACATGAGGGGGGAGGGGGTTGTCATTTCATGTATGGCGAGGTGGCGATGGCAATGAATAAAGGCAGACAGTATGAATTATGTACATGTGTATATATGCATATGTCTATGTGTGTATATATATGTATACGTTTAGATGTATAGGTATGTATATTTGCATGTGTGGACGTGTACGTATATACATGTGTATGTGGGTGGGTTGGGTCATTCTTTCGTCTTTTTCCTCGCCCTACCTCGCCAACGCAGGAGACAGCAACAAAGAAAAAAAAATAACAATAATTATAATTATTGTGAGAAGGAGATGGAGTGAGTATTTTGAAGGTTTGTTGAATGTGTTTGATGATAGAGTGGCAGATATTGGGTGTTTTGGTCGAGGTGGTGTGCAAAGTGAGAGGGTTAGGGAAAATGATTTGGTAAACAGAGAAGAGGTAGTAAAAGCTTTGCTGAAGATGAAAGCCGGCAAGGCAGCAGGTTTGGATGGTATTGCAGTGGAATTTATTAAAAAAGGGGGTGACTGTATTATTGACTGGTTGGTAAGGTTATTTAATGTATGTATGACTCATGGTGAGGTGCCTGAGGATTGGCGGAATGCATGCATAGTGCCATAGTACAAAGGCAAAGGGGATAAGAGTGAGTGCTCAAATTACAGAGGTATAAGTTTGTTGAGTATTCCTGGTAAATTATATGGGAGGGTATTGATTGAGAGGGTGAAGGCATGAACAGAGCATCAGATTGGGGAAGAGCAGTGTGGTTTCAGAAGTGGTAGAGGATGTGTGGATCAAGTGTTTGCTTTGAAGAATGTATGTGAGAAATACTTAGAAAAGCAAATGGATTTGTATGTAGCATTTATGGATCTGGAGAAGGCATATGATAGAGTTGACAGAGATGCTCTGTGGAAGGTATTAAGAATATATGGTGTGGGAGGCAAGTTGTTAGAAGCAGTGAAAAGTTTTTATCGAGGATGTAAGGCATGTGTACGTGTAGGAAGAGAGGAAAGTGATTGGTTCTCAGTGATGTAGGTTTGCGGCAGGGGTGTGTGATGTCTCCATGGTTGTTTAATTTGTTTATGGATGGGGTTGTTAGGGAGGTAAATGCAAGAGTTTTGAAAAGAGGGGCAAGTATGAAGTCTGTTGGGGATGAGAGAGCTTGGGAAGTGAGTCAGTTGTTGTTCGCTGATGATACAGCGCTGGTGGCTGATTCATGTGAGAAACTGCAGAAGCTGGTGACTGAGTTTGGTAAAGTGTGTGAAAGAAGAGAGTTAAGAGTAAATGTGAATAAGAGCAAGGTTATTAGGTACAGTAGGGTTGAGGGTCAAGTCAGTTGGGAGGTAAGTTTGAATGGAGAAAAACTGGAGGAAGTAAAGTGTTTTAGATATCTGGGAGTGGATCTGGCAGCGGATGGAACCATGGAAGCGGAAGTGGATCATAGGGTGGGGGAGGGGGTGAAAATTCTGGGAGCCTTGAAGAATGTGTGGAAGTTGAGAACATTATCTCGGAAAGCAAAAATGGGTATGTTTGAAGGAATAGTGGTTCCAACAATGTTGTATGGTTGCGAGGCGTGGGCTATGGATAGAGTTGTGCGCAGGAGGGTGGACATACTGGAAATCCGATGTTTGAGGGCAATGTGTGGTGTGAGGTGGTTTGATCGAGTAAGTAACGTAAGGGTAAGAGAGATGTGTGGAAATAAAAAGAGCGTGGTTGAGAGAGTAGAAGAGGGCGTTTTGAAATGGTTTGGGCACATGGAGAGAATGAGTGAGGAAAGATTGACCAAGAGGATATATGTGTCGGAGGTGGAGGGAACGAGGAGAAGTGGGAGACCAAATTGGAGGTGGAAAGATGGAGTGAAAAAGATTTTGTGTGATCGGGGCCTGAACATGCAGGAGGGTTAAAGGAGGGCAAGGAATAGAGTGAATTGGATCGATGTGGTATACCGAGGTTGACGTGCTGTCAGTGGATTGAATCAGGGCATGTGAAGCGTCTGGGGTAAACCATGGAAAGCTGTGTAGGTATGTATATTTGCGTGTGTGGTCGTATGTATATACATGTGTATGGGGGTGGGTTGGGCCATTTCTTTCGTCTGCTTCCTTGCGCTACCTCGCAAACGCGGGAGACAGCGACAAAGCAAAAAAAATAATTATTTATTATTCTATTTATTTTGCTTTGTCGCTGTCTCCCGCGTTAGCGAGGTAGAGCAAGGAAACAGACAAAAGAATGGCCCAACCCACCCACATACACATGTACATATATACACGTCAACACACGCAAGTATACATACCTATACATCTCAACGTATACCTATATATACACACACAGACATATACATATATACACATGTACCTAATTCATACATATCCATACTTTCTCGCCTTTATTCATTACCCAGCACCACCCTGCCCCACAGGAAAGTGCATCGCCACCCTCTTGCGACAACAAGGAATCATAGAGAAAGGTCACATCTGCACACATCCATTCTCTGACTGTCATGTGCAATGGACTGAAATCACAGCTCCCTATGCACATCCAGGTCTCCAGAGACCTTTCCATGGCTTAACCCATATGTTTCACATGCCCTGGTTCAGACCAAAGACAGTATGTCAACCCCCAGTATACTACACTGTTCCAATTCACTCTACTCTGTGCAAGCCTTTCTTTCTCCTGAATGTTCATGCCCCAATTGCTCAAAATCTTTTTCACTCTATCTGCAAAGGATAAATATTTCCTGTACTAATTAACATACCTGGTTTACTACATAGGGGAATAAAATCAAGGGTTAGTTCAAAATGAACACACTGATCATTCTGTCTATCCATTATCTGTATCTATCTTCACAAATATCGTAACTATCTACATGGTAGTATGATCTGCAATACATCAATAAAAATGTCCATCTAGAATTTCACATCTATTATCTTTTATTATACTTTGTCGCTGTCTCCCGCATTAGCGAGGTAGCGCAAGGAAACAAACGAAAGAATGGCACAACCCACCCACATCCACATGTATATAAATACACGTCCACACACACACATACCTATACATTACAACGTATACATACATATACATACAGTGTATCGAGACAGACTTCCCCAGAACTTTTTTTTAAAGGGGAAGTAAATGTTTATAGTTACTGGAGTGATAGTTTTCATACATGGTGCTTTGACAAGAAAATAGTGAAATTGGAAAAAATGTAGCTTAGACATTGAAGCTTATTGATACAGTGGTTAAATTGATGAGAACTACTATTGACGTTTGTGTAAATAAATTAAACATTTCCTTTTTCCATAGCCAGAGGTTGAACCATTATGTGACATTCATTTTTTCTTTTCATTTCAAGCTAGAAGTTTCAGTTTTCTAAATTGTTTCTTACATTTTTCACATGTATATATATATGTATGTGTGTGTGTGTGTGTATGTGTGCGTGTGTGTGTGTGTGTGTGTGTGTATGTGTATATATATATGTATATTATCCCTGGGGATAGGGGTGAAAGAATACTTCCCACGCATTCCTCACGTGTCGTAGAAAGCGACTAGAGGGGACGGGAGCGGAGGGCCAGAAATCCTCCCCTCCTTGTATTTTTTTAACTTTCTAAAATGGGAAACAGAAGAAGGAGTCATGCGGGGAGTGCTCATCCTCCTCGAAGGCTCAGATTGGGGTGCCTAAATGTGTGTGGATGTAACCAAGATGTGAAAAAAGGAGAGATAGGTAGTATGTTTGAGGAAAGGAACCTGGATGTTTTGGCTCTGAGTGAAACGAAGCTCAAGGGTAAAGGGGAAGAGTGGTTTGGGAATGTCTTGGGAGTAAAGTCAGGTGTTAGTGAGGGGACAAGAGCAAGGGAAGGAGTAGCAGTACTCCTGAAACAGTTGTGGAAGTATGTGATAGAATGTAAGAAAGTAAATTCTCGATTAATATGGGTAAAACTGAAAGTTGATGGAGAGCGATGGGTGATTATTGGTGCATATGCACCTGGGCATGAGAAGAAAGATCATGAGAGGCAAGTGTTTTGGGAGCAGCTGAATGAGTGTGTTAGTGGTTTTGATGCACGAGACCGGGTTATAGTGTTGGGTGATTTGAATGCAAAGGTGAGTAATGTGGCAGTTGAGGGAATAATTGGTATACATGGGGTGTTCAGTGTTGTAAATGGAAATGGTGAAGAGCTTGTAGATTTATGTGCTGAAAAAGGACTGATGATTGGGAATACCTGGTTTAAAAAGCGAGATATACATAAGTATACTTATGTAAGTAGGAGAGATGGCCAGAGAGCGTTATTGGATTACGTGTTAATTGACAGGCGCGCGAAAGAGAGACTTTTGGATGTTAATGTGCTGAGAGGTGCAACTGGAGGGATGTCTGATCATTATCTTGTGGAGGCTAAGGTGAAGATTTGTATGGGTTTTCAGAAAAGAAGAGTGAATGTTGGGGTGAAGAGCGTGGTGAGAGTAAGTGAGCTTGGGAGGGAGACTTGTGTGAGGAAGTACCAGGAGAGACTGAGTACAGAATGGAAAAAGGTGAGAACAATGGAAGTAAGGGGAGTGGGGGAGGAATGGGATGTATTTAGGGAATCAGTGATGGATTGCGCAAAAGATGCTTGTGGTATGAGAAGAGTGGGAGGTGGGTTGATTAGAAAGGGTAGTGAGTGGTGGGATGAAGAAGTAAGAGTATTAGTGAAAGAGAAGAGAGAGGCATTTGGACAATTTTTGCAGGGAAAAAATGCAATTGAGTGGGAGACGTATAAAAGAAAGAGACAGGAGGTCAAGAGAAAGGTGCAAGAGGTGAAAAAAAGGGCAAATGAGAGTTGGGGTGAGAGAGTATCATTAAATTTTAGGGAGAATAAAAAGATGTTCTGGAAGGAGGTAAATAAAGTGCGTAAGACAAGGGAGCAAATGGGAACTTCAGTGAAGGGCGCAAATGGGGAGGTGATAAGTAGTGGTGATGTGAGAAGGAGATGCAGTGAGTATTTTGAAGGTTTGTTGAATGTGTTTGATGATAGAGTGGCAGATATAGGGTGTTTTGGTCGAGGTGGTGTGCAAAGTGAGAGGGTTAGGGAAAATGATTTGGTAAACAGAGAAGAGGTAGTAAAAGCTTTGTGGAAGATGAAAGCCGGCAAGGCAGCAGGTTTGGATGGTATTGCAGTGGAATTTATTAAAAAAGGGGGTGACTGTATTGTTGACTGGTTGGTAAGGTTATTTAATGTATGTATGACTCATGGTGAGGTGCCTGAGGATTGGCGGAATGCGTGCATAGTGCCATTGTACAAAGGCAAAGGGGATAAGAGTGAGTGCTCAAATTACAGAGGTATAAGTTTGTTGAGTATTCCTGGCAAATTATATGGGAGGGTATTGATTGAGAGGGTGAAGGCATGCACAGAGCATCAGATTGGGGAAGAGCAGTGTGGTTTCAGAAGTGGTAGAGGATGTGTGGATCAGGTGTTTGCTTTGAAGAATGTATGTGAGAAATACTTAGAAAAGCAAATGGATTTGTATGTAGCATTTATGGATCTGGAGAAGGCATATGATAGAGTTGATAGAGATGCTCTGTGGAAGGTATTAAGAATATATGGTGTGGGAGGCAAGTTGTTAGAAGCAGTGAAAAGTTTTTATCGAGGATGTAAGGCATGTGTACGTGTAGGAAGAGAGGAAAGTGATTGGTTCTCAGTGAATGTAGGTTTGCGGCAGGGGTGTGTGATGTCTCCATGGTTGTTTAATTTGTTTATGGATGGGGTTGTTAGGGAGGTGAATGCAAGAGTTTTGGAAAGAGGGGCAAGTATGAAGTCTGTTGGGGATGAGAGAGCTTGGGAAGTGAGTCAGTTGTTGTTCGCTGATGATACAGCACTGGTGGCTGATTCATGTGAGAAACTGCAGAAGCTGGTGACTGAGTTTGGTAAAGTGTGTGAAAGAAGAAAGTTAAGAGTAAATGTGAATAAGAGCAAGGTTATTAGGTACAGTAGGGTTGAGGGTCAAGTCAATTGGGAGGTGAGTTTGAATGGAGAAAAACTGGAGGAAGTGAAGTGTTTTAGATATCTGGGAGTGGATCTGGCAGGGGATGGAAACATGGAAGCAGAAGTGGATCATAGGGTGGGGGAGGGGGTGAAAATTCTGGGAGCCTTGAAGAATGTGTGGAAGTCGAGAACATTATCTCGGAAAGCAAAAATGGGTATGTTTGAAGGAATAGTGGTTCCAACAATGTTGTATGGTTGAGAGGCGTGGACTATGGATAGAGTTGTGCGCAGGAGGATGGATGTGCTGGAAATGAGATGTTTGAGGACAATGTGTGGTGTGAGGTGGTTTGATCGAGTAAGTAACGTAAGGGTAAGAGAGATGTGTGGAAATAAAAAAAGCGTGGTTGAGAGAGCAGAAGAGGGTGTTTTGAAATGGTTTGGTCACATGGAGAGAATGAGCGAGGAAAGATTGACCAAGAGGATATATGTGTCGGAGGTAGAGGGAACGAGGAGAAGAGGGAGACCAAATTGGAGGTGGAAAGATGGAGTGAAAAAGATTTTGAGTGATCGGGGCCTGAACATGCAGGAGGGTGAAAGGAGGGCAAGGAATAGAGTGAATTGGAGCGATGTGGTATACCGGGGTTGACGTACTGTCAGTGGATTGAATCAAGGCATGTGAAGCGTCTGGGGTAAACCATGGAAAGCTGTGTAGGTATGTATATTTGCGTGTGTGGACGTATGTATATACATGTGTATGGGGGTGGGTTGGGCCATTTCTTTCGTCTGTTTCCTTGCGCTACCTCGCAAATGCAGGAGACAAAAAAAAAAAAAAAAAAAAAAAAAAAAAAAAAAAAAAAAAAACATACACAGACATATACACATGCCCACATTTCACACTTGCTGCCTTTAATCATTCCCGTCGCCACCCTGCCCCACGTGAAATGACACCCCCCCTCCCCCCAAACGCACACGAGGTAGTGCTAGGAAAAGACAACAAAGGCCACATTCGTTTACACTCAGTCTCTACCTGTCATGTATAATGCACTGAAACCACAGCTCCCTCTCCACATCCAGACCCCACAAAACTTTCCATGGTTTACCCAAGATGCTTCACATGCCCTGATTCAATGCACTGACAGCAAGTCGACCCCGGTAAACCACACCATTCCAATGCACTCAATGCCTTGCACGCCTTTCACCCTCCTGCATGTTCAGGCCCCGATCGCTCAAAATCTTTTTCACTCCATCTTTCCACCTCCAATTTGGTCTCCCACTTTTCCTCATTCCCTCCACCTCTGACACATACATCCTCTTTGTTAATCTTTCCTCACTCATTCTCTCCACGTGACCAAACCATTTCAATACACTCTTCTTCTGCTCTCTCAACCACACTCTTTTTATTACCACACATCTCTCTCATCCTTTCATTACTCAATCAAACCACCTAACACCACATATCGTCCTCAAG
Source organism: Panulirus ornatus (assembly GCF_036320965.1). Lineage (NCBI taxonomy): Eukaryota > Metazoa > Arthropoda > Malacostraca > Decapoda > Palinuridae > Panulirus > Panulirus ornatus. The sequence continues at coordinate 14,506,632 of NC_092295.1, forward strand.
CATCTCATTTCCAACACAGCCACCCTCCTCCGCACAACTCAATCTTTAGCCCACGCCTCGCAACCATATAACATTGTAGGAACCACTATTCATTCAAACGCACCCATTCTTGCTTTACGAGTAATGTTCTCGCCTTCCACACATTCTTCAATGCTCCCAGAACTTTTGCCCCCTCCTCCACCCTATGACTCACTTCCGCTTCCATGGTTCCATCCACTGCCAAATCCACTACAAGATATCTAAAACACTTCACTTCCTCCAGTTTTTCTCCATTCAAACTCACCTCCCAATTGACTTGTCCCTCAACCCTACTGTATATATAGAAATAAGGTCAACTTTACCTCTGCCTTTCGTTGTTTTTTGTCATAAACTGTATGTCTTACAAACTTATTAGATTTTTTAATTATTTCTCATCTGTAGATTTAAATGGATAGAACTGTAAACATGTTTCACATGAAAAAGAGTGAGTTTTGTTGATTGAAAAGTCAAGATATCCCAAAACTTTCACTCAGTTCTCCATATACTCTTAAATATGCATTTACTCCTCTATAGAAGGCTTTTACACCATCAAACAGTTTTCCTGCCATAGCATATATCATTAACACATCCCACAAAGCATTCCACCCATCATACACTTTCTCCAGATCCATAAAAGATACATACAACTTCTTACCTTTTGCTAAATACTTTTCCATGGTCATCCTTAAAACAAAAATCTGATCCACACATCCCCTCCCTTTCCTAAAACCCCTTGATCTTCACTAATTATGCCTTTGATCACTTCCATAACTCTGTCAAATAACAATATTCTTGCACAGACTTTTCCTGGTATACTTAACAGACTTATTCCCCTTTAATATCATATGCTACATACATTCTTTGCACCTTTTCCTTTGAATACAGGAACAATAATAGCTTTCATCCAATTCTTTGCCACAACCTTCTGTATACATGCTAAATCATATATATGATGCATCCACTCTATCACACCTTCTCCTCCACATTTTAGCACTTCCGCTGTAATCCCATCCACTCCAGGTGACATTCCTACCTTCAGCCTCATTACTGCCCTCCTTACCTACCTCTTTGCTACAGGCCCCTGCACTTGTATCCTGTTCCTTCCCTCCTTCATACACATGCATGTAACAACTGCTGGCTCACCTTCTCTCACATTCATAAGTTCTTCAAAATACTCTTTCCATCTATCTTTCACTTCCTCTTTTTGATTCAGCAATATCCCTTTCTTACTTCTAACATCAACATTCCACTCTTACATCCACCTCTTTCCTTTTTCACCGACTTCCAGTATAGTTTCTTATTATCCCAAAACTTTTCACTTAACTTCCTTCCACAATCTTCATCTACTCCTTTGCCTTCCTCTATCAACTTCATAACATTCCACTTACATATTTTGTATTCTTCACTCCTCCTTTGCTGAACTTCCACTGGTATATTCCTATTACCACATGCATTTTTCTTCTCTTCCACAGCATTTCTAATCTCTTCTGTCCACCATCGATTGCCCTTTTTATTCCTGTATCTCACTACCTTGTATCCAACTACTGATTCTACACCCTTAAATAGTATTTCTCTAAACATTTTTAACACATCATTCACACATGACAGCATTCCTACATACACTGCACTTCCATCTAACTTACCTCATAATGGCTCCATGTACAGACAATGTAGATGCACACACATGCCACTACGGTGGGCTTGTACTGCAGACACATCGTTGTCATGTGGAGACTGAGGAAAAAGAAAATAACTTTAGAAATACAACACATGGTCTGATGTGACTGAAGAGGCAACCCAAAAGTTGTCTTGATTTAAGTGACAAAATTATCATTGTCCCCACTGTCCAGGATCTGAGAAGAGGTCCTGTATTAATAGACATAAAAATACACATCTGGCCTCGAAAAGAGCGAAAACCTAGAAGAGAGAAAATGAGATCAAAAGCTCATTAAAAAACTTTTGGTGTTCATAGGATCTGACCTCCAAAGACAGTGGGAGCCCCTTTTAAAGTTTATCCTCGCATATTGTTGTAAGCTAATACTGCCCTAGGAATCATCAGCTGATTGGATTACTAGCACATGACCAGCCATTTACCTTGCCCTCTAATCATGCCAACACACCTGGATCATTTCGTGCCCAGTGTCTGCTAATACTTAGTGAACAGGCTATTCAATAATCAACACTGAAAACCCTTAAACTCTAAGAGATATGATTTATAAACACAATAAATCCTTATTGCAAGTAAGTTCTTATCCTTAAAAACCTGAGAAATAATGAAAGTTCATATATAATCGTAAAATAAATCCTATTCCAATTTATCATATTAATGAGCTGGGGCTGTAACCACATTTTTAATATTCTCAAAACGAAAAACTTTAATTTAAAATTAATCCTCTTCAGCTCTCATACAGAATATATACAGGCATATTTTGCATTACATAATGCCTATTCCCATCTTCACTTCTTATTTTAAATACCTATACATTACTATCTGAATAGAATGAAAATATTTAACCAACAAAGTCCTCCTTGAGCAAGACTGTCATCTGCAAGTTGCATAAGGCATGCTATTGACACAACAAATCTACAAGACATGTAACTCATAGGCACAAAAGGCAGCTAATGAATGCCATATGAACTTATTCCTTAATCATACTTTTCATCTGAATGTCAAAATTTTTCACCATTACTTTCCCTAAATCTATACTATAAACAGTAGTCCTTATCATATAATAAAATGTCTACTTCTTGAAATACCCTCAAAAAATTCTCGAACTCGTATCAATCTCAATGGGGGATGGAAACCACTTGTGATGTGCCTTTGAATACTCCAGCTATGATGATTCCCAATGGGCTTGGTAGAATGCACTATATGGGCAGGTTGTGAGCAGGCCGTTGCACTGTTGAATACTCATCAGCCATAGGGCAGCTGCACATCCACTCCCTCTGAAGTATCTTAAAAGTAACATACACAATGTGTCTGAACCATGAGGTTCAGTAATGGGAAAATCTCCCTCTTGTATGTACAAAAGGAGGTATAGCAAGAGAGGAGCGGAGCACTAGCTAGCCCAGTGCCACCAGGAGCAAGCTACAGTGAGCCATCCACACCCTTCCTTTCCTAAAACATATCTGTCCAACTCAACAAGTATGGCTATGCATGTTTACCTAATAACTTCCACATACAGGTAATCTGAATGGTGATAGAAGGAGAGATGTAGAGAGAAATAAAAGGATAAGAAACAATGATGTTATGACTGTAAAAAAAAAGAAATTTGTACTAGTATATAACAAAACCAAATCTGAAATTTCTGAAGAAAATAATGAGACAGAGGTGATTTATTGAACGACAATGATGATCAAAGGTATGAAGTTGGACTGTTACGCTTTTCCACGTCTAAGAAGGTGGTAAATGCTACTTAAAAAGAATTTTTCGTTCAAGTCAAAGCAAGCAGTAAATATAAATGGATTTAGTAAAATGTGTACAAAATGTACATTATATTTCAATGCTGTAACATTCTAGCAGACAAAACAGTCACCCATAACTGCACATATTAAAAAAAATTCTATAATTGGAATAACTGAATCATGCCATCTAAATTGGCACACATGGCATAACCAAGTGAAGTAACTGCAAAATATTTCAATGCTGTAATATTCTAGCAGACAAAACAGTCACCCATAACTGCACATATCAAAAAAATTCTATAGTTGGAGTAACTGAATCATGTCACCTAAATTGGCATACATGGCATGACCAAGTGAAGTAACTAGAAGTACTGCAAAATAAACTTTTCCATATTCTATAACAACAAAGAGCACAAAAAGATACAAGTTTGTTGCTGTTTGTATTCATTTACACCTTGTGTCTGACGTTTATCATATCATGAGGGGTGAATTTCATCACCTGTTTGTAATAATAATGATCGAAAGTTTATCAAGTACATGCATGAAACATAACCTAAAAGAAGTCATCTGCTTTACTAGCATTCAAAGAATTAAAAGATACATAACCTAAATATATTGTAAAACAAACTGAAGCTCATTCTAAAGTTAGGGTACTGTGTTTCAGGTTTCAGAGGAATAAGAACAAAGACGAAGGTCACCTACATGACCGACTCTAATAAACGTCAACATGCAGTTGAACCCATGAAAATTGTATACACTTCCTGGCATGGCCCCTAAACCAACAAACTTATCCTATGATTGGGGAGAAAAATACTTATAAGAATACCAGTTCAAAAAAGCTTCTTTGAACATGCAACCTAAGGAAGGGTAACCAAAAGCTTCACACTAGGTATCAACACTAGAATCCAAAAAGCTCCAAGGTATGGCATACAGTATTCTATCATTTATTGTAGCATTAGATAGCTTCATTTTACTTTAAAATATGACAATACATCTGTTACAACCAATAGGTGCCATTTCAGCTAGCAGTCAAATCATAGGTCTGAAGTCTGCTAATCCAAGACTTAAGGCAATACAAAATACTAAGGAATACAAAGTATATAGGAATTCAAATAGCAACAGATCACTGGGTCCCTTTCAGGCTGTATGTGATAGTAGAAAATATCAGAAGCTCCAGGGTAGATCACCGGGTCCCTTCCAAGTTGTATGCGATACTAAAAAATATCAGAAACTCCAGGGTAAGTGTGCAGAAGTTGGAAGGCATACAGATAATTCAGAGGTAAAAACCTGCAAACTGTCAATGTGACTAAGGACGTGCAAATAATGTTTGTTGAGGACTTGGAGTCAAATATCCATTAAGTCTATTCTCAAACATATCTATAGTACTGCTTTCAATCACTCTAACTGGTAAGTCATTCCATATGTTAACAATACTGATTAAGAAAAGGCAATCTGCCTCATTCAAGGTACAGGTTCCAAAGCCTTGATGAATTAACCATTATGCCTGACCAACCATGGTCACATAATAATAATTCAAAAACACACCTCTAACCCACTAATCATACATCTCCCATGTGTCTAAAGTATACCATGGACTGCTAGAAATTCAAATGAAACAAATATCAAATGTAAATCAAATAAATAAACGAAATACATTATACACTTGCTCAGGACTGGGGTGCTTGTCAGCTACGAGTTACACAAATTGATCCACATACTCAGCAGCTCCTTTGTGATTTGCAGACCACTTTTCTCCGCACACTTTATCCATGGAAATTCCATGACGCTTATTGAATCTTTGAATACATCCTTCACTATAGTCATGCTTATGTTGTAATTTAAGTTCTTTATGGAACAACTTAGCCTGGTCCACTATCATGCTACCTGAAAAATCTACTCCATCATTCCAACGCTGTTGAAACCATTCCATCATCACTCAATCGTGCTCAGTACTCTTACCATCTTTCATAGTTTTTCTAATCGTCATTTGCTTCCTGGAATCGCTGTTTCCATAAAATTTCATCATTTTCTCCCTTTGCTTCTTTATATCATATCATCATTTTCTCCCTTTGCTTCTTTATATCATAAACAGTTGATGAACCAATACTGTAGATGTCACACAGCTTAGGCAGCGAAACACCACAGTCCATTTTTTTTCAACAGTTCTACTTTATCTTGGATCGATATGGACTGGTGTTCATGTTTGACACCACGACTGATACTCTCATATGTCTTAGAAGCCATAGCTAGGGTTAAATTTAAGCAAAATAAGCTAAGAATCTCACAGAACTGCAGTATCACTACCAACATGTGCAGTGTAAAGAATGTAAATAACAATACCTACACAAAACCCCATCTGTGGCTGCTCAGTAAACTAGTCTCGTGGCCGTGGTAATTTCAAGTTCCCTCACAAAATTTTGTCTGGACTAAAGGAGATGCCAAACCATCAGTTGCCGGAAAATTGGTGGTGTACCTGTAAAACGGCTTCCCACGTTTGTATACATTACTACAAATATTATTTTATTTATTTTGCTTTGTCGCTGTCTCCCGCGTTTGCAAGGTAGCGCAAGGAAACAGATGAAAGAAATGGCCCAACCCACCCCCATACACATGTATATACATACACGTCCACACACGCAAATATACATACCTATACATCTCAATGTACACATATATATACACACACAGACATATACATATATACACATGTACATAATTCATACTGTCTGCCTTTATTTATTCCCATCGCCATCCCGCCACACATGGAATACCATCCCCCTCCCCCCTCATGTGTGCGAGGTAGCGCTAGGAAAAGACAACAAAGGCCCCATTTGTTCACACTCAGTCTCTAGCTGTCGTGTAATAATGCACCGAAACCACAGCTCCCTTTCCACATCCAGGCCCCACACAACTTTCCATGGTTTACCCCAGACGCTTCATATGCCCTGATTCAATCCATTGACAGCACATCGCCCCGGTATACCACATCGATCCAATTCACTCTATTCCTTGCCCGCCTTTCACCCTCCTGTATGTTCAGGCCCCGATCACTCAAAATCTTTTTCACTCCATCTTTCCACCTCCAATTTGGTCTCCCACTTCTCATTCCCTCCCTCTCCGACACATATATCCTCTTGGTCAATCTTTCCTCACTCATTCTTTCCATGTGCCCAAACCATTTCAAAACACCCTCTTCTGTCTCTCTCAACCACACTCTTTTTACTTCCACACATCTCTCTTACCTTTACATTACTTACTCGATCAAACCACCTCACACCACATATTGTCCTCAAACATCTCATTTCCAGCACATCCACCCTCCTGCGCACAACTCTATCCATAGCCCACGCCTCGCAACCATACAACATTGTTGGAACCACTACAAATGAAGTAAGAAAAATTCTTCAAGGAACTTGTTGATGTTACTTCAAGATCATCAAAGCCTTTGATAATTTTGAATACTTGTCTAATATCTATCCATCTATCTATATCTCTGATGCCCATTCTCTCTGGGACCCCTATCAAGGGGTGGCCACAAAAAAAGTCTCCACTCATCACTGTCCTTACATGCCTCCCTTACATCCACCATTCAATGCATTCTTCCTCTGTTTCTCTCCCTCCAGTATTCCTCCACCCTATTTGCCCGTCACAGGTGGTCTTACACTAATCCCTTTAATTGTACTATCATACAATCTCCTTATAAACTCCCAGTCTTGCATTCTTTCCACATGCCTAAACTACCTCAAAGTATTATGTTTCACCCACTCTACCACTCCACAATTCCTCCACTTTGCATTCCTTATCATGCTAGGCATGGGCTATAGATAGAGTTGTGTGGAGGAGGGTGGATGTGCTGGAACCATGGAAGTGGAAGTGATTCATGGAGGGGGGGGGATGCTATGGGAGCTTTGAAGAATGTGTGGAAGGCGAGAGTGTTATCTTGGAGAGCAAAAATGGGTATGCTTGAAGAAATGGTGGTTCCAACAATATAATAAGGTTGTGAGGCATGGGCTGTTGATAGGGTTGTGTGGAGGAGGGTGGATGTGTTGGAAATGAGATGTTTGAGGACAATATGTTGTGTGAGGGGATTTAATCAAGTAAGTAATGAAAGGGTAAGAGATGTGTGGTAATAAAAAGAGTGTGGTTGAGACAGCAGAAGAGGGTGTTTTGAAATGGTTTGGTCAAATGGAGAGAATGAGTGAGGAAAGATTGACAAAGAGGATATCTGTGTCAGAGGTGGAGGGAACGAGGAGAAGGGGAAGACCAAATTGGACGTGGAAAGATGGAGTGAAAAAGATTTTCAGTGATCGGGGCCTGAACATGCAGAAGGGTGAAAGGCGTGCAAGGAATAGAGTGAATTGGAACGATGTGGTATACTGGGGTTGACATGCTGTCAATGGATTGAATCAGGGCATGTGAAGCGTCTGGGGTAAACCATGGAAAGTTTTGTGGGGTCTGGATGTGAAAAGGGAGCTGTGGTTTTGGTGCATTATACATGACAGCTAGAGACTGAGTGTGAACAAATGTGGCCTTTGTTGTCTTTTCCTAGCGCTACCTCACGCACATGCGGGGGGAGGGGGCTGTCATTTCATGTGTGGCGGGGTGGCAACGGGAATAAGGGCAGACAGTATGAATTATGTACATTTTTTTTTTTTTTTTTTTTTTTTGCCGCTGTCTCCCGCGTTTGCGAAGTAGCGCAAGGAAACAGACGAAAGAAATGGCCCAACCCACCCCCATACACATGCCTTGATTCAATCCACTGACAGCACGTCAACCCCGGTATACCACATCGCTCCAATTCACTCTATTCTTTGCCCTCCTTTCACCCTCCTGCATGTTCAGGCCCCGATCACACAAAATCTTTTTCACTCCATCTTTCCACCTCCAATTTGGTCTCCCTCTTCTCCTCGTTCCCTCCACCTCCGACACATATATCCTCTTGGTCAATCTTTCCTCACTCATTCTCTCCATGTGACCAAACCATTTCAAAACACCCTCTTCTGCTCTCTCAACCACGCTCTTTTTATTTCCACACATCTCTCTTACCCTTACGTTACTTACTCGATCAAACCACCTCACACCACACACTGTCCTCAAACATCTCATTTCCAGCACATCCATCCTCCTGCGCACAACTCTATCCATAGTCCACGCCTCGCAACCATACAACATTGTTGGAACCACTATTCCTTCAAACATACCCATTTTTGCTTTCCGAGATAATGTTCTCAACTTCCACACATTCTTCAAGGCTCCCACCCCCTCCCCCACCCTATGATCCACTTCCGCTTCCATGGTTCCATCCGCTGCCAGATCCACTCCCAGATATCTAAAACACTTCACTTCCTCCAGTTTTTCTCCATTCAAACTCACCTCCCAATTGAATTGACCCTCAACCCTACTGTACCTAATAACCTTGCTCTTATTCACATTTACTCTTAACTTTCTTCTTTCACACACTTTACCAAACTCAGTCACCAGCTTCTGCAGTTTCTCACATGAATCAGCCACCAGCGCTGTTTCATCAGCGAACAACAACTGACTCACTTCCCAAGCTCTCTCATCCCCAACAGACTTCATACTTGCCCCTCTTTCCAAAACTCTTGCATTCACCTCCCTAACAACCCCATCCATAAACAAATTAAACAACCATGGAGACATCACACACCCCTGCCGCAAACCTACATTCACTGAGAACCAATCACTTTCCTCTCTTCCTACACGTACACATGCCTTACATCCTCGATAAAAACTTTTCACTGCTTCTAACAACTTGCCTCCCACACCATATATTCTTAATACCTTCCACAGAGCATCTCTATCAACTCTATCATATGCCTTCTCCAGATCCATAAATGCTACATACAAATCCATTTGCTTTTCTAAGTATTTCTCACATACATTCTTCAAAGCAAACACCTGATCCACACATCCTCTACCACTTCTGAAACCACACTGCTCTTCCCCAATCTGATGCTCTGTACATGCCTTCACCCTCTCAATCAATACCCTCCCATATAATTTGCCAGGAATACTCAACAAACTTATACCTCTGTAATTTGAGCACTCACTCTTATCCCCTTTGCCTTTGTACAATGGCACTATGCACGCATTCCGCCAATCCTCAGGCACCTCACCATGAGTCATACATACATTAAATAACCTTACCAACCAGTCAACAATACAGTCACCCCCTTTCTTAATAAATTCCACTGCAATACCATCCAAACCTGCTGCCTTGCCGGCTTTCATCTTCCGCAAAGCTTTTACTACCTCTTCTCTGTTTACCAACTCATTTTCCCTAACCCTCGCACTTTGCACACCACCTCGACCAAAACACCCTATATCTGCCTATATACATGTGTATATATGTATATGTCTGTGTGTACATATATGTATACGTTGAGATGTATAGGTATGTATATGTGCGTGTGGAAATGTATGTATATACATGTGCATGTGGGTGGGTTGGGCCATTCTTTCGTCTGTTTGCTTGCGCTACCTCGCTAAAGCAGGAGACAGTGACAATGTACAATAAATAAATATTATCTATTTATATTCATTATTCTTTGTCACTGTCTCCTGCATTAGAATGGCCCAAGCCACCTACATACACATGTATATACATATATGCCCACACACGCATATATACATATACATACCTATACATATGTACACATTCATACATGCTGCCTTCATCCATTCCTGCCACCACTCCACCACACATGAAAATGGCACACTCAGTCTCTAGCAGTCATGTGTAATGCACCAAAACACAGCTCTCCTTCCACCTCCAATTTGTTCTTAAACTTCTTGTTCCCTTCACCTCTGACACATATATCCTCTTTATCAATCTTTCCTCACTCATTCTCTCCATGTGACCAAACCATTTCAATACACCCTCTTCTGCTCTCTCAACCACACTCTTTTTATTGCCACACATCTCTCTTACCCTTTCATTACTTACTCGATCAAACCACCTCACACCACATATTGTCCTCAACATCTCATTTCCAACATCCACCCTCCTCCACACAACCCTATCTACAGCCCATGCCTCACAACCATATAGTATTGTTGGAACCACCATTTCTTCAAGCATACCCATTTTTGCTCTCCAAGATAACGTTCTCGCCCTTCACACATTCTTCAAAGCTCCCATAACATTCACACCCTCCCCCACCTGTGAATCACTTCCACTTCCATGGTTCCATCCGCTGACAAATCCACTTCCAGATATCTAAAACACTTCCTCCAGTTTTCTCCATTCAAATCTACCTCCCAATTTACTTGTCCCTCAACAATACTGAACCTAATAACCTTAATCTTATTCACATTTACTCTCAGGTTTCTTCTACAGATGTATATACATAAACGCCCACACATGCACATATAAATACCTTTCCATTTCAACGTATACTTACATATACATACATAGACATACATATATGTACATATGTACATATTCATACTTGCTGCCTTCATCCATTCCCGTCGCTACCCCGTCACATATGAAATAGCACTCACATTCCACTCACACACGTACGATGTAGTGCTAGGAAAAGGCAATAAAGGCCACTTTCGTTCAAACTCACTCTCTAGCTGTCATGTATAGTGCACTCAAACCACAGCTCCCTTTCCACACCCAGGCCCTACCAAACTTTACATGGTTTACCCGACACTTCACATGCCCTGGTTGAATCAATTGACAGGACATCGAATATACATATATATATCACTATGGATAGGGGAGAAAAAAAATATTTCCCATGTATTCCCTGCATGTCATAGAAGGCAACTAAAAGGGGAAGGAGCAGGGGGGCTGGAAATCCCCCCCCCCTTTCGTTTTTAATTTCACAAGAGAAGGAACAGAGATGTGGGCAAGTGAGGATTTCCCCCAAAGGCTCAGTCCTCTGTTCTTAATGCTACCTCGCTAACACGGAAGATGGCAAATAGTATGAAAAAAGAAAGAGAAAATATATATATATCTTTTCTTTCATACTATTCGCCATTTCCTGAATTAGTGAGGAAGCATTAAGAACAGAAGACTAGGCCTTTGAGGGAATATCTATATATCTGTATATATGATTGGGAATACCTGGTTTAAAAAGAGAGATATACATAAATATATATACATAAATATATGGTGTGGGAGGAAAGTTGTTAGAAGCAGTGAAAAGTTTTTATCGAGGATGTAAGGCATGTGTACGTGTAGGAAGAGAGGAAAGTGATTGGTTCTCAGTGAATGTAGGTTTGCGGCAGGGGTGTGTGATGTCTCCATGGTTGTTTAATTTGTTTATGGATGGGGTTGTTAGGGAGGTAAATGCAAGAGTTTTGGAAAGAGGGGCAAGTATGAAGTCTGTTGGGGATGAGAGAGCTTGGGAAGTGAGTCAGTTGTTGTTCGCTGATGATACAGCGCTGGTGGCTGATTCATGTGAGAAACTGCAGAAGCTGGTGACTGAGTTTGGTAAAGTGTGTGGAAGAAGAAAGTTAAGAGTAAATGTGAATAAGAGCAAGGTTATTAGGTACAGTAGGGTTGAGGGTCAAGTCAACTGGGAGGTGAGTTTGAATGGAGAAAAACTGGAGGAAGTGAAGTGTTTTAGATATCTGGGAGTGGATCTGGCAGTGGATGGAACCATGGAAGCGGAAGTGGATCATAGGGTGGGGGAGGGGGCGAAAATTCTGGGGGCCTTGAAGAATGTGTGGAAGTCGAGAACATTATCTCGGAAAGCAAAAATGGGTATGTTTGAAGGAATAGTGGTTCCAACAATGTTGTATTGTTGCGAGGCGTGGGCTATGGATAGAGTTGTGCGCAGGAGGATGGATGTGCTGGAAATGAGATGTTTGAGGACAATGTGTGGTGTGAGGTGGTTTGATCCAGTGAGTAACGTAAGGGTAAGAGAGATGTGTGGAAATAAAAAGAGCGTGGTTGAGAGAGCAGAAGAGGGTGTTTTGAAGTGGTTTGGGCACATGGAGAGGATGAGTGAGGAAAGATTGACCAAGAGGATATATGTGTCGGAGGTGGAGGGAACAAGGAGAAGAGGGAGACCAAATTGGAGGTGGAAAGATGGAGTGAAAAAGATTTTGTGTGATCGGGGCCTGAACATGCAGGAGGGTGAAAGGAGGGCAAGGAATAGAGTGAATTGGAGCGATGTGGTATACCGGGGTTGACGTGCTGTCAGTGGATTGAATCAAGGCATGTGAAGCGTCTGGGGTAAACCATGGAAAGCTGTGTAGGTATGTATATTTGCGTGTGTGGACGTATGTATATACATGTGTATGGGGGGGGGGTTGGGCCATTTCTTTCGTCTGTTTCCTTGCGCTACCTCGCAAACGCGGGAGAGAGCGACAAAGTATAATAAAAAAATATAATAAAAAAATAATGTATGAAAGTAGGAGAGATGGCCAGAAAGCATTATTGGATTACGTGTTAATTGATAGGTGTGTGAAAGAGAGATTTTTGGATGTTAATGTGCTGAGAGGTGCAACTGGAGGGATGTCTGATCATTATCTTGTGGAGGCGAAGCTGAAGATTTGTAGAGGTTTTCAGAAAAAAAAGAGAATGTTGGGGTGAAGAGAGTGGTGAAAATAAGTGTGCTTGGGAAGGAGACTTGTGTGAGGAAGTACCAGGAGAGACTGAGTGCAGAATGAAAAATGTGAGACAAAGGACGTAAGGGGAGTGGGGAAGGAACAGGGTGTATTTAGGGAAGCAGTGATGGCATGCACAAAAGATGCTTGTGGCATGAGAAGCGTGGGAGGTGGGCCGATTAGAAAGGGTAGTGAGCGGTGGGATGAAGAAGTAAGACTATTAGTGAAAGAGAAAAGAGAGGCATTTAGACGATTTTTGCAAGGAAATAATGCAAATGACTAGGAGAAGTATAAAAGAAAGAGGCAGGAGGTCAAGAGAAAGGTGCAAGAGGTGAAAAAGAGGGCAAATGAGAATTAGGGTGAGAGAGTAACATTATATTTTAGGGAGAATAAAAAGATGTTCTGGAAGGAGGTAAATAAAGTGGGTAAGACAAGAGAACAAATGGGAACATTGGTGAAGGGGGATAATGGGGAGGTAATAACAAGTACTGGTGATGTGAGAAGGAGATGGAGTGAGTATTTTGAAGGTTTGTTGAATGTGTTAGATGACAGAGTGGCAGATGTAGGGTGTTTTGGTCGAGGTGGTGTGTATAGTGAGAGGGTTAGGGAGAATGATTTGGTAAGCACAGAAGAGGTAGTTAAAGCTTTGCGAAAGATGAAATCCGGCAAGGCAGCGGGTTTGGATGGTATTGCAGTGGAATTTATTAAAAAAAGGGGGTGACTGTGCTGTAGACTGGTTGGTAAAGATATTCAATGTATATATGACTCACGGTGAGGTGCCTGAGCATTGGCAGAATGCATGTACAAAGGCAAAGGGGATAAAGGTGAGAGCTCAAATTACAGAGGTATAAGTTTGTTGAGTATTCCTGGTAAATTATATGGGAGGGTATTGATTGAGAGGGTGAAATTATTTACAGAGCATCAGATTGGGGAAGATCAGTGTGGTTTAAGAAGTGGTAGAGGATGTGTGGATCAGGTGTTTGCTTTGAAGAATGTATGTGAGAAATACTTAGAAAAGCAAATGGATTTGTATGTAGCATTTATGGATCATTTAGAAGGAATATGATAAAGTTGATAGAGATGCTCTGTGGAAGGTATTAAGAGTATATGGTGTGGGAGGCAAGTTGTTAGAAGCAGTGAAAAGTTTTTATCAAGGATGTAAGGCACGTGTACGAGTAGGAAGAGAGGAAAGTGATTGGTTCTCAGTGAATGTTGGTTTGTGGCAGCGGTGCGTGATGTCTCCATGGTTGTTTAATATGTTTATGGATGGGTTGTTAGGGAGGTGAATGCAAGAGTTTTGGAGAGGGGCAAGCATGCAGTCTGTTGGGGATGAGAGGGCTTGGGAAGTGTGTCAGTCGTTGTTCGCTGATGATACAGCACTGGTGGCTGATTCAGGTGAGAAACTGCAGAAGCTGGTGACTGAGTTTGGTAAAGTGTGTGAAAGAAGAAAGCAGAGAGCAAATGTGAATAAGGGCAAGGTTATTAGGTACAGTAGGGTTGGAAGGTAAGTTTGAATGGAGAAAAACTGGAGGAAGTGAAGTGTTTTAGATATCTGGGAGTGGATTTGCCCTGCTTCAATCCAATGGCAGCAAGTATCGGCATTCAGGTACTTGTATCACCCACCAATCAACACTCTTGCAGGCAATTTTTCTGTTATACTTAACAGACTTATTAACCTATAATTGCTATATACATCTTAAACTTTTCCTTTGAATAAAGGAACAATAATAGCTTTCACCTAATCCTCAAGCAAATCCTGTTTTTATGCATCCACTCCATCACACTTATTCCAACATACTTGAAAATTTCAGCTGTACTCCCATCCACTGCAATAGCCTTTCCTACCTTGATGCCCATCATCACCCGTTTTGCTTCCCTTCTCACTATAAACCCCTGCACTTGTATCCTTTTCCTCAATCGTCAATACCTATGCATGTAATAACTGCTGCCTCACCTTCCACATTCATCAGTTTTTCAAAACACTTTTTTTCATCCCTTTCACTTCTTCCTTTTGATTCAGCAACCCCTTCCTTACTTCTCACCAAAGTTGGACACTAAAGTGATAATCTGATAATATAATGAAGTTAATTTTTTTCATCAGATTATTAACGTTAGTTAACATCCATAATCGTTATTGGAACAATTAACTTTTATGATTTTCAAGTTCAATAATGTTAGTTAAGTTTTTGATAAATTTTCTTCCTTTTTCTTTTTTCTAATGTTCTTCAGTATAATTGTTATTCCTTGGTGTTAATTCTATTTCTTGTAATATGAAAGTTTACTTTAGTAGGTTATATTACTGATATGCTTTGTTGTTCAATCTAACTGTCGTCATTTACATGTATGCACGATAATGTCACGTGTTACATAAATAAAAATATAGCTCAAATATAATTTATTTGTTTTGCAGGTGCAACATAAACATGTAATGATTAGTTTCTATTATTTCTGTATTGTGATGAAAACTATATGGGGATAGGGGAGAAAGAATACTTCCTACGCATTCCTCACATGTCTTAGAAGGCGACTAAAGGGGACGGGAGCGGGGGCTAGAAACCCTCCCCTCCTTGTATTTTAACTTTCTAAAAGGGGAAACAGAGGAGTCACGCAGGGAGTGCTCATCCTCCTCGAAGGTTCAGATTGGGGTGTCTAAATGTGTGTGGATGTAACCAAGATGAGAAAAAAGGAGAGATAGGTAGTATGTTTGAGGAAAGGAACCTGGATGTTTTGGCTCTGAGTGAAACGAAGCTCAAGGGTAAAGGGGAAGAGTGGTTTGGGAATGTCTTGGGAGTAAAGTCTGGGGTTAGTGAGAGGACAAGAGCAAGGGAAGGAGTAGCACTGCTCCTGAAACAGGAGTGGAGGGAGTATGTGATAGAGTGTAAGAAAGTAAACTCTACATTGATATGGGTAAAACGGAAAGTTGATGGAGAGAGATGGGTGATTATTGGTGCATATGCACCTGCGCATGAGAAGAAAGATCATGAGAGGCAAGTGTTTTGGGAGCAGCTGAATGAGTGTGTTAGTGGTTTTGATGCACGAGACCGGGTTATAGTGATGGTTGATTTGAATGCAAAGGTGAGTAATGTGGCAGTTGAGGGAATAATTGGTATACATGGGGTGTTCAGTGTCGTAAATGGAAATGGTGAAGAGCTTGTAGATTTATGTGCTGAAAAAGGACTGGTGATTGGGAATACCTGGCTTAAAAGGAGATATATATATACATAAGTATGCGTATGTAAGAAGGAGAGATGGCCAGAGAGCGTTATTGGATTACGTGTTAATTGATAGGTGCGCGAAAGAGAGACTTCTGGATGTTAATGTGCTGAGAGGTGCAACTAGAGGGATGTCTGATCATTATCTTGTGGAGGTGAAGGTGAAGATTTGTAGAGGTTTCCAGAAAAGAGAGTGGTGAGAGTAAGTGAGCTTGGGAAGGAGACTTGTGTGAGGAAGTACTAGGAGAGACTGAGTACAGAATGGAAAAAGGTGAGAACAAAGGAGGTAAGGGGAGTGGAAGAGGAATGGGATGTATTTAGGGAAGCAGTGATGGCTTGCACAAAAGATGCTTGTGACATGAGAAGCATGGGAGGTGGGCAGATTAGAAAAGGTAGTGAGTGGTGGGATGAAGAAGAAAGATTATTAGTGAAAGAGAAGAGAGAGGCATTTGAACGATTTTAGTAGGGAAATAATGCAAATGAGTGGGAGATGTATAAAAGAAAGAGGCAGGGGGTCAAGAAAGGTGCAAGAGGTGAAAAAGAGGGCAAATGAGGGTTGGGGTGAGAGAGTATCATTAAAGTTTAGGGAGCATGAAAAAATGTTTTGGAAGGAGGTAAATAAAGTGCGTAAGACAAGGGAACAAATGGGAACTTCAGTGAAGGGGGCTAATGGGAGGTGATTAACAAGTAGTGGTGATGTGAGAAGGAGATGGAGTGAGTATTTTGAAGGTTTGTTGAATGTGTTTGATGATAGAGTGGCAGATATAGGGTGTTTTGGGCAAGGTGGTGTGCAAAGTGAGAGGGTTAGGTGGAATGATTTGGTAAACAGAGAAGAGGTAGAAAAAGCTTTGCGGAAGATGAAAGCCGGCAAGGCAGCAGGTTTGGATGGTATTGCAGTGGAATTTATTAAAAAAGGGGGTGACTGTATTGTTGACTGGTTGGTAAGGTTATTTAATGTATGTATGGTTCATGGTGAGGTGCCTGAGGATTGGCAGAATGCTTGCATAGTGCCATTGTACAAAGGAAAAGCGGACAAAGGTGAGTGCTCAAATTACAGAGGTATAAGTTTGTTGAGTATTCCTGGGAAATTATATGGGAGAGTATTGATTGAAAGGGTGAAGGCATGTACAGAGCATCAGATTGGGGAAGAGCAGTGTGGTTTCAGAAGTGGAAGAGGATGTGTGGATCAGGTGTTTGCTTTGAAGAATGTATGTGAGAAATACTTAGAAAAGCAAATGGATTTGTATGTAGCATTTATGGATCTGGAGAAGGCATATGGCAGAGTTGATAGAGATGCTCTATGGAAGGTATTAAGAATATATGGTGTGGGAGGCAAGTTGTTAGAAGCAGTGAAATGTTTTTATCGAGGATGGAAGGCATGTGTACGTGTAGGAAGAGAGGAAAGAGATTGGTTCTCCGTGAATGTAGGTTTGCAGCAGGGGTGTGTGATGTCTCCATGGTTGTTTAATTTGTATATGGATGGGGTTGTTAGGGAGGTGAATGCAAGAGTTTTGGAAAGAGGGACAAGTATGCAGTCTGTTGTGGATGAGAGAGCCTTGAAGAATGTGTCGAAGTCGAGAACATTATCTCGGAAAGCAAAAATGGGTATGTTTGAAGGAATAGTGGTTACAACAATGTTGTATGGTTGCAAGGCGTGGGCTATGGATAGAGTTGTGCGCAGGAGGGTGGATGAGCTGGAAATGAGATGTTTGAGGACAATATATGGTGTGAAGTGGTTTGATCGAGTACGTAATAATATGGTACGAGAGATGTGTGGTAATAAAAAGAGTGGGGTTGAGAGAGCAGAAGAGGGTGTTTTGAAATGGTTTGGTCACATGGAGAGAATGAGTGAGAAAAGATTGACAAAGAGGATATATGTGTCACAGGTGGAGGGAACAAGGAGAAGTGGGAGACCAAATTGGAGGTGAAAAGATGGAGTGAAAAAGATTTTGAGTGATTGAGGCCTGAACATGCAAGAGGGTGAAAGGCAGGCAAGGAATAGAGTGAATTGGAACAATGTGGTATACCGGGGTCAACGTGCTGTCAATGGATTGAACCAGGGAATGTGAAGCATCTGGGGTAAACCATGGAAAGTTTTGTGGGGCCTCTATATGGAAAGGGTGCTGTGGTTTCGTTGCATTATTACATGACAGCTAGAGACTTAGTGTGAACGAATGTGGCCTTTGTTGTCTTTTCCTAGCACTACCTCACACACATGAGGGGGAGGGGGTTGTTATTTCATGTGTGGGAAGGTGGCGATGGGAATGAATAAAGCAAGACAGTATGAATTATGTACATGTGTATATATGTATATGTTTGTGTGTGTATTTATATGCAGACCTCGAGATGTATAGGTATGTATACTTACGTGTGTGGACGTGTATGTCTATACATTTGTATGTGGGTGGGTTGGGCCATTCCTTCGTCTGTTTCCTTGCACTACCTAGATAACGCAGGAGACAGCGACAAAGCAAAATAATCTAAATAAAAATAATAAAAACAAATATTAAAAACAGATTAATCTTCACCTTACATTCTATGTTAGTAATAGCTCAGCCACCAAACACGCCATTACAGACTCACTCCCGGACCCCAGTTCTAACTTCCCCATAACCCCCTCCTTCGCTCTCCTATACTGTCCCTGTACCAAACAGGTACAGTGCAAGGCAGTAAGCAGAGGCAAACGTATACATGGATCTTGTTGGTTAACACTAGCCAATTATCTGGCAGGGAAAGAATTCCATGAAGATTCATGAAGTTTGTAATTATCATAAAGCTAAATAATACTTTTCTTAAAATCATTCAGCAAAAAAATTGCAAAACTTGTAGAAAATGATTACTTATTCTTAGATTTAGCACAAATAAGCATTTTCTATGGGTTTTGAAGCTCTTTGTTATTGGATTGTCATTAATTTCCAATATCTCAGTATCAAAATCATCAAATTATCAATTTTTTTTTTTTTTTTTTTTTTTTTTATACTTTGTCGCTGTCTCCCGCGTTTGCGAGGTAGCGCAAGGAAACAGACGAAAGAAATGGCCCAACCCCCCCCCCCCCATACACATGTACATACACACGTCCACACACGCAAATATACATACCTACACAGCTTTCCATGGTTTACCCCAGACGCTTCACATGCCTTGCTTCAATCCACTGACAGCACGTCAACCCCTGTATACCACATGACTCCAATTCACTCTATTTCTTGCCCTCCTTTCACCCTCCTGCATGTTCAGGCCCCGATCACACAAAATCTTTTTCACTCCATCTTTCCACCTCCAATTTGGTCTCCCTCTTCTCCTCGTTCCCTCCACCTCCGACACATATATCCTCTTGGTCAATCTCTCCTCACTCATTCTCTCCATGTGCCCAAACCATTTCAAAACACCCTCTTCTGCTCTCTCGACCACGCTCTTTTTATTTCCACACATCTCTCTTACCCTTACGTTACTTACTCGATCAAACCACCTCACACCACACATTGTCCTCAAACATCTCATTTCCAGCACATCCATCCTCCTGCGCACATCTCTATCCATAGCCCACGCCTCGCAACCATACAGCATTGTTGGAACCACTATTCCTTCAAACATACCCATTTTTGCTTTCCGAGATAATGTTCTCGACTTCCACACATTTTTCAAGGCTCCCAAAATTTTCGCCCCCTCCCCCACCCTATGATCCACTTCCGCTTCCATGGTTCCATCCGCTGACAGATCCACTCCCAGATATCTAAAACACTTCACTTCCTCCAGTTTTTCTCCATTCAAACTCACCTCCCAATTGACTTGACCCTCACCCCTACTGTACCTAATAACCTTGCTCTTATTCACATTTACTCTCAACTTTCTTCTTCCACACACTTTACCAAACTCAGTCACCAGCTTCTGCAGTTTCTCACATGAATCAGCCACCAGCGCTGTATCATCAGCGAACAACAATTGACTCACTTCCCAAGCTCTCTCATCCCCAACAGACTTCATACTTGCCCCTCTTTCCAGGACTCTTGCATTTACCTCCTTTACAACCCCATCCATAAACAAATTAAACAACCATGGAGACATCACACACCCCTGCCGCAAACCTACATTCACTGAGAACCAATCACTTTCCTCTCTTCCTACACGTACACATGCCTTACATCCTCGATAAAAACTTTTCACTGCTTCTAACAACTTGCCTCCCACCCCATATATTCTTAATACCTTCCACAGAGCATCTCTATCAACTCTATCATATGCCTTCTCCAGATCCATAAATGCTACATACAAATCCATTTGCTTTTCTAAGTACTTCTCACATACATTCTTCAAAGCAAACACCTGATCCACACATCCTCTACCACTTCTGAAACCGCACTGCTCTTCCCCAATCTGATGCTCTGTACATGCCTTCACCCTCTCAATCAATACCCTCCCATATAATTTACCAGGAATACTCAACAAACTTATACCTCTGTAATTTGAGCACTCACTCTTTTCCCCTTTGCCTTTGTACAATGGCACTATGCACGCATTCCGCCAATCCTCAGGCACCTCACCATGAGTCATACATACATTAAATAACCTTACCAACCAGTCAACAATACAGTCACCCCCTTTCTTAATAAATTCCACTGCAATACCATCCAAACCTGCTGCCTTGCCGGCTTTCATCTTCCGCAAAGCTTTTACTACCTCTTCTCTGTTTACCAAATCATTTTCCCTAACCCTCTCACTTTGTACACCACCTCGACCAAAACACCCTATATCTGCCACTCTGTCATCAGACACATTCAACAAACCTTCAAAATACTCATTCCATCTCCTTCTCACATCACCGCTACTTGTTATCACCTCCCCATTTACGCCCTTCACTGAAGTTCCCATTTGCTCCCTTGTCTTACGCACCCTATTTACCTCCTTCCAGAACATCTTTTTATTCTCCCTAAAATTTACTGATAGTCTCTCACCCCAACTCTCATTTGCCCTTTTTTTCACCTCTTGCACCTTTCTCTTGACCTCCTGTCTCTTTCTTTTATACTTCTCCCACTCAATTGCATTTTTTTCCTGCAAAAATCGTCCAAATGCCTCTCTCTTCTCTTTCACTAATACTCTTACTTCTTCATCCCACCACTCACTACCCTTTCTAAACAGCCCACCTCCCACTCTTCTCATGCCACAAGCATCTTTTGCGCAATCCATCACTGATTCCCTAAATACATCCCATTCCTCCCCGACTCCCCTTACTTCCATTGTTCTCACCTTTTTCCATTCTGTACACAGTCTCTCCTGGTACTTCCCCACACAGGTCTCCTTCCCAAGCTCACTTACTCTCACCACCTTCTTCACCCCAACATTCACTCCTCTTTTCTGAAAACCCATACTAATCTTCACCTTAGCCTCCACAAGATAATGATCAGACATCCCTCCAGTTGCACCTCTCAGCACATTAACATCCAAAAGTCTCTCTTTCGCACGCCTGTCAATTAACACGTAATCCAATAACGCTCTCTGGCCATCTCTCCTACTTACATAAGTATACTTATGTATATCTCGCTTTTTAAACCAGGTATTCCCAATCATCAGTCCTTTTTCAGCACATAAATCTACAAGCTCTTCACCATTTCCATTTACAACACTGAACACCCCATGCATACCAATTATTCCCTCAACTGCCACATTATCAATATGGGCCTTAAAAACTGGGGTCATCGAATTATTGTTATCGAAGTTAACTTTCTAGTTATCGGTGCTCAACACTGCTTCTCACATCTACATTTCCACTCTAACATCCACACCTTTCCTTTCTCACCTCCTTCCAATATAATACTTACTTTTACTAAACTTTTCACATTCCAAAATCCTGATTAATCTACTCTTTTCTTTACTTTCTTCAATCAGCTTCTCAGCATTCCATTTATATATCTTATAATCTTCCTCCCTCCTTTGCTGAACATCCACTAGTAGAATCTTTTCAAGAAATCTACCAAATGCCTTTTCCTCTCTGCAGCATTTCTGATCTCATCCATCCACATACTATTGCATCCATAAATTTACAGCACAATCTACACTTTTTGTCACCCTTTTCTCATACTCTCATTCTTTCTGATTCATCTTCTCATTTACCAATGCTTTTAATCTCTCCATCCTTCCTTAAGCCACACCTCCACTTCTACTTGATCCTCACTTCCACAACATCGGCAAATTGTCAGAATCTCCAAAGAATCCTCCCACCACTCTTACACCCAGCACAACCTTTCATTTACTGCTACATAGTCAATCAAATCCTTGTTCTCTTCCATCACCTCTCATCCACATATATCTGTGGATCATCTTGTGCTGAGAAAAGAGGTGTTTGCAGGGAATAAATCCCTCTATGCAAAGACATCTACATGATACCTTAATTAATCATTTACTCCAACAACTCCCAATTTACCAACTATCATACCAATTTCATCACATCCCACCTTCGCATTCATATCACTCAATACAGATACATTTCTCTCATTCTTATACCATTTATACAGAAATTCCTCATTCTTATATCATTTATGCAGTCACTGAATTTCTCCAAAAGTACTTCATCCTTACCTCACATAGTCTTCATATTAAAATGTGCATACACATATACCAACACATATTTCACAGTTCCTATCTTTCCTATCACCCACACTATTCTTGATCCAATCCATCTAAGCTGTGTAACATCCACCCATATTCTTAGTGAGAGCAAAATAGCAAACCATTCTTTCCCTCTTCCCTGAAAATATTCATTCCTTCCTGTCCATATCACTCCCCATCCTCCCACAACCTGCATTTATCACTTACATTTTTACTTCATACACCCTGCCCAAGGATATGGGTTTCCCCAATCCTCAAAACATCCAAACTATAACTTTTAAAATTCTCCTCAAGCTCCCTCCTCTTACTCTCACCACATTAAATGCTTATCCGTTTTACTCTTCAGCATAACCAGTAGACTATAGTGCTGTGTCATGCCCTTTAGTGACTCACCCTTGACAAGCCACGGGCAGAAAGCATCTCCAGCTCGTGATTTACTGAGGCAACAGGGATCGCAGATTGTCAAAAATGACTAAAATTTCAGTACACCTTAAAAGTCTGTCTGCTTTAACTCGATAAAGCAAGGTGATGTTTTTTATATATCAGTGTAAGGCGGCACATTTTCGGAAAATTAAGTATCGGGGAATAAGCCAATATATACATAAATAGATAAAACTGGATGAAAAATAAAGGTAAGAAGTGTTACTTACGCAATACTGCGTCACAGCTGGCTGTGGGAGGAGGGGAGGAATAGCATGGGAGGAGCCGGGGTGGGCAGCTCATCAGGCACACCTAGGACAAAACTAGGGGACTCTGTGATCACTTTTGTTTTACACTAAATTTATCACATACATTCATTTACACCTGCTATGTACATCTATTTACATGTCAGAGATGCCACATCACCCAATTTTACCATACAATTACAATGCAAAAGGGCCCAATGTTACATAATGTTGCCCGCCTACTACTGCATAAACGTTAAACAACGGCTAATACTGGTGATGACCGTGGATGAGTGAGCAAGGGTATCTGTTTACATGAATGGGTAAACAGAGGTAATGACAGTAGATGAAAGTGATGCCACATCAAAATTAGAAAAAAATTACAAGGCAAAATAAAAATAGCCCAACCTTACTAACATTGCCCGGCTTATATCATAAAAACATAAAGTAATGTCGCCCACCTTTAATGGGTTAAAAACTATTGTCCTGAGGGATGGAGCAATGCCTCCCCCTTCAATACCACCTTTGAAGATGTACTAACAAGGGTCACCACAAGAAGAGATGCCAAGACCTGGACACTCTAAAAGGCGAGAGTACCCCTTCGAGCCACTAGTCCAACTCTTCAAAATGTTGAGCTCTTGACTGCAGTAGTAGCAACCCCTAAATCATATTGGTTATGATATCATTGAATGAGTATGATATTGCTGAAGCAAACAAAATGGACATGAAACAGCTAATCACACGAAAAAATAATCATATGACACTCCCAGCTTCTAGGAAGCAAACTATGTGATGTTACATGTTGGGTTTGCAGGGTAGAGGTAGTACTAGGGACTACCTCACAAAGTAGTGGTTTAAAAATGAGCCATACAAAAGAAGGGATAAACAAACTCCTATGGGATGTACATGTCAGATGCAGAAGGAACAAGGAAATTGGGGATACCAGAGAAGTTAAAAGATCATAAGAAAGATGCTTTGAAGGCTCAAGGTCTAAATGTGCAAGAGGGTAAGAAGCATGCAAGGAATAGAGCAAACTAAAGTTACATGTTTTACGGGGGACATTATTGACAGGGCTGAAACAGGTATATAAGTGGTCAGGGAAACCACAGTAATGCCTGTGAGGCCAGATTGTGGATAGGGGCTCTGGTTTTGATGCATTACACAAGACAACTAGTAAATGGATCTAGGTAAAGGTGGCCATGTTCTTCATCTGTTCCTGATGCCAACTTGCTAATGCAGTAAATGGCAAACATGAATTTATGCATTCACATATCATTTACACATGCAAAAATTAATCTACATTAATGAACATATGGAATGTAGCAGCTGGCAGACAGCTACCAATCATGGGCATATATTACCAGCAATCCACATAGCGACAGCTGCTTTGGTGGTTGTCAAGTTGCACCTCTCTAACTCATGTATCTGTCTTTTCGTTCTGTCTCACTGATGTATAGGATTGGATTATATAATCTAGGCTTACAAGCCAAGCACTGGAGCTTCCAAGGCTATTCAGCGCTCAAATACAGATTAAAATATTCTATTTTCATTATTATTATACTTAACTGCCACCTCCCGCATTAGCGAGGTAGCGCAAGGAAACAGATGAGGAATGGCCCAACCCACACACATACATATGTATATACATAAATGCCCACATGAGGACATATACATACATATACATTTCAATGTATACATACAAAGACATATACATATATCATACATGTGCATATTCATACTTGCTGCCTTCATCCATTCCCATCGCCACCCTGCCACACTCAAAGTAGCATCCCCCCACCCTCCAGCGAGGCAGAGCCAGAAACAGAAAAAAAGGCCACATTCATTCACACTCAGTCTCTAGCTGTCATGCATAATGCACAGAAACCACATCTCCCTTTCCACATCCAGATCCCAGATGCTTCACATGCCCTGGTTCAATCCACTGACAAGCACGTTGACCCCAGTATACCACATCGATCCAATTCACTCTATTCCTTCCTCCTGTATGTTCAGGCCCCGATTGCTCAAAATCTTTTTCACTTCATCCTTCTACTTCATAAATTATTTCATAAATTCATTTCAATAAAATAATATTATATCTATCTATTGTACTTGATCGCCATTTCCCATGTCAGCAAGGTAGCACCAGAGAACAGACAAAGAATGGCCCATCCACTCATATACATATAAAAACCCATATACACACAAATACATTCATATACATAAACACATATACAAACATATACACACCTCAACACTGCATCATGCATGAGAGGGATGGTGCATAATCCTAGGACCAATTCCAGCTCACTATCCCTTGCAGCCAGAGCACTTAAGTTTCTCTGTTATCTAGCATTAGGCAGTGATGAGAGGGGCGGAGCTACGAGCATGCCCAGGGAAACACAAACAGTTGTCTTTTAGCATCAGTAGGAAGTTGATAAATGTTAATGTTATAACCAAGTTTGCCCCCTTCTGATACCCTACTGCCAAAGGTTTTCATGCTGTCTAGCCAAAAGGAGGAAACAAAAGGACTTGACAAAAGAGAAAATAGCTTCAATTATTAGTCTGTACAAGGTACAGAGGCCAGTAAGGGGAATATCAAGAATTGTCAGTGCTAGTCTCTGATCAGTGCAGGTTTTGCAATAGTGGAGGTAAGGTAACACCAGCACACAAGGGAAAACCCGGGAAAGCTTGAATGACTTCACCACACACACTAACCATCCTGAAATGTCAGCTAAAAGCTAATCCATATTTGTTAGCGTGGGATTTAAAAGAAAAACCCAAGACAGCTTGGTGAAACGTCAGTAAGGACCATTCACTCATGCATCTACGACAACCTGTACTTCAGCTGTCATCGCGCCTGAAAGAAATCCTTCCTCACCCTTATGCAGTGGGCACCTAGGATCGAGTTTGCCATGACATACGTGCAGTGGGATAATACCAAGTGGAAGTACATGCTATGGCGTGACAAAGCCACATTTTCTGTGGCTGGGAAATGAGTTGGCATATTCATCGGCGCCCCAGGAATGACCCCTCTTGACCCCAAATAAACTTTCAGGTGTTAAACGCTGATTCTTTCATGGATTGGGGTTGTTTTTCTTATTATGGAATTAGTGACCTTGTCTTACTGCCCAGACATGAAACCATGGATCAGCACAACTAACTCCAGCTACTGATGGGCTATTTACCAGACTGTAATCAGAAGCGCCATGCAAACGTGTTCATGCAGGATGACATTCCTTGCCATACAGCAAAATCTGTGAAGCAGTGTCTTACAGACTGTGGAATTGACTTCATCAATGACTGGTCTGGATACAGCCCACATATTAATCCAGTTGAGACTTGTGAAGCATCATTAAGTGCCGACTTTCACGAAAGGATACAAGCAGAGTCTCCAAGTTTGAGGCAGCCATTCATCAAGAGTGGCACAATTTGGACCCTGAAGTTATCAGGAATCAGTGCCTTCATGCCTTCAAGAATGTATAAAGAGGAAAGGGAAGCCAATCACCCATCAAAACTGTATGTAAATAAAAGTAGTGAATGTTTCATTTTCATTTTTATCTATTGGCTCTCCCGCGCAAAATGCACCGTCAAGGTGTGTACATACACATAAACAGACATATACATATTCATACTCGCTAGGCTTCATCCATTCTGGTGCTACCCTGCCCCACAGGAAACAGCATCACTACCCCCTGCATCAGCAAGGTAGCACCAGGAAAACAGAAAAAGACCACATTTGTTGACAGTCTCTAGTTGTCATGTGTAATGCACTGAAACCACAGCTTATCCACATCCTGGCCCCACAGACCTTTCCATGGTTTACCCCAGATGTTTCACATGGCCTGGTTCAGTCTTTCCATTAACAGCACGTTGACCCTGGTATACCACATTGTTCCAATTCACTTTATTCCTTGAACACCTATGATCCTCCTGTATGTCCAGGCTCCGATCACTCAAAATCTTTTTCACTCCATCCTTCCACCTCCAATTTTGTCTCCTGCTTCTCCAAGTTCCCTCCACCTCTGACATACATATATATATCCTCTTTGTCAATCTTTCTTCACTCATTCTCTCCATATGACCAAACCATTTCAATGCACCCTCTTCTGCTTTCTCAAACACACTCTTTTTAATTCCACACATCTCTCTCACCCTTTCATTTATTTACTCAATCAAACCACATACTGTCCTCAAACATTTCAATTCCAACGCACCCACCCTCCTCCATAAAACCCTATCTATAGCCCATGCCTCACAACCATATAACACTGGGTAAGAGGTTAAAATTAGTCCTGGATGAACACAAGATTCAAAAGTATGAAATGACCATAGCTGGCAAGAAAAAGAGTTTTGCTAGACAAGCAATGTATGCAGTGAAAGCTACATGCTTGTCTTACTCAATGAAAAATCTCAGCACAGATACTCGCATTCAAGTGCATACCTAACGTGTCATGACACCTCAACCTTTAAACTCTCATTTCTAATTCTTAATCACATCTTCACCATAACTTACTTTCTCTCAATTCTATCATCTTAAAGGCACTCTTCATGTACTATATGCTGCACACTGGTCTAATTATTTTTCCCCTGTCAACCTCTTCTTCATATTGTTGTGTGTTCTAATTTTACAAAATCATACAAGAAAAATATTGTTCTGTACAAGTGCTTGTATACTCTGCGATAAAACAAGATGAACTATAAGCATTCTCATGATGAACTTATGAAAACAAAAAATCACCTGCCAGCTAAGACAATCTGATTTAGGTTCAAGAATGATAAATGTGTACACTAAACATAGGTTGCCACAAAAATGTATGTAACTAATGAGATAATAACTAATTGGCAGCAAATTTGCAATTATCCTGAGTCTTCAAAATATACAGAATCCTGACAAAAAATATTACTTCTGAGTCTCTGTGGGACAAAAGAACTAAGATTTCAGAGGTACTCAGATTCTAAAGCTTAGGCATGTAATATCGCACAATAGTTCACAATGCTTTATTCATTAAATCACAGTAATGCGTGTTGCGGCTTATCATTAGTGTGGTTTGGAAATACTGAGCTATCTTTTTTTACAAGAAGTAAATTTCTAATTATGGAAGGAATATGAAGTTATAAGGCCAATCACAGACCTCTTAGACATTTCCAGAATCACTTCCTCCATTTATAAAATCAAACTAATGTAAGTGATAACCAAAGCACATGCTTAAATAGAATTTCTAAGTCAACATTTGGCTTAAGTTTTTAATTAGGGGCACCATGGGAGAAAAACATCGTGTGTATTATTTCACTAGCCCAATTCCCCTTAACTCCTACATAATGGTAATGTTAGCCAGTACACCATGTCATGTGGGGACAATAAAAATCTTACAAACAAAAAGCATATACATTCACTGCCATGTTCACCCCTACAAAACTAAAACATTTCAATTCCTCCTCGTTTTCTCCTTTCGAACTCACACCCCAGCTAACATGTCTCTTAGCATTGCTAAAACTAATAACTTTGCTTTTATTCAAATTCACTCTCAACTTTTCCCTTTCATAAACACTTTCAAACTCAGACACCAGCTTCTGCAGTTTCTTACTCAGACTTGCCATCAGCACTACATCACCAGTAAGTAACAGCTGACTCACTCCCAGGCCACCCAACCCTCAACAGATTGCATACCTCCCTCAACCCTCCAACCATAAAACAAACTAAACAGCCATGATGCAAACCCATCCTCACATGGAGACACTTACTCTCCACTCTTTCTAAACACATAAATGCCTTACACTCTTGATAAATACCCTTCCCTTCATTGCTTTTAGCAGCTTTTCTCCCATATATATTTGATACCTTCCACAGAAAAAT
Organism: Panulirus ornatus; assembly: GCF_036320965.1. Lineage (NCBI taxonomy): Eukaryota > Metazoa > Arthropoda > Malacostraca > Decapoda > Palinuridae > Panulirus > Panulirus ornatus. Next base: position 14,535,980 of record NC_092295.1, read on the forward strand.
CTATAAACTCCAACAAATACTTTCTTCAGATTCATGAATGTCACATAAAAGTCCTGTTTCATTTCAGTATTTCTTGTGCACATTTTTCTATGGCAATGCCTGATCCAAAAACCCTGTATCACTCCTGAAATACATTTTTGCTCTCCAATCTGAAAGTCTGTGCTTGTCACCCTTCTCAATCACCACTCTCCAATGCAACTTAACACCTACACAAAAGAAAATTTGATGTTTGTAGCATGAAAATTCACTTTTGTTCCACTTGCTTTGATACAATGACACTATATAGGCATTCTTTCAATCCTCAGGCACCTTAACATGAGCCATACATACAATGAAAATTCTAACAAGCCAACCAGTCAAACAATCATTACCTTGAAGAAATTCAACTGCAATCCCATTCACTCCTACTGCTTTTTCACACTTAATTTCATATTATACTATCACCAAAGCATTTGAGTCATTCCATGTCTTAATGTTACATACCTCCACATCCAAATTATCCCACATCTACCACCCTACCACTAAACACATTGATAATTCTTCAAAATACTCACTCCATCTCCTCTTCACCTCTTTACTGCCTGTTACCACTTCCCCTTTTACCTCCTTCAATGGTGTTCCATTTGTGCTCTTCTTTTGTCACACTATTAATCAATTTCCAAAACATTTTCTTATTCTGCCTAAAGTTTGCTAATACTTAGTAATCCCAACTCTTATCTACCCTCTTTTCCAATTCCTCTTTATTTCCTCTAGACCTCCTGCCACTTTCTCTTTACATCTCCCAATCACTTGTAACCCTTCCTAGCAAATAACACTCATAAAACTATATTTTCTCTTTCATCCTAACACTAAATACCCTTTCTCACCTATCCACCTCAGACCTTATGCATGCCACATTTCTCTAGCTTATATAACAGTACTTCTCTTAAGATTTCCCATTCCTCACCAACCCACCCAGCTTCATCTATTTTCACCTTTTGCCATTCTACATTAAATCTCTCCTGATATCTCTTCTAAAAAGCCTCTTTTCCAAGCTCACTCACTTTCATAAACAACTTCCCACCCATGTAATCTCCTTTCCTAATGACTCTACAACAAATCTTCAATCTTCCTCCTCCAAATAATGTTCAGACATACCACCGGCTGCCCCATCTTCACTTTCATGTCCAACTCTCTCATTTATGCATGTATATCAATAATGAGAGTTGGGGTGAGAGAGTATCATTAAATTTTAGGGAAGATAAAAAGATGTTCTGGAAGGAGGTAAATAAAGTGCGTAAGACAAGGGAGCAAATGGGAACTTCAGTGAAGGGCGCAAATGGGGAGGTGATAACAAGTAGTGGTGATGTGAGAAGGAGATGGAGTGAGTATTTTGAAGGTTTGTTGAATGTGTTTGATGATAGAGTGGCAGATATAGGGTGTTTTGGTCGAGGTGGTGTGCAAAGTGAGAGGGTTAGGGAAAATGATTTGGTAAACAGAGAAGAGGTAGTGAAAGCTTTGCAGAAGATGAAAGCCGGCAAGGCAGCAGGTTTGGATGGTATTGCAGTGGAATTTATTAAAAAAGGGGGTGACTGTATTATTGACTGGTTGGTAAGGTTATTTAATGTATGTATGACTCATGGTGAGGTGCCTGAGGATTGGCGGAATGCGTGCATAGTGCCATTGTACAAAGGCAAAGGGGATAAGAGTGAGTGCTCAAATTACAGAGGTATAAGTTTGTTGAGTATTCCTGGTAAATTATATGGGAGGGTATTGATTGAGAGGGTGAAGGCATGTACAGAGCATCAGATTGGGGAAGAGCAGTGTGGTTTCAGAAGTGGTAGAGGATGTGTGGATCAGGTGTTTGCTTTGAAGAATGTATGTGAGAAATACTTAGAAAAGCAAATGGATTTGTATGTAGCATTTATGGATCTGGAGAAGGCATATGATAGAGTTGATAGAGATGCTCTGTGGAAGGTATTAAGAATATATGGTGTGGGAGGCAAGTTGTTAGAAGCAGTGAAAAGTTTTTATCGAGGATGTAAGGCATGTGTACGTGTAGGAAGAGAGGAAAGTGATTGGTTCTCAGTGAATGTAGGTTTGCGGCAGGGGTGTGTGATGTCTCCATGGTTGTTTAATTTGTTTATGGATGGGGTTGTTAGGGAGGTAAATGCAAGAGTTTTGGAAAGAGGGGCAAGTATGAAGTCTGTTGGGGATGAGAGTACTTTGGAAGTGAGTCAGTTGTTGTTCGCTGATGATACAGCACTGGTGGCTGATTCATGTGAGAAACTGCAGAAGCTGGTGACTGAGTTTGGTAAAGTGTGTGGAAGAAGAAAGTTAAGAGTAAATGTGAATAAGAGCAAGGTTATTAGGTACAGTAGGGTTGAGGGTCAAGTCAATTGGGAGGTGAGTTTGAATGGAGAAAAACTGGAGGAAGTGAAGTGTTTTAGATATCTGGGAGTGGATCTGGCAGTGGATGGAACCATGGAAGCGGAAGTGGATCATAGGGTGGGGGAGGGGGCGAAAATTCTGGGGGCCTTGAAGAATGTGTGGAAGTCGAGAACATTATCTCGGAAAGCAAAAATGGGTATGTTTGAAGGAATAGTGGTTCCAACAATGTTGTATGGTTGCGAGGTGTGGGCTATGGATAGAGTTGTGCGCAGGAGGATGGATGTGCTGGAAATGAGATGTTTGAGGACAATGTGTGGTGTGAGGTGGTTTGATCGAGTGAGTAACGTAAGGGTAAGAGAGATGTGTGGAAATAAAAAGAGCGTGGTTGAGAGAGCAGAAGAGGGTGTTTTGAAGTGGTTTGGGCACATGGAGAGAATGAGTGAGGAAAGATTGACCAAGAGGATATATGTGTCGGAGGTGGAGGGAACGAGGAGAAGAGGGAGACCAAATTGGAGGTGGAAAGATGGAGTGAAAAAGATTTTGTGTGATCGGGGCCTGAACATGCAGGAGGGTGAAAGGAGGGCAAGGAATAGAGTGAATTGGAGCGATGTGGTATACCGGGGTTGACGTGCTGTCAGTGGATTGAATCAAGGCATGTGAAGCGTCTGGGGTAAACCATGGAAAGCTGTGTAGGTATGTATATTTGCGTGTGTGGACGTATGTATATACATGTGTATGGGGGGGGGGGGGCCATTTCTTTCGTCTGTTTCCTTGCACTACCTCGCAAACGCGGGAGACAGCGACAAAGTATAATAAAAAATAAAAAAAATCAATAATGCATAATCCATTTAGGTACCCTTACAATTTCTCTTACTCAAATATATGCTTATGCATGTCCCTCTTGTTAAACCATGTGTTCCCAATCATCATCTTTTTCATCACATAACTCCAAATGCTGTCCATCACTTCACTGAAAACAAGGTACAACAAGTCTCCCAGGTATACCCTCACTGCTACAACTCATTGTCACATCCAAATCACGCATCATTTACACCTGATCCTTTCCATGAAAACTAAAGCCATGCTCACTAAGCTCATCCCCATAACATTTGCCTCTTCCTCGGTCCTCTCATTTCCAGGTGCATAAACACTATCATCAAAAAAGGAAGGCTGGGTGGGTTGTTAGTAGTGAATGCCAGAAAGCGCCTGATGCTGTATCACATGGGAAGCAGATCAAAGAGCTAGCTCCCATTAAAGGAATAGAGGACAATTTTTGGGGACAGAAGATTAACTTAACTTAGTGGAAGTGAACTAAAAACAAATGTTTAAGGAGTCTCCAAAAAAATGGGCTCAGGTCACCTGCAGAGTGCTCCAGGGTTCTGTTCTAAGACCATTACTCTTCTTAATTTATGTAACAACTTGCCAGAAGGTATAAACTTGCAAGTGAAAATGTTTGCACAAGAAGCAAAGGACATGAGAAGTGAAAAGTATGGAGGATTGCATCAATTTACAAGGGACCCTTGACAGTCAAGCCAAAGTTGAAGTTGATGAGGCTCAACCCAAGCCAATGTAAAATACTGAGGACAGGTCACAGCAAAAGAAGGACTTTATGTGATTATCATTTAACAAAAAATAATCTGTGAATAAGACAAACTTGAGAGTTGACATTATCCCTAACACCCGAGTTCTAACTTACAAGAACAGTTTAGAGGACCAACTGACTGCAAGCAAATGTTAGAAATGAATCAGGTTCACAGTCAAGAAAATACTTAACAAACTGTTTGCATCTCACATAAGGCTAAAACTAGAGTATGCATCTCAAGTAAGGTCATCACACCTAAAGATGCACAAAGAGCTATTACAGAAGGTTCAGAGGAAAGCAACAAAGATGATGCCACAATTAAGAGAGCTATGTTACAGGCAAAGGTAGAGGCCTTAAATCTGCTCACCTTGAAAAAGGAAAAGTGAGGGAAGACCTGACCATAACCTTTAAGTTTTTAAAACAGACTGATGATGAAGACAGTGAAAAGTTCTTCAACAGATATAGAGATGGAACAACCTGAGGACATATCATGAAATTAAGCAAAAAACTTAAGGAAGATGTGAAGAGGTACTTATCTTATAAGTTTATGAATGGAAAAAAATAAATCAAGGCATGGTAAATGCAGAGAGCATACAAAAAAAATTAAGTTTGATATAACTAAATTTTCAAATTATGGGGCCTTAGGAGCATAAACCTGTGGCAAAAGGTAACAGGTAATTACATATTACTGTTCAATAATAGGTAAGTAATGGTACAACATTATATGTATATAAGTTAAGCTACAGAGCACAATCAAGTAAACAGTGCTAAATGATAATTCTAATGGACTGTTAACTGTGTTCTGACTGAGGAAGGCAAGGGAAGCCAAGTAGGGGTTATCCAGAAGGGAGTTATGGCCCATCAGCCATTAAAACATGCAGAGAAAACACTCTTAACCTTTCGCTGTTAACTTGGTATACACAATGCAGAAGGCTACATCAGGAGTTTTCTTTCCAGCAGGTACAGAATTAAAGTAATACCTGTCCCCTACTTACGATCTATGTGACTTACAACCATCAGTACACAACTAGAAAATTATTTCAGTAAAAGATGTACATACACAGGAAAATTAACCTTGGTCGTCCGTCCACCAGAGTTAACGGATGCATACGTACGACAGTGAATGTCAGAAGATATCCCAGCATTGTGTACATCACAGCATCTCTCTATTCTTGCTCTCAGTTACCATTCAGTAAGCGCATGTTAATTAAGTGAATCGAACATATTTTCGTGCTGGATCAAACCATTTTTGTATCAAACCCCAAAGAAGATGACGAGCAAGAGGAAAACCCATCACATGTCGATAGATTTGGCAAGAAGCCAAAGAAAACACTCAATCTGGTATTGAAAATGAAGGTAATCACCAATATAAAGGAAGAAAAAAAATTAATGTGACTGCAGGTGATCTACAGATGCCCCATTCGACAGTCTCCAAAATTTTAAAGGACAAAGAAAAAATACGTGAAGCAGTGAAAGCTTCGGAAAGTATGAAGTCTACGATAATAACAAAGCAACAACAAGGGCCCATCCACGAAATGGAAAATTTGTTGATGCTGTGGATAGAAGATCAAATAAAAAACTTGTACCACTAAGCTTACTAACAATTCAGGCGAAGGCTAGAAGTCTTTTTGAGACTTTGAAGAAGCGAGCGGGAGAGGGTTACATCGAGAACTTCACAGAAAGTCATGGTTGGTTCAACTGACTTAAAGGAAGATATAGCTTGCACAACGTTCGAGTCACAGGTGAAGCAGCACGTGCTGACGAAGGAGCTGCCGAAAAGGTAAAAAATAAAAAACAAATACTCTTTTTTTTCAATAGACCACAGTGATTTAATAATCTTTTTTTTCAATAGACCACAGTGATTTACAAAAAAAAAGTCAATTAATAAAACTGTTTAAACAAAAATGAGATAAGAGAGAACTTGCATTAACATAAACAATAAAAATGAAGTAAAGGTAAAAAGAAACTACAGAATCATGTATTAAAGCTAGCTAATAAAAACGAGATAATTAAGACAGAAAGTGAGTAGGATAAAAGAATGCTGTACAGGTATGCGAATTCTACATGCCGTACTGATATATGTCGAACTTACATTCATTTCAAGATCCAACCGGTCGGTCAGAACAGAACTCAGACATAAGTCAGGTATAGATAGTATCATGCAATACATATAAGCCTATTCATCCTGTCGTAGGGCAGAAAGAATTCTAACCCTGTATTCCCTGTGTGTTCTAAAAGGCAACTAAAAGGGGCACAAGAGGGGGAGGATTCCCCCTCTTACACTTCAATTTCTAAAAAAGGGAACAGAAGGGGCAAGGCAGGAAGCGCTCATCCTCCTTGCAGTCTAAGACCGGAGTGTCAAAATGTGTGTGGATGCAACTAAGAAAAGAGTAGAGATAGATAGTATGTTTGAGGAAAGAAACGAGAATATTCTGGCTCTCAGTGAAACAAAGAGGAGAGAAACGAGAATGCTCTGGCTCTCAGTGAAATAAAGCTCAAGGGTAAAGAAGAGGGATCGTTTGGGAGTGTCCTATGAGTAAAGTTGGGTTGGTGAGAGGACAAGAGTTAAGGAAGGAGTACCTCTACTCTGAAAGCAGAAGTTGTGGGTGAGTGTAACTGAGAGTAAGTAAATTCTAAATCAATGTGAGTAAAGTTGGTAAAACTGAAAGAAGATGGCAAAAGATGTGTGATTATGCACCTGACCATGAGATGAAAGATCATGCTCCTTTATGTCTTAACAAAGAGACATTTCCCTCCTTGTAAAAGAGGATCCATTCCTCTCCTTGTCTACAGAGACTACTTTCCTCTTTGCTTTAAGATAAAATCAATTTCCATTCTTATCTCAAAACACAGTACACTACCACCCTTGTCTAAACACAGAGTACGTTCTCTTCCTAGGTTTAATAGTGTCAATTAACCTTGTTTTCTAACAAAGTCCATTCCACTACTTGTCTTACCATGGAGTCCATTTTTCTGGTGACACCGCTAGCCTCTAACAAAGTCCATTCCACTACTAGTCTTACCATAAAGTCCATTTTTCCGATGACACTGCTAGCCATATCTAAAGCAGTATCACTCCTTTCTTAACAATTTATCTATTCATTTATTTATCATACTTAGTATTCCCTCAAAGGCCCAGGCCTCTGTTCTTAACGCTACCTCGCTAATGTGGGAAATGGCGAATAGTTTGAAAGAAAAAAAAAGACTTAGTCTCTGTCTATTGTGTTAGCGAGGTAACGCAAAGGAAGACGAAAGAATGGGCCAACCCACTAACATACACATGTATATACATAAACACCCACACACGCACATATACATACCTATACATTTCAACGTATACATACATATACACATACACAGACATATACATATCTACACATGTACATATTCATACTTGCTGCCTTCATCCATTCCTGTCCCCACCCCACCACACAGGAAATAGCATTGCCCCCCCCCCCCCCCCCCCCCCAAGTGCAAGGTAGCGCTAGGAACAGACAACAAAGGCCACATTCGTTCACACTCAGTCTCTACCTGTCATGTGTAATGCACCAAAACCACAGCTCCCTTTCCACATCCAGACCCCACAAAACTTTCCATGGTTTACCCCAGACGCTTCACATGCCCTGGTTCAATCCACTGACGGCACGTCGACCCCATTATACCACATCATTCCAATTCACTCTATCCCTTGCACACCTTTCATCCTCCTGAAGTTCAGGCCCCGATCGCTCAAAATCTTTTTCACTCCATCCTTCCATCTCCTATTTGGTCTCCCACTTCTTGTTCTCTCCACCTTTGACACATATATCCTCTTTATCAATCTTTCCTCACTCATTCTCTCCTTGTGACCAGACCATTTCATTACACCCTCTTCTGCTCTCTCTAACACACTCTTTTTATTACCACACATCTCTATGATTCACTTCCGCTTCCATAGTTCCATCCGCTGCCAAATCCACTCCCAGATATCTTTACACTTCACTTCCTCCAGTTTTTCTCCATTCAAACTCACCTCCCAATTAACTTGACCCTAAACCCTACTGCACCTAATAACCTTCCTCTTATTCACATCTACTCTCAGCTTTCTTCTTTCACACACTTTACCAAACTCATTCACCAACTTCATCAGTTTTTCACCAGAATCAGCCACTAGTACTATTATCAGTGAACAACAACTGACTTACTTCTCAAACCCTCTCATCATCAACAGACTGCATACTTGCCCCTCTCTCCAAAATTCTTGCATTCACCTCCCTAACAACCCCATCCATAAACAAATTAAACAACCATGGAGACATCATGCACCCCTGCTGCAAACTTACATTCACTGGGAACGAAACACTTTCCTCTATTCCTACTCGTACACATGCCTTACATCCTTAAGTAAAAACTTTTCACTCCTGGCAACTTACCTTCCACACCATAAACTTTTAATACCTTCCACAAAGCATCTCTATCAACCCTATCATATGCTATTTTTCTAAGTATTTCTCACATACATTCTTCAAAGTGAACATCTGATCCACACATCCTCTACCACTTCTGAAAGCACACTGCTCTTCCCTAATCTGATGCTCTGTACATGCCTTTACTCTCTCAATCAATACCCTCCTGTATAATTTCCCAGGAATAATCAACAATCTTATACCTCTGTAATTTGAACATTCACCTTCATCCCCTTTGCCTATATACAATGGCACTATGCATGCATTCCGCCAATCCTCTGGCACTTCACCATGAACCACACATACACTGAATATCCTTACCAACCAATCAACAACACAGTCACCCCCTTTTTTAATAAATTCCACAGCAATACCATCCAAACCAGCCGCCTAGCCAGCTTTCACCTTCTGCAAAGCTTTCCCTACCTCTTCTCTGTTTACCAAACCATTCTCCCTGACACTCTCACTTCGCACACCACCTCGACCAAAACACCCTATATCTGCCACTCTATCATCAAACACACTCAACAAACCTTCAAAATACTCACTCCATCTCCTCCTCACTTCACCACTACTTGTGATTACTTCCCTATTTGCCCCCTTCAACGATGTTCCCATTTGTTCTCTTGTCTTACACACTTAATTACCTCCTCCCAAAACATCTTTTTATTCTCCCTAAAATTTGATGATACTGTCTCACCCTAACTCTCACTTATTAATGTAAATAAAGTTTTGTGCAAATATGGAAATACATAAACAGTAAATACACAAATACTACATTAAATATGTAAATAACACCTATGAACTGTGTGAAATCATCACCAGAAAATCTCATGAAGTGTGCCATGTGAATAGGTATATGATGACGTAAAATAAAAGAAAAAAGTACAAGCCCACATAACATCCTCCCACACCGATATATTGGGAAGTAAATTACTTTTTTGGATATATTCTTCAATAATGTATAATATGATATGACCAGATGTGGCCTTTCTTTGTCTGTTCCTGGCACTAACTTACTCACGAGGGAAACAGTTATCATGAAAAAAATTCTGGAGAAAAATCTATTCTACTGTTATCATTTATAAATCTATTTATATATATATATTATACTCAATCACTGTTTTCTGCATCAGCGAGGTAGTGCAAGGAAACAGACGAAGAATGGCCCACCCACTCGTATACACATTTCTTTATTCATACCATTATTATACTTGTCAGTGTCCAGCGTTAGCAAGGTAGCACAAGGAAACATGAAAGAATGGCCTAACCCACCAAGATACTCATGATGTACATAAACACCCACACATGCACATATAAAATCATACATATTTCAACATATACATATATACACATGTACATATTCATACTTGCTGCCTTCATCTGTTCCCATTGCCACCCCGCCACATGTGAAATGCCCCCCCCCCACCCACACGAGGTAATGCTAGGAAAACACAACAAAGGCCGCATTCATTCACTCAGTCTCTAGCTGTCATGTGTATTGCATATTTTTTTTATCACTATAATCGGTGTTTCCCATGTCAGCGAGGTAGCACAACAAAACAGAAGAAGAATGGCCCAACCATTCATAGACACATATATCTATTTAATTTGTCGCTGTGTCCCGCATTAGCAAGGTAGCGCAAGGAAACGGACGAAAGAATGGTCCAACCCACACACATACATACCTATACATTCTAACATATACATACATATACATACACAGACATATACATATATAAACATGTACATATTCATACTTGCTGCCTTCATCCATTCCTGTCGCCACCCCGCCACACATGTGCAATCAAGGTAGCGCTAGGAAAAGACAACAAAGGCCACATTCATTCACACTCAGTCTCTAGTTGTCATGTATAATACAACCACAGCTCCCTTTCCACATCTAGGCCCCACAAAACTTTCCATGGTTTACCCCAGTCGCTTGACATCCCCTGGTTCAATACACTGACAGCGCGTCCTGGGCATGTGAAGCGTCTGGACACGTGGAGAAAAATCTATTCTATTATTACTTATATATCTATTTATATATAATATACTTAATTGCTGTTTCCCGCATCAGCGAGGTAGTGCAAGGAAACAGACAAAGAATGGCTAACCCACTCATATACACATTTTTTATATATACATAAGCGTCCATACATGAACATATATATATACATATGCATTTCAACATATACATACACAGTCATATACATATATACACATGTACACATTCATACCTGCTGCCTTCATCTATTTCCATCGCCAACCCGTCACAAAGAAAATAGCCCCAATATTACTAATCACTATAATCATTATCCTTAATCGCTGTTTCCCATGTCAGTAGTAAGGTAGTGCCAGGAACAGAAGAAGGATGGCATTTCACTCATTTACATATAAATGCTCATAGACATACATATATCCACATGAACATATTTATACTTGATTGCCTTCATCCATTCCTGGAACTACCCCACCCCATAGAAAACAGCATCACTACTGCACGGCAGAGGTAGCACCAGGAAAACAGACAATAAAGGTCACATCTGTTCAAACACAGTCTCCAGCTGTCATGTGTAATGCACCAAAACCACATCCAGGCCCCATATACCTTTCCATGGTTTACCTCAGACATTTCACATGCCCTGGGTCAGTCCTCTGACAGCGTGTTGACCCCAGTATACCACATCGTCCCAATTCACACTTTTCCTTGCACACCTTTCACCCTCCCGTATGTTCAGGCCCCAAATGTTCAAAATCTTTTTCACTCCATCCTTCCACTTCCAATTTGGTCTCCCGTTTCTTGTTCCCTCCACCTCTGACACATTCATCCTCTGTCAATTTTTGAGACCTGTCCAGTTAATTCTTAATGGATAAAGCTAAAAGATTTAGGTGGATCACCAAGATAGACATTTATGGAGAAAAAATTTATATTAATCAACTTCTTCATTACTCCACTTCGATATTTAGCCTGTAGACAGAAATTTATACAAAAAGTTTCGTGCCTAAATTACAAGGCCATGCATCGAGCCTGGGTGGTGGCTGAGATGGCAGTACATGATAATTCTCCCAACTGTTAGTCACCCTCCAGCCAAGCCAATGATAGAACATTTGCATGAGCTTCCGAAGAAAGGATATTGAGTGGCTTTTATGTAGTTTCCGAAGACTAAGCAGGTGATGACCCTGATCATCAGGAGTGATTTTCTGGGCACTGACTCCTTCAGCATAAAATGACAAAAATATGGCACGTAAAGTTTTTCCAAGTAAAATTGATAGCTGTGCTGCCAGTGCCCACAAGACTTTGGAAATGCTTCATCTGATTTGCAGGAAGTAATTTTACAAATTTTTCAAGTTTTGCCATTTTGAAATATCAATCTAGAGAATAACATTATTTCTTTTCAAATTTGTTTGCCATTTTCTGAGTCAACAAGACAATGCCAAGAACTTACCAAGAAAAGACCTCATATGCTCAAATCCATTCTTAACCTGTAATGTGTAATGCACCGAAACCACAGACCTTTCAATGGTTGCTAAAAAGTTGGACATTTTGCTAAATAAGCTGGCTTTCAGGCTGACATAAAAAGAACATAGTTCTGATGGAGGGGAAATTATTGTACTGAAAGGAAACAACATAAATGTCAAAGAAACCTCTTCAAAATAGGGTCAACAGCGGTCTGCCACATGCTTGGTCTTAGGACAGATCTTTATCTTGTTTTATGTAAACAACTTGCCAGAAGGACTAGGGTCACACATGAATATATTTGCAAATGACATCATCTCAGAAAAAATTAGGCATGCTGAGTACTGCATCAACTTAAACAGGGACCTTGAAAGGCTTCACAGTATTTCTGACAGACAGCACATGAAATTCAACCCTACAAAATGCAGAGTAACAAAGAAAACATTTAAAGAAAGCTTTAATCTTCCAAGAAACAAATTACAGGACTCTGCAAGAGTTGGATGTGGGCAGTCAACACAGCACTCAACCTGCTGCCAGACCATCACCTTAGGTTAAGGTAACCCTCTTTCAATTCTCACCATATACTGCATTTATTTGATCCATAGAATTCTCACCATGTGTGCCATACATTCTGAATTTTCCTGCTTTCATGTGAAGGGCATAATGGACCTCAAATAATTACAGGCAAGCACTGATGCCAGATGTCACAGCTACCCTCACTACCATGCAAAAATATCCGCCATATTCAATCACCCATAAAAAATCATAGAAAAGACAAAACAGTCACCCTGGGGCCCTAACCCTGCTATGACGTAAAGGATTTCAAAACACCCCATCCAACATATCTATTCACACCAGACCATGAGAAGTGATTGAAACTCAAAAATGATACAACAAGTTACTGGGTTCACAGTGAATCTAAACTGGCCAGGGCAAGCCAAGTTTCAAGGGCTCAAACATTACGTGAAGATTTACAAGTCTATGGGCCACTTGGTTTAAATGGATTTGGTGTTTAAATGGTTCATATATTATTTTTCAGTCCTTCCAATATTGCAAATATTTGGGGACTTGGGGAGATGGCTTTTTCAATTTGATCACGAATGATATAAAGAAAAGATATAAACAAACAGTCAGCAGGCAAAGGAATGAAACTGTATAAAAGTACTTGAGTAAATATTCAAAATAATATTTACAAGTTAGACCTAAATTTGAATAGATATCTTAGGTGAAGGCATGTACAGAGCATCAGATTGGGGAAGAGAAGTGTGATTTCAGGAGTGGTAGAGGATGTGTGGATCAGGTGTTTGCTTTGAAGAATGTATGTGAGAAACACTTAGAAAAGCAAATGGATTTGTATGTAGCATTTATGGATCTGGATAAGGCATATGATAGAGTTGATAGAGATGCTCTGTGGGAGGTATTAAGAAAATATGGTGTGGGAGGCAAGTTGTTAGAAGCAGTGAAAAGTTTTTATCGAGGATGTAAGGCTTGTGTGTGTGTATGAAGAGAGGAAAGTGATTGGTTCTCAGTGAATGTTGTTTGCGGCAGGGGTGTGTGATGTCTCCATGGTTGTTTAATTTGTTTATGGATGGGGTTGTTAGGGAGGTGAATGCAAGAGTTTTGGAAAGAGGGGCAAGCATGCAGTCTGTTATGGATGAGAGAGCTTGGGAAGTGAGTCAGTTATTGTTCGCTGATGATACAGCACTGGTGGCTGATTCATGTGAGAAACTGCAGAAGCTGGTGACTGAGTTTGGTAAAGTGTGTGAAAGAAGAAAGCTGAGAGTAAATGTAAATAAGAGCAAGGTTATTAGGTACAGTAGGGTTTAGGGACAAGTCAATTGGGAGGTAAGTTTGAAGGGAGAAAAACTGAAGGAAGTGAAGTGTTTTAGATATCTGGGAGTGGATATGGCAGCGGATGGAACCATGGAAGCGGAAGTGAATCATAGGGTGGGGGAGGGGGCGAAAGTCCTGGGAGCTTTGAAGAATGTGTGGAAGTCGAGAACATTATCTCAGAAAGAAAAAATGGGTATGTTTGAAGGAATAATGATTCCAATCGGAAAGCAAAAATGGGTATGTTTGAAGGAATACTGGTTCCAACAATGTTATATGGTTGCGAGGTGTGGGCTATAGATAGAGTTGTGCGGAGGAGGGTGGATGTGCTGGAAATGAGATGTTTGAGGGCAAGATGTGGTGTGAGGTGGTTTGATCAAGTAAGTAATAATAGGGTAAGAGATGTGTGGTAATAAAAGGAGTGTGACTGAGAGAGCAGAAGAAGGTGTTTTGAAATGGTTTGGTCACATGGAGAGAATGAGTGAGGAAAGGTTGATAAAGAGGATATATGTGTCAGAGGTTGAGGGAACAAGGAGAAGTGGGAGACCAAATTGGAGGTGGAAAGATGGTGTGAAAAAGATTTTGAGTGATCGGGGCCTGAACATACAGGAGGGTGAAAGGTGTGCAAGGAATAGAGTGTATTGGAACGATGTGGTTTACTGGGGTTGACATGCTGTCAATGGATTGAACCAGGGCATGTGAAGCGTCTGGGGTAAACCATGGGAAGTTCTGTGGGGCCTGGATGTGGAAAGGGAGCTGTGGTTTCGGTGCATTATTACATGACAGCTAGAGACTGGGTGTGAACAAATGTGGCCTTTGTTGTCTTTTCCTAGTGCTACCTCGCACACATGGGGGGGGGGGGGGGGGGTTGTTATTTCATGTGTGGCGGGGTGGCGATGGGAATGAATAAAGGCAGACAGTATGAATTATGTACATATGTATGTCTATGTGTGTATGTAAATATACGTAGAGATGTACAGGTATGTATATTTGCGTGTGGACGTGTATACATATACATGTGTGTGTGTGGGTGGGTTGGGCTATTCTTTCGTCTGTTTCCTTGTGCTACCTCGCAAATGCAGGAGACAGTGTGGAAAAAAAAAAAATCTTAAGTTCAGCTATCTCAATGAAGCACAAAATACTGAAGAAGGAATGGAGGAGGACAACAGAGAGCAAATGAAATAGACAAATGAGTTGCCGAGGGAGGTCAAAGGCCATAAATCTGCTCACCAAGGTAGAATGAAGAATTATGTTCACAATCTTCAAGATTTTTAACTAGCCCTACGAAGTCAACTGTAAGCGGTTCTTCTCGAGATGTGACGATAAAACAACTTGGGACCATTCATAGAGTACTTAATAGTTTCAAAGAAATCAATGGATGGAATAAGCTAACCGTTGGAATTACCAATGCTTATGGTACATAGGTTTCTGAGGTTGTATGAAAGTACAGTGTCGGTAAACAAATATTGTACATCCCGCCCATGTTATTTTCAAAGTTGATACCAGGATAAGGTTCATTGTGAGTACAAGCATATGATGCTTTCATGGTGAAGTCATTGTATATCAGGTTGCTGAGACTAGTTTATCTAATGTTATGGGTACCAGCAACCTGCCTCAGGCTACCTTGAGGGAACGATGTTCTTTCTTTACTCTTCTTGGCCACTACTTCATTTTAGGAATTTTGCATCTGGGCACTGCATTTCTTACACCTGTGCTTCAAGATGGTTGGCTCTTACCTTTCTAAAGTGTGGAAAGCCTAAATTATCACATGGAAGAAAGATTATGTGGGACAACATGAGATTTCTAGCAGAACTGGGCATTCAGAAAGAATGATCAGGCAGCAGCTTCCTGCAACACCTCGTTAAGTGCCTCACCTCATTCAGATGATCAAGACCCTAAGGACGTAAAACATGGACCTAGAATACTTCAGGAACTTTGCTAATTCCATGCCCAGATGTCTACATATAATATTCAAGGCCAAAGGGGAAACGACAAAGAACTAAAATGTAAAGTGTGACAGCCTTTAAATATGCATGGAGTGCTGGACACGGTTTTCGGCAGACATTAAGGCGAGTTTAGAAAGAGCTCAAGAGCATAACTCCCTCCTCCCACTGCAAAACTAATAATACATACACACACACTATTTAACCTATATTTTCACAGACTTTTCATGATCTGATGAACATTCCGAGAGTCACTCACACATTTGAACATAGTATGAAAGTCAATACTTTTTTGTGTTGCAATCCATGTGATGTTGAAGGCTATGGAAGCAGCCATGCCATAGCCATAATAAGTTCATGTGCCCCAGCAGGAAATCAATACAGTGAAAATCCAACAATCCAGCCACAGTAAGACCTGCATCAAATCAGATAGCTAGAAAAATTGAAGACCTGACCATTCTTACAAATATTGTGTTCTAGCTATCTCCGACACCTGTCTCCTTAAGGAACTCCCTCATGGGGGTGGCTACAACAAAAACGTCTCCAAAACTGATAAACTTTAGTGCCAAAAGGCTTCTTAGCCTTTCATACCCCACCCTAAGCAGGCCAATGGCATAGGGCAACTCTGATTCAGCATTGTCAGAGGCTCTACCAAATGTTCACACCAAATACAATTACCAAATATGTCTACCTAATGTTCCAACTTACTACTACTATCACTACCTAATGCTCTCTGCTGATGTTCCTACCTACTACTTCACCTAATATATTTATCTAATGCAGCACTATGCTCTATCAAAATATTTTTTTTTTTTTTTTTTTTGCCGCTGATATTGTACTCTATAAAAGAAATACAAAGCAAAAATTAATAAAAATCAAAACTGATTAATCAAGCAATCCCATTTTGCTTACACATCAAATAAAGATGCTGAAGTTCATATTAAGGTCTTGCTGCAAGTGAAGGTGAAGCAGAGCCTCCTGTAAAGTTGCCTTACCTATATCAAGCTCATGCATATGTCTAGCCCCAGGCTCACCTTTTCCACTGCACTCTATGTTAATCTTCAGCTGATACGCAAGATAACGAACTTCCACTGATTTTAGCTGACTTGTAAAGGGAAACCTTTTAATAAGTGAAGTCCAATACCAACAAGTGTAACCACTATTGAAAATGGCAAAGAACACTGACAATATAAAGCACAACTACATGTTCAGAATCAATCATCCAAAACTCCTAAAACTGAAAAGCTCTCAAAGCCAAAAGTAACCCTCCCATGCAATGCAGTTATCACCTAACAGACCCTACCAAAAAATCTAGTAAGGAAATATGACCCCATAAGAATGGCGTAACCTCTGATCCTCCTCTTTCATGGATTGTGGTATATCTTTTGTCGTGGCTCTTGATATTTTCTAAGTCCTTGAAAATGTGTTGCAACTTAATACTTTCTTAAACTTTTCCTCTCAGGCTTTTTGCACAGTTTCCTGTCTAGTCATTCTATTGAAGTGGTCATTGATGTAAAACTACCTCCTATCCTTCCTACAGTGATGTCCCTCAAAATTTCATCCTATTGCCAAACCCTCTTTCCACACCATAATCTTTATATGTGAAGGTCCTTGGGGTTTTGCATATAATGTTACAAATTTTCCTTGAAGAAAACACATTGATGAGAAATTAATTGCACTACATATAATAATAACGAAATAAAATAAGGATTTCTTATTCAAAACTAATGATAATGACTTATGATGGTTAATATAAGAGAAAACTAAAGGTAATCACCATTTCATAACTTATATTGTTGTGTGTAAGCAGTATATGAGTTAAGGTAAACAGTGATGAAGATGAATCCATGATGAAAAAGGATGGGGGTGTATAGTTCCCTCAGAAGTAGATATCATGGTATCGTTGCTTCAGTTTATGTGACGGAAGTATATAGTGAGAAGCTCAGCTGATACTTTGCCACCTTGTTAATGGACAGTTACAAAATACAGGAGGGGCCCACTGAAACTTGCTACTGGCAGTATTGACAAACAGTCAGCCAGTGATAATAACCTGCTGGTAGCCATGAAATACGAGGTTTGGGCCAAATCTTTGGTGGCTGTTGTTGGGGCGCAGGCCAGGAACAGTAGCACCACAGCACAGGTAGTGGGTGACCCGCAGCCGACCGCCCCACCAGGGCAGCCAACCACCGGGAAAAGAAAAGACAAACATTTTTAGAACAATATTGTATTATCCCTTTTGCCTTAACCATCTTACCAGCGTCTTCATTTTTACTTACCAAAGGGCTTCAGGCACCAACAATTATCACTATACCAAATGATACCCATCATCTCTGTACACTCAAAAACTTCACCTCGGATCACATATCATGGCACAAGGAAACAGTGACTATCTAAATGCAACACCATTACAGCCAGTGAATTAAAGTTAGTTATCTAATAACTAACAGTATACACTGAAATATACTTCATAATACATCTACAGATGAACCCTGATTAAGTGCCTCATACATTCTGATACCATTCAAACCAATAAAGAATTTTACAATTATTCTACCTCTTGAAATACCATAAAAAATCATAACCTAAAAAAAGTGAAGCATTGAAAAAAATTTCTTCTTCCCTTTAGAAAAATCAGGAAAAAAAATCTCTTCATCCACACAAAATCAAGGTTCATCCATCAGCCACACAAAACAATTCATGATGGTACACTATAAAATGACAATAGCATTTAGCAAACTGAACAATACTTTAAAATGAATAATAATCAGCTACATTCATCAAAAAAAGCAGTTCATCCTCTAAGAGACATCTGATCCAATCATGGATCAAATGATAATGCCACAAAACATTGAAGCAAACCTTGCAGAGTGGGCTGTGAACAAAGATAAATCATGTTATCCTACATCTAAATATTCATGATTTTACAGAAATAAAATGAAAAGCAACTGCCTATAGCACCACATGACAGCTTGTCTTAATATCTGAAAAAAAGATGGGGTGACTGTGAACATTTAGTAAACATAACCCACTTACATATAATTCATACACCTGCAAAGACAGTTTGCCTTAACTATCACTGAGGATTCAGGCAAAACTTTTAATGAATGTATAAGTTGCAAGTATCCTCTAATGTAGAGACAAAAGCCTAAAGACAACTTGTATGTCCAATGACAACTGGTTCTTCAAACTATACAAAACTTAGTGGATTCCCAGTCTTGGACCATTTTCAAACATATGAAAAACATTTACCTAGCATATAGAAGAAATAGTAAATCCTAGTCTTAAAAGACCAAATAATGAAAATATCAATACTCCAGCATCTCTGTTCCAGTCCATATAATACATTAATTAATTTGCTTACAAGGAATAACAAATTCATAAGCAATCTTATCCATGAAATGGGACATACTCTAAACCCCAGACAACAAATGAACTGAAAACACACAATGATGCCAATAATCAACTTACCAATACATTTCCATCATTCAGTAATACAATGATGCCAATAATCAACTTACCAATACATTTCCATCATTCAGTAATACAATGATGCCAATAATCAACTTACCAATACATTTCCATCATTCAGTAATCAATGGAAACCTTTCAAACATTTACTTAAAATAGCATAATGACAACAAAATGGACACCAAAATGATGAAAAAGAAAATATTTGACATTAAAAAAATAAGTGAAACCACAGGATAAATATATTTGCAGGTCTCTATAAACCCTGAAGCTTGATTGTGGGTACTCACCGCGGACGAGCTGGCAACACTTGACCACGTGCGTATGTGGATGGTCTATGGCTACATCAAAGCCTAGTGTTTGAAGTAAAATGTTTTCATTTACCACCAATTCCTGTGCACGTTCTAAATATCCCTGAAAACATAAAACAATTACCTAAATATAAAAATATAAGCATAGATATAAAAACTAATAAAGACTCAGGTAAAACAAACACAGACTTTAAAACATTTTCAAACAATTCTTGAATAATAAATTTAGAACCCAAAATGCTTCAAAGCTTGAAAACCACTTAATGTACACTAACCTCCGACTGAGTGTCCAAGGCAGGTTGGTCACGGAAGAGGCAGTGGTAAGCTACTTTGATAACATGTTCTAACTTCCTTGGCTGCTCTTCCACCTTCGCAGCTAGGAAGAGGGCAGCAGGAGCAATGGAATTACGATGAAAACGGGTGAATGGATGAAACATGTAGAAACGATGCATATAAACGATGGCGGTGTTGATTGCTAGTTGGTTACTGTAGCATAGTTAAGGAAATATTCAGGAAGCAGCAGCTCAGCAAAGCAATACAGCTTCAACTATATAAATTCAAAATAAATATTCCAAAAACATATTTTGCATGTTTGCACTAAACTAACAAGAACATGTGATGTTGGTTCCCAAGAAATGTTTCATTAAATTATTTTCAATGATCTGTTAAGTCAACATTTATATTACCCAAAATGACATGCCTGAGAACTGGAAGACTGCACATATAGTGCTCTCAGGTACAGAGCACTAAGGAGAATGCTGCAATAAGATGAAACCTGGTAAGGTGTACATGTGGATTTTCACTCGCAGTGTAACCTCAAGCAGGTGCAGTCAAGTAACACCACTTCTCATGTTTTCTCTGATGCCCACTCCCTCCTGGAACTCCCATCAAGGGGTGGCCATGGTAAAAGAGTCTCCACTCATCCCTGTCCCTACATGCTTCCCTCGCATTCTTCCACCATTTCTCTACCTCCACCCTATTTGCCCATGTCACAGGTGATCTTCCTATCACACCAACCTCTAATTGTACTATCATACACTCTCCTTTTGTAAACTCCCAGTCTTGCATTCTTTCTACATGCCTAGACCACTTCAAAATATCATGTCTCACCCATTCTACCACTCTGCAATTCATTCCCTTGCTGTCCCTGTCATACCACATCTCTCATGCACCCCTTCATTTCTTACCTCCCCAAGACAGCTCCTAATTACTGGTGCCAATGTAGAAAGACAAGGGGGATAAGTAAGTGTTTGAATTAAAGAGGTATAACTATGTTGAAAGAAATCATGCGATAGAGTTGATAAAAGATGCTCTGTGGAATGTTCCAAATATATGTTATGGGGGGATATCTAGTTGATGCAGAGGAGATATTATCAAGAGAGTATGGCACATGCACAAGTTGGGAGAGTGGAGGGTGAGCAGTTCAAAGTGAAGGTGGGTCTGCAGCAGGGGTGTGCAATGTCACAATAGCTGTTTAGTTTCTTTATTGATGGGCTTATGAGGGAGTTAAATACAAGGCCCTTGGAGAGAGTAGCAGATACGAAGTTTGCTGGAGGTGGGGGGGAAATGAGAGGCGAGTCAAGTGTTGTTTGCTGACAATATGGCACTGGTGGCAGATTCAACCGAGACTGCAAAAGCTGATGCCTGAGTTTAGGTGTGAGAAAGAACCTTAACAATACATGTGTATAAAAGCAAGGTTATTTAGATTCAGCTGTGAAAAGACAGGGCGTTTAGAGAGTGAATTTGAAAAGGAGAACTTGGGGGAACTGATGTGATTTAGATACCTGGGAGTGGATATGGCAGCATATGAGGCCTTTTCTTTGTCTGTTCTTGGAGCTACCATCCTAACATAGGAAACAGAGAATAAGTATCAATATACGTAGTGAACAAGCATTAATGCATATATTTAATTTCCTACTTGATTATCATTTCCTATAACAGTGGAGGTATCACCAGGAACAAAGAAATGCCACATTCACTGACATCCATTCTCTAGTTGTCAAGTGAAATGTACTGAAACCACAACCAAGCCCCACAGACATGTCCATGATTTATCCCAGCCACTTCACATGCCCTGGTTCAGTCCACTGACAAAACATTGAACCTTATATATCACATAGTTCCAAGGTGCAAGAGGTGAAAAAGAGGGCAAATGAGAGTTGGGGTGAGAGAGTATCATTAAATTTTAGGGAGAATAAAAAGATGTTCTGGAAGGAGGTAAATAAAGTGCGTAAGACAAGGGAGCAAATGGGAACTTCAGTGAAGGGCGCAAATGGGGAGGTGATAACAAGTAGTGGTGATGTGAGAGGGAGATGGAGTGAGTATTTTGAAGGTTTGTTGAATGTGTTTGATGATAGAGTGGCAGATATAGGGTGTTTTGGTCGAGGTGGTGTGCAAAGTAAGAGGGTTAGGGAAAATGATTTGGTAAACAGAGAAGAGGTAGTAAAAGCTTTGCGGAAGATGAAAGCCGGCAAGGCAGCAGGTTTGGATGGTATTGCAGTGGAATTTATTAAAAAAGGGGGTGACTGTATTATTGACTGGTTGGTAAGGTTATTTAATGTATGTATGACCCATGGTGAGGTGCCTGAGGATTGGCGGAATGCGTGCATAGTGCCATTGTACAAAGGCAAAGGGGATAAGAGTGAGTGCTCAAATTACAGAGGTATAAGTTTGTTGAGTATTCCTGGTAAATTATATGGGAGGGTATTGATTGAGAGGGTGAAGGCATGTACAGAGCATCAGATTGGGGAAGAGCAGTGTGGTATCAGAAGTGGTAGAGGATGTGTGGATCAGGTGTTTGCTTTGAAGAATGTATGTGAGAAATACTTAGAAAAGCAAATGGATTTGTATGTAGCATTTATGGATCTGGAGACGGCATATGATAGAGTTGATAGAGATGCTCTGTGGAAGGTATTAAGAATATATGGTGTGGGAGGCAAGTTGTTAGAAGCAGTGAAAAGTTTTTATTGAGGATGTAAGGCATGTGTACGTGTAGGAAGAGAGGAAAGTGATTGGTTCTCAGTGAATGTAGGTTTACGGCAGGGGTGTGTGATGTCTCCATGGATGTTTAATTTGTTTATGGATGGGGTTGTTAGGGAGGTGAATGCAAGAGTTTTGGAAAGAGGGGCAAGTATGAAGTCTGTTGGGGATGAGAGAGCTTGGGAAGTGAGTCAGTTGTTGTTCGCTGATGATACAGCGCTGGTGGCTGATTCAAGTGAGAAACTGCAGAAGCTGGTGACTGAGTTTGGTAAAGTGTGTGAAAGAAGAAGGTTAAGAGTAAATGTGAATAAGAGCAAGGTTATTAGGTACAGTAGGGTTGAGGGTCAAGTCAACTGGGAGGTAAGTTTGAATGGAAAAAAACTGGAGGAAGTGAAGTGTTTTATATATCTGGGAGTGGATCTGGCAGCGGATGGAACCATGGAAGCAGAAGTGGATCATAGGGTGGGGGAGGGGGCGAAAATCCTGGGAGCCTTGAAGAATGTGTGGAAGTCGAGAACATTATCTCGGAAAGCAAAAATGGGTATGTTTGAAGGAATAGTGGTTCCAACAATGTTGTATGGTTGCGAGGCGTGGGCTATGGATAGAGTTGTGCGCAGGAGGATGGATGTGCTGGAAATGAGATGTTTGAGGACAATGTGTGGTGTGAGGTGGTTTGATCGAGTAAGTAAAGTAAGGGTAAGAGAGATGTGTGGAAATAAAAAGAGCGTGGTTGAGAGAGTAGAAGAGGGTGTTTTGAAATGGTTTGGGCACATGGAGAGAATGGGTGAGGAAAGATTGACCAAGAGGATATATGTGTCGGAGGTGGAGGGAACGAGAAGTGGGAGACCAAATTGGAGGTGGAAAGATGGACTGAAAATGATTTTGTGTGATCGGGGCCTGAACATGCACGAGGGTGAAAGGAGGGCAAGGAATAGAGTGAATTGGATCGATGTGGTATACCGGGGTTGACGTGCTGTCAGTGGATTGAATCAGGACATGTGAAGCGTCTGGGGTAAACCATGGAAAGCTGTGTAGGTATGTATATCTGCGTGTGTGGACGTATGTATATACATGTGTATGAGGGTGGGTTGCGCCATTTCCTTTGTCTGTTTCCTTGCGCTACCTCGCAAATGCGGGAGACAGCGGCAAAAAAAAAAAAAAAAAAAAAAAAAAAAAAAAAATGATTGAGAGGGTGAAGGCATGTACAGAGCATCAGATTGGGGAAGAGCAGTGTGGTATTAGAAGTGGTAGAGGATGTGTGGATCAGGTGTTTGCTTTCAAGAATGTATGTGAGAAATACTTAGAAAAGCAAATGGATTTGTATGTAGCATTTATGGATCTGGAGAAGGCATATGATAGAGTTGATAGAGATGCTCTGTGGAAGGTATTAAGAATATATGGTGTGGGAGGCAAGTTGTTAGAAGGAAGTGAAAAGTTTTTATCGAGGATGTAAAGCATGTGTACGTGTAGGAAGAGAGGAAAGCGATTGGTTCTCAGTGAATGTAGGTTTGCAGGCAGGGGTGTGTGATGTCTCCATGGTTGTTTAATTTGTTTATGGATGGGGTTGTTAGGGAGGTGAATGCAAGAGTTTTGGAAAGAGGGGCAAGTATGAAGTCTGTTGGGGATGAGAGAGCTTGGGAAGTGAGTCAGTTGTTGTTCGCTGATGATACAGCGCTGGTGGCTGATTCAAGTGAGAAACTGCAGAAGCTGGTGACTGAGTTTGGTAAAGTGTGTGAAAGAAGAAGGTTAAGAGTAAATGTGAATAAGAGCAAGGTTATTAGGTACAGTAGGGTTGAGGGTCAAGTCAATTGGGAGGTAAGTTTGAATGGAGAAAAACTGGAGGAAGTAAAGTGTCATGCACACCTCTCATTCTCCTGCATTTTCGGGTCCCTAACACTCAAAATCTTTTTCAAACCTTCCTTATATCTCCAATTTAGTCTACCCCTTCTACTTCACTCTTTGTCAACTTTACCTCACTCATTCTCTCTACATGTCCAAAC
Organism: Panulirus ornatus; assembly: GCF_036320965.1. Taxonomy (NCBI): domain Eukaryota; kingdom Metazoa; phylum Arthropoda; class Malacostraca; order Decapoda; family Palinuridae; genus Panulirus; species Panulirus ornatus. The sequence continues at coordinate 14,560,368 of NC_092295.1, forward strand.
CATGCCTTCTTCAGCTCTCTCAACCACACTCTTTTAAGTACCCCACCTCTCTTACTCTTTTAATACTGAATCAAACTAACTCACACCACATATTGTCCTCAAACACTTAATTTCCATCACATCCACCCTCCCTCCTCCACACTTTTTCATCTATAGCCAAAACTTCACATCCATATAATATTGTTGGAATTAACATACCTTCAAACACACCAAATCCTGTCATCCTAGGTGATCTTTCATTCTACACATTCTTCAATGCTCTCAGAACTACAGATATTAGAAGCCATTCACATTAGAGGAAGCATCCATCATCAACATCCAAACATGACCACTGCCATGCAGCTCTTTAATGGCCCACCAATAGGATGCAAGACCTAATGCCATTTTAGGACAGATGGAACACATCACTGACCTGCTACAAGCTACCAAGTCTGCCATTTCCGGACAGGAGGAACGTGTCACTGACCCACCCAGTCTTGGGTTACGAAGGCCACGAGAGAATCAGACAAGCCCAACCTGACCTCAACTCCACCTCCGGACAATGACGGTCTCGCTTAGCCCAACTTAGTGTATTCGGTGATGGATTGTCTATATTCCTACCTTGTTTAATACTGTTCTATGTTCCCTCAACTGTGTTTTTCTATATTTCAATTTCCATATTTTGTATCTAGATTTTAACTCATAATAGCCGTCATGATATTGTTAATTTGTATTACCTTTAGTGTTTAACCTTACTTTAATGTGCTTCATACTGTTATCTCCAAGTGTGTTTCTTACATACATTTTGTATGCATTTTACATTTAATATCCAACTTTAGTGACAGTTTTTCTCTTTCTGGTAAATTCCTGATGATGCCATTGTGAGGGCAAAAGCTTGATTGAAATAATTGAATCTTTTGACTGAATAAAATGTAAACTTTTGGACAACTGGTGTTTGAGCAACCACCTAATGGTGGAATAATATTTAAGTAATTACAGAACATAAGAAAAAATTATCCCTGGGGATAGGGGAGAAAGAATACTTCCCACATATTCCCTGCATGTCATAGAAGGCAACTAAAAGGGAAGGGAGCAGGGGGCTGGAAATCCTTCCCTCTCATTTTTAGTTTTCCTAAAGAAGGAACAGAGGAGTGGGCCAAGTGAGGATATTCCCTCAAAGGCTGTCCTATGTTCTCAACGCTACCTTGCTAATGCGGGAATTGGCAAATAGTATGGAAAAAAAAAAATAGTAACTACATATACTGTTGTATTCAATTCTATGCACATTAGAGAAAACCTAGTGAGAGGAGTAGCACTACTCCTGAAGGAGTTGTGGGAGTATGTGATAGAGCGTAAGAAAGTAAATTCTAGAATGTTGTGGGTAAACCTGAAAGTGGATGGAGAGACATGGGAGATTCTTGGTGCCTATGCACCTGGTCATGAGAGGAAAGTGTTCTGGAAGAAGCTGAGTGAGTGTATTAGCAGCTTTGATGCACAAGACCGGGTTATAGTGATGGGTGATTTAAATGCAAAGGTGAATAATGAGGCAGTTGAGGGTATAATTGGCGTGCATGGGGTGTTCAGTGCTGTAAATGGAAATGGTGAAGAGCTTGTGGATTTGTGTGCAGAAAAAAGACTGGTGATTGAGAATACCTGATTTAAAAAGAGATATACATAAATATGCATATATCAGTAGGAAAGATGATCAAAGGGCATTATTGGACTACATGTTAATTGATAGGGGTGTAAAAGAGAGACTTTTGGATGTTAGTGTGCTGAGAGGGGATGTCTGATCACTATCTTGTGGAGGTGAAGGTGAAGATTTGTAGAGGCATTCAGAAGAGAGAATGACGGAGAAAAGAATGGTGAGAGTAAGGAGACTTGTGTTAGGAAGTATCAGGAGAGATTGAGTGTAGAATGTCAAAAGGTGAGAACAAATGTCCTGAGGGGAGTGGGTGAGGAATGGAATGAATTTAGGGAAGCAGTGATGGCTTGCACAAAAGTAGTATGAGAAAGGTGGGAGGTGGGCAGATTAGAAAGGGTAGTGAGTGGTGAGACGAGGAAGTACAATTGTTAGTGAAAGAGGAAAAAGAGGTGTTTGAATGATATTTGCAGGGAAGTACTACAAATAACTGAGAGATGTATAAAAGAAAGCAGCAAAAGTTCAAGAGAAAGGTGCGAGAGTTGAAAAAGGGGGCAAATTAGAGTTGGGGTGAGAGAATATCATTATGGTTTAGGGAAAATAAAAGGATGCTTTGGAAGGAGGTGAATAATGTGCATAAGACAAAAGAAAAATGGGAACATTGGTGAAGGGAGCAAATGGGGAAGTGATAACATAGTGTAGTGGTGAAAAGACAGAGTGACTATTTTGAAGGTTTGTTGAATGTGTTTGATGTTAGAATGGCATATATAGGGTATTTTGGTTGGTGTGGTGTATGAAGTGAGAGGGTAAGGGAGAAAGATTTAGTGAAGAGAGAAGAGGTCATGAAAGCTCTGCGGAAGATGAAATCTGGCAAGGCAGCGGGTTCGGATGGTATTGCAATGGAATTTATTAAAAAAGGGGGTGATTGTGTTGTTGATTGGTTGGTAAGGATATTCAATGTATGCATGGACCATGGTGAAGTGCCTGATGACTGGTGGAATGCATGAATAGTGCCACTGTACAAAGGCAAAAGGGAAAAAGGTGAGTGTTCAAACTACAGAGGCATAAGTTTGTTGAGTATTCCTTAGAAATTATATGGGAGGGTATTGATTGGGAGGGTAAAGGCATGTACAGAGCATCAGATTGAGAAAGAGCAATGTGGTTTCAGAGGTGGTAGAGCATGTGTGGATCAAGTGTTTGCTTTAAAGATTGTGTGTGGGAAATATTTAGAAAAACAAATGGATTTGTATTTAGCTTTTATGGATCTGGAGAAGGCATATGATAGAGTTGATAGAGATGCTCTGTGGAAGGTATTAAGAATATATGGTGTGGGAGGCAAGTTGTTAGAAGAAGTGAAAAGTTTTTATCGAGGATGTAAAGCATGTGTACGTGTAGGAAGAGAGGAAAGCGATTGGTTCTCAGTGAATGTAGGTTTGCGCAGGGGTGTGTGATGTCTCATGGTTGTTTAATTTGTTTATGGATGGGGTTGTTAGGGAGGTGAATGCAAGAGTTTTGGAAAGAGGGGCAAGTATGAAGTCTGTTGGGGATGAGAGAGCTTGGGAAGTGAGTCAGTTGTTGTTCGCTGATGATACAGCGCTGGTGGCTGATTCAAGTGAGAAACTGCAGAAGCTGGTGACTGAGTTTGGTAAAGTGTGTGAAAGAAGAAGGTTAAGAGTAAATGTGAATAAGAGCAAGGTTATTAGGTACAGTAGGGTTGAGGGTCAAGTCAATTGGGAGGTAAGTTTGAATGGAGAAAAACTGGAGGAAGTAAAGTGTCATGCACACCTCTCATTCTCCTGCATTTTCGGGTCCCTAACACTCAAAATCTTTTTCAAACCTTCCTTATATCTCCAATTTAGTCTACCCTTCTACTTCACTCTTTGTCAACTTTACCTCACTCATTCTCTCTACATGTCCAAACCATGCCTTCTTCAGCTCTCTCTAACCACACTCTTTTAAGTACCCCACCTCTCTTACTCTTTTAATACTGAATCAAACTAACTCACACCACATATTGTCCTCAAACACTTAATTTCCATCACATCCACCCTCCCTCCTCCACACTTTTTCATCTATAGCCAAAACTTCACATCCATATAATATTGTTGGAATTAACATACCTTCAAACACACCAAATCCTGTCATCCTAGGTGATCTTTCATTCTACACATTCTTCAATGCTCTCAGAACTACAGATATTAGAAGCCATTCACATTAGAGGAAGCATCCATCATCAACATCCAAACATGACCACTGCCATGCAGCTCTTTAATGGCCCACCAATAGGATGCAAGACCTAATGCCATTTTAGGACAGATGGAACACATCACTGACCTGCTACAAGCTACCAAGTCTGCCATTTCCGGACAGGAGGAACGTGTCACTGACCCACCCAGTCTTGGGTTACGAAGGCCACGAGAGAATCAGACAAGCCCAACCTGACCTCAACTCCACCTCCGGACAATGACGGTCTCGCTTAGCCCAACTTAGTGTATTCGGTGATGGATTGTCTATATTCCTACCTTGTTTAATACTGTTCTATGTTCCCTCAACTGTGTTTTTCTATATTTCAATTTCCATATTTTGTATCTAGATTTTAACTCATAATAGCCGTCATGATATTGTTAATTTGTATTACCTTTAGTGTTTAACCTTACTTTAATGTGCTTCATACTGTTATCTCCAAGTGTGTTTCTTACATACATTTTGTATGCATTTTACATTTAATATCCAACTTTAGTGACAGTTTTTCTCTTTCTGGTAAATTCCTGATGATGCCATTGTGAGGGCAAAAGCTTGATTGAAATAATTGAATCTTTTGACTGAATAAAATGTAAACTTTTGGACAACTGGTGTTTGAGCAACCACCTAATGGTGGAATAATATTTAAGTAATTACAGAACATAAGAAAAAATTATCCCTGGGGATAGGGGAGAAAGAATACTTCCCACATATTCCCTGCATGTCATAGAAGGCAACTAAAAGGGAAGGGAGCAGGGGGCTGGAAATCCTTCCCTCTCATTTTTAGTTTTCCTAAAGAAGGAACAGAGGAGTGGGCCAAGTGAGGATATTCCCTCAAAGGCTGTCCTATGTTCTCAACGCTACCTTGCTAATGCGGGAATTGGCAAATAGTATGGAAAAAAAAAAATAGTAACTACATATACTGTTGTATTCAATTCTATGCACATTAGAGAAAACCTAGTGAGAGGACAAGACCTAAGGAAGGAGTAGCACTACTCCTGAAGGAGTTGTGGGAGTATGTGATAGAGTGTAAGAAAGTAAATTCTAGAATGTTGTGGGTAAACCTGAAAGTGGATGGAGAGACATGGGAGATTCTTGGTGCCTATGCACCTGGTCATGAGAGGAAAGTGTTCTGGAAGAAGCTGAGTGAGTGTATTAGCAGCTTTGATGCACAAGACCGGGTTATAGTGATGGGTGATTTAAATGCAAAGGTGAATAATGAGGCAGTTGAGGGTATAATTGGCGTGCATGGGGTGTTCAGTGCTGTAAATGGAAATGGTGAAGAGCTTGTGGATTTGTGTGCAGAAAAAAGACTGGTGATTGAGAATACCTGATTTAAAAAGAGATATACATAAATATGCATATATCAGTAGGAAAGATGATCAAAGGGCATTATTGGACTACATGTTAATTGATAGGGGTGTAAAAGAGAGACTTTTGGATGTTAGTGTGCTGAGAGGGGATGTCTGATCACTATCTTGTGGAGGTGAAGGTGAAGATTTGTAGAGGCATTCAGAAGAGAGAATGACGGAGAAAAGAATGGTGAGAGTAAGGAGACTTGTGTGAGGAAGTATCAGGAGAGATTGAGTGTAGAATGTCAAAAGGTGAGAACAAATGTCCTGAGGGGAGTGGGTGAGGAATGGAATGAATTTAGGGAAGCAGTGATGGCTTGCACAAAAGTAGTATGAGAAAGGTGGGAGGTGGGCAGATTAGAAAGGGTAGTGAGTGGTGAGACGAGGAAGTACAATTGTTAGTGAAAGAGGAAAAAGAGGTGTTTGAATGATATTTGCAGGGAAGTACTACAAATAACTGAGAGATGTATAAAAGAAAGCAGCAAAAGTTCAAGAGAAAGGTGCGAGAGTTGAAAAAGGGGGCAAATTAGAGTTGGGGTGAGAGAATATCATTATGGTTTAGGGAAAATAAAAGGATGCTTTGGAAGGAGGTGAATAATGTGCATAAGACAAAAGAAAAATGGGAACATTGGTGAAGGGAGCAAATGGGGAAGTGATAACATAGTGTAGTGGTGAAAAGACAGAGTGACTATTTTGAAGGTTTGTTGAATGTGTTTGATGTTAGAATGGCATATATAGGGTATTTTGGTTGGTGTGGTGTATGAAGTGAGAGGGTAAGGGAGAAAGATTTAGTGAAGAGAGAAGAGGTCACGAAAGCTCTGCGGAAGATGAAATCTGGCAAGGCAGCGGGTTCGGATGGTATTGCAATGGAATTTATTAAAAAAGGGGGTGATTGTGTTGTTGATTGGTTGGTAAGGATATTCAATGTATGCATGGACCATGGTGAAGTGCCTGATGACTGGTGGAATGCATGAATAGTGCCACTGTACAAAGGCAAAAGGGAAAAAGGTGAGTGTTCAAACTACAGAGGCATAAGTTTGTTGAGTATTCCTTAGAAATTATATGGGAGGGTATTGATTGGGAGGGTAAAGGCATGTACAGAGCATCAGATTGAGAAAGAGCAATGTGGTTTCAGAGGTGGTAGAGCATGTGTGGATCAAGTGTTTGCTTTAAAGATTGTGTGTGGGAAATATTTAGAAAAACAAATGGATTTGTATTTAGCTTTTATGGATCTGGAGGAAGCATATGATAAGGTTGATAGAGATGCTTTGTGGAAAGCCTTAAGAGTATATGGTGTGGGAGGTAAGTTTCTAGAAAGAGTGAAAAGTTTTTACCAAGAATGTGTACGAGTAGGAAGACAGGAAAGTGATTGGTTCTCAGTGAATGTTGGTTAGTGGCAGGGGTGTGTGAATGTCCCCATGGTTGTTCAATCTGTTTATGAACTGGGTGGTTGGGAAGTGAATCAATTACTGTTTGCTAATGATACAGCTCTAGTGACTGATTTGTGTGAGAAACTGCAGAGGTTGGAGACTTAGTTTGGAAAAGTGTGTGAACGGAGAAAGTTGAGAGTAAATGTGAATAAGAGTAAGGTTCTTATGTTCTGTAGGGTTGAGGGACAAGTAAATTGGGATGTAAGTTTGGATGGAGAAAAAGTGGAGGAAGTGAAGTGTTTTAGATATCTGGTTGTGGACTTCGCAGCAGATGGAACTATGGAAATGAGTCACATGGTGGTGAAGGGGGTGAAGGTACTGGGAGCAATGAAGAAAGTGTGGAAGGAGAGAATGTTATCTTGGAGAGCAAAAATAGGTATATTTGAAGGAATAACAGTTCCAACAATGTTATGCAATTGCGAGGAATGGACCATGGACAGAGTTGTATGGAGGAGGGTGGATGTGTTGGAAATTAAATGTCTGAGGACAATATGAGGTGTGAGGCAGTTTGATTGTGTGTAATGCAAGGGTATGAGATGTGTGGGAAATAAAAAGAGTATGGTTGAGAGAGCAGAAGAGGGCGTGTTGAAATGGTTTGGACATGTGGAAAGAATGAGTGAGGAAAGATCTGCCTTCTCCAGATCCATAAGTGCTTCATACAAATCCATTTTCTTCCTAAGTATTTCTCACTTACATACTTCAGAGCAAACACCTGACCCACACATTATTTATTTACTATACCTAATCGCTGTTTCCCACATGAGCAAGGTAGTGCCAGGAAACAGACAAAGAATAGCCCATCCACTCATATTTATTTTTTTATCTATTATCTTATTATACTTTCCCACTGTCTCCCACATATCTATATCTATTTCATTTATTATACTTTGTTGCTGTCTCCCACGTTAGCGAGGTAGCACAAGGAAACAGATGAAAGAATGGCCCAACCCACCCACATACACATGTATATACATACACGTCCACAAACGTACATATACATACCTACACATTTCAATGTATGCGTATATATACATACACAGACATATACATAATTCATACTTGCTGCCTTTATTCACTCCTGTCCCCACCCCGCCACACACGAAATGACACCCCCCTTCCCCCTGCGAGCACGCGAGTTAGCGCTAGGAAAAGACAACAAAGGCCACATTCGTTCGCACTCAGTCTCTAGCTGTCATGCATAATGCAACGAAACGACAGCTCCCTTTCCACATTCAGGCCCCACACAACTTTCCATGGTTTACCCCAGACGCTTCCCATGCCCTGGTTCAATCAACTGACAGCACGTCGACCCCCATAAACCACATCGTTCCAATTTGCTCTATTCCTTGCACGCCTTTCACCCTCCTGCATGTTCAGGTCCCAATTGCTCAAAATCTTTTTCATTCCATCCTTCCACCTCCAATTTGGTCTCCCACTTCTCGTTCCCTCCACCTATGACACATATATCCTCTTTCTCAATCTTTCCTCACTCATTCTCTCCATGTGACCAAACCACCTCAATACACTCTCTTCTGCTCTCTCAAACACACTCTTTTTATTACCACACATCTCTCTTACCCTTTCATTACTTACTCAATCAAACCACCTCACACCACATATTGTCCTCAAATATCTCATTTCCAACACATCCACCCTCCTCTGCACAACCCCATCTATAGGCCACGCCTCATAACCATATAACATTGTTGGAACCACTATTCCTTCAAATATACCCATTTTTGCTTTTCGAGATAATGTTCTCACCCACACATTCTTCAATGCTCCCAGAACTTTTGCCCCTTCCCCCACCCTGTGATTCACTTCTGCTTTCCATGGTTCCATCTGCTGCCAAATCCACTCCCAGGTATCTAAAACACTTCACTTCCTCCAGATTTTCTCCATTCAAACTTACCTCCCAATTGACTTGTCCCTAAACCCTACTGTACCTAATAACCTTGCTCTTATTCACATTTACTTTATCAAACTCAGTCACCAGCTTCTGCAGTTTCTCACCTGAATCGGCCACCAGTGCTGTACCATCAGCAAACAACAACTAACTCACTTCCCAAGCCCTCCCATCCACAACAGACTGCATACTTGCCCCTCTTTCCAAAACTCTTGCATTCACCTACCTAACAACCACATCCATAAACAACCATGGAGACATCAAACACCCCTGCCGCAAACAGACATTCACTGGGAACCAATCACTTTCCTCTCTTCCTACTCGCACAAATGCCTTACATTCTCGATAAAAACTTTTCACTGCTTCTAGCAACTTGCCTCCCACACCATATACTCTTAATACCTTCCATAGAGCATCTCTATTAACTCTATCATATGTCTCCTCCAGATCCATGAATGCCACATACAAATCCATGTTTTTCTAAGTATTTCTCACATACATTCTTCAAAGCAAACACCTGATCCACACATCCTCTACCACTTCTGAAACCACAATGTTCTTCCCCAATCTGATGCTCTGTACATGCCTTCACCCTCTCAATCAATACCCTCCAATATAATATCCCAGGAATACTCAACAAACTTATAAACTCTGTAATTTGAACACTTACCTTTATCCCCTTTGCCTTTGTACAATGGCACTATGCTTGCATTCCTCTTATGTGTACATTTATACACATAAACGCCCATATACATATAAACATATTCATACTTGCTTGTCTTCAGATGAATGTGTTGTTTGCTGAGTGAAGAGTTGCAAAAGGTTGTCTGTGTGTTTCATGATGTGCATAAAAGTAATGGTGTTTGAAAAGAAACAAAAGTACAGATTTTGAAAAGCCCTACTGATGGAGAAGAAAGTGTACTAAACTGTGTTCCAGATACGAGGGGGGGGGGGGGGAGACTAGAGGAGATGACAGAATTTAAGTATTTGGGAGCTATCATGGGCAAATTTAGTGATACGGAAGGAAACAAAGGTGAGAGAAGTCCCCTAACAGAACAATAAATGGTAGAGTTGCAAGTATGGAAGTGAAGAAAGGATTATGGGACAGCATAGTCCTACTGACCCTAACCCATGCAGCCAAAACATGTACATGGGATGAGTCACAGAAGTTAAGAATCCAGGCTCTGGAAGTGAGTTGTTTGTGAGGAATATGAGGTATGACTAGATGGTATGAAGAAAGAAATGAGGCAGTGTATGAAAAATTTGGTATGGTATGAAATGTAAAGAGAATGAGTTGTGAAGTAGTAGGGTGGGTGAAAATATTATTTTGTGGGGGTTTAAGCATGTGGAAAGAATGTAAAACAGGGAGTTCACAAGGAGAGTGTATGATAATAAGATAGCACATGAAAGGAAAACTTCTGGTGAAATAGTAAAATATTGTGAAAGAGTACTGGAGGAATAATGCATGGAATCGTACATCCAAAGGAGGAATAAAAGAAGTTGGATAAGTGGAGACTTGCTGCGGCTAACTCCTTGATGAGAGTTCCTGTAGGGCATAGGCATCAGAGAGATAAAGACAGATAGAGTTCCACGATTCTCTAACTTTAATAATTCCCAGACCAAAACACCCTAAATCTGCCACCCTGTTATCAAACATATTCAACAAATCTTCAAAGCACTCAAAACATCTCTTCACCTAATTATTGCCTGCTACCACTTCCCAATATGCTCCTCCCTACAACCAATGTTCCCACTTATTCTCTTTTCTCTAATTTGAACCATCCATACACAGTATCTTATTCTCTTTGGACTTTCCTAGTACTCTTTCACTCCTGCTCTAATAAGTCCTCTTTTTCAGCCCCTGCACCTTCCTCTTGACCTCCTGCTGCTTTATCCTGTACATTTTCCCTGCCCATGCACTCTGTCCCAGGACTGAACTCATGAAACTATCTTTATAAAGAAATGCAAGACACCTCAAGCAACTGCAGTAAATATCCTTTAAATTTTGGCATCATTCCCAAGAGTTTGAAACTTACCTACATTGCCCCACTCCACCAAGGTGGAAGCAAATCAATCCCCCCCAAAAAAACAGAATTAGTATCACTTTGCACATTACACAAAAATCTTTGAAAGAGTCCTAAGAGTCAAACTGACTGAATTTATGGAAGCTAACAAGCTACATAACCCAGGTCAACAATGCTTTAGGGTGAGAAAATCTTGCCTCTCAAAGTTGTCTGACCAATGATAGGATTGTTGAAACTATAAAACAAAGAAAATGCTGATATGATTTAAGCAGAATTTGTCAAAAGTATTTGGCAAATGCAATAACAGTCATACAACATAAAATGTGAACGATGGGAAAAACTGGAAAAATAGATGGATATGCAATTTTTCACCAAATATATCACATGTACCTGTAAACCATGTCATCTCCAGTGCAGTGATCCAGAGTAACACGCTCTGTCCCCCAAGACAATGTACTTGCAAGCCTCCTGTTCTGACAATGATGGAATCGCAAGCCAATTTTTCATGTCGTCCTTTGCATGTGATATAAGAGTATGAAAATCACATAAAAAAAAAAGATGCTGAAAGACTACAAAGAGATATACATGACATCTTTAACTAGGCACCCCAGAACAACTCACTTTTCAATAGATGTAAATTTAATTTCCTCCAGTATGGAGGAAAAAAATTAACACTGGTCAGACACTGTCGCTACCATAAATCAGTTGAAATGAGAAGCCTTGGAGTAACATAATGTCTTATGACCTAACTTCCAGTGAACACAATAAAACAATGGTTGTCTTAAACAGAAGGATGTCGGCTGGATACTGCAGACCTTCAAGACAAGAAAAACCAATAATTATATTATCACTCAAGGTACTAAATCTCTCACAAATTTAACACTGTTGTATCCTACTATGTAAAGCAAGGAAAACTGCAGACTTATAAAGTGTCCACAGGCCTTTTGTAGCCAATAACGATGTGGTAAAGGAACTAAATTACTGGGAATGACAAATTTAGTCTATACTCCCAAGAGGGCAGATGAGAAACATATTATCTATACCTAAAACAACCTGGAAGATATGGTTCCTAGCAAAAATCCAGAATGAACATCCTGCTGGAACAAGAGGTATGGAATAATTTGTAAAATACTGACTCTGAAATCCATAGGAGCAATATGCACAAAAAGAGAGAGCTTCAAAAAATCTGGGGCCCAAGACTCTTCAACACCCTTCCATCTACCATCAGAAACAGCATGGAATATATGGTAGATAAGTTAAACACTGTGTCAGACAAGTATCTACAAAGTGTACCAGACCAGTCAGGATGTCAGGGATAAGTGGGCATGAGGGATGTGACTTCCAACAACTTAGAAACCAACAACCAATTCTAATAGCCTGGGCCTGGCCCATGCTGTAAGAGTGAAGACCCCCAAGGACACCAAGAGGTATCCTCTCTCACCTGCCACCTCATGTGTGCAGTTCATCTCTCTCATACATGCCAGCATTGCTACCCTTAATACCTCCCATTCCTAACCCACTCCTCTAAATTAATTTATTCTCACCTTTGCCATTCTATTCAATATATAATAAATACCGCCATCATTTCAACGTACTTGATTTCCCATCCTTAGATCATGAAATCGCATATTTCACTATATTCAACCAAACCCTAAAAAGTACATCCCACAAGGACATAGCAAATACAATTCATACTTTTCTCCAAAAAATCATCCAAAAATCAAACACCTCATAATGCAAAAAAAAAAAAAAAACACACAAAAACACTTTCAACAAAATTTAGAGAACAAATCCAAACTATAACACCATTACTAACCAAATGACAGAAAGAAAAACTGAAAGCTGGTACCCTGAACCACAGCATCTCATCTTTGCAATTTATAGAAGATCCACACTTATTGCACCAATCCAGCCACCACTCATGAAGATTCCTAACACATTCCAAAGAAATCCCTTCTAAAAACACAAAACCATGCTCATGAGACAATGAAATTAGCCACATATGAACACTATCCCTAAAAGTGTCATGAAAAAAATCCACAAAATGCAGCCACAAACATACCCACCCACCCTTTACTCTTACTAACACAAGCAAAGCATTTAAAATCACAAAATTTTGTACTATAGACCATGACAACATATCAAACTTTTTAATTAGACATTTTGGCCTTTTTTAATCGAAGCACTTACAAATATCTTCAACAACGCCTAACTACACAACAAAATCCCTATAATCTGGAAACCTGCCAAAAGAATACCAAAACTAAAACCCTCCAAGCCACCCAACTTCAACGTTTATATCACTTCTATTTTCAGTATCCAAACTATGAAAAAATGATCCACAACAGAATTTCAAAAAAATCCCACTCACCCAAACAGCATGACTTTAGACACAAACGCTCAACCATCACACGACACACAGACCTCATACAGTATACCCTTGATGGCTTCAGCCAACAACAGCACCTTCCCCCACATAGTACTACTGGCAACAGACATAAAAAAAAACATCAAAAATATCCTGACACATCCTAAAGCTATTTCATGGCTGCCTAAATTCAATATACCATTCTTTATTCATCTACTTACTCAGATACCAGACATGAAATTGGCCAATTTCATAACCTTGCTTTTATTCATAATTGCTATCAACTTTCTCCTTTCACACACTTTCCCAAACTCAGACACCAACTTCTGCAGTTTCTTACTCAAAACAATGCTATTCATCGGCAAATAACTGTTCGAACTCCAAAGTCCACCCATCCTTTACTCTATACTAGTTCAAAAACCTTTGCATTTATTTGTACATGTATATACAACTACATAAAACGCAGGAGACAGCGACAAAGTACTATATATATATATATATATATATATATATATATATTATATATATATATATATATATATATATATATATATATATATATATGAAACATTTAAAATCAAATGCAATGGCCTTAGAGAGGACAAGTATTCACACTGTATATACTTACACAGGTTAAGTCAGTATCCCACTCAAACCCAAAGGAAAAATAACAGTTGGGTTGCTTATAAGCAAACTACCTTTCCTAGGATTCGAATCTGGACAGGCCCTTGCCTACCTGAAATGATTCACATCTAAATTTTGGGATAACAGCTATTAAAAGCTATAATACAACCAGAAAATACTTGATCTATATCAAATGTAATCAACATACATGATGCACCAGCATTCCCAATTGCATGATTTCTGAACAAATACTTCCATAACCCTACAAAATCTAATGAAATCTTTTTCAGCAGGAACACAAAAAAAAAAAAAAAATGAAAGTAGACATGTCAAGAATTTGGTACTGGCTGAACACTCAGACTGGCATGGTTCAACACATTCAAAGTTAGATGAAGTACACAGACAGAGATGCACGTGGGCCCACCCCAATGCAATCCCGAGCAGTCCTTGAACACAACACAAGCATTGCAAAATCACTCAATATCAAGACATAATGCCGAGGTAACATAAACTTTACCATATCATACACGACCATGCATTATATTACATTACTATAGGTAATATGGTAAGCGTACATTCACATAACCAACTAAACAAAATATGAATTAGATGATATGGTCACCAGTAAACACAGCACTACAGAGCCACTACACAATGCACGTTTCCTAACAATGTGCCACGCATGTTCCATCGTGCTCCTCACGCATCTCGCCTCCCATCTCAATCAACACATGGTTTCGACTCACGCCAATCCTTGTCTGAATAAATGCTTACGTTAACTTCAATAAAGTTTAGAGATATCAAATGCTTTTAATAGTACACGTTTAGCAGGTCATGTGAGCAAACATGGCTGCCTCAACCATGACAACGTCGAGATGCACAATAACAACGTACATATTTCTATTGAATAAGTATATCATTATAGACTTTTGATGCACTAATTCTTTTCTCAGGACTCTCGTGATATAGAACGAATGTCAGACATCTACGAAATAGTATGAGTTTAAGTAATAAATTACTTAACATGAAGAGGTGTTTCCCAAGGCCGAGAAGCATCAGTCAAGTACATTACTATAAAAGGATACACTTGTAATCGCTGGCCCATATCCTGGATTAAATTTGCACCTTGCTGACGATACGATAATTCTTTTTCTGCGTCGATTCCACATCTTCTGCTGGGTGAATTGTTTAATTCTTCCCTGGTAAAATACCATCTCTCCTCCGCCGCCATGAGCACAACACCGGACTGTTGTGACGTCACGCCGGAAACTCTATAGTTCCAATAACTTTCCATTCCGAATTTTGGTTGAACAATATTATTTCTCATATATCTTATTATCATGACGTATTTATTTCAAATTACTTATGATTATTATGCTTTTCTATTTTTTTATGTCATGTATGATATATTTTGATTGTATTACGTGCCAGGATTAGATTTAAAAGTTTATTGCTTTTTACAGTTATTATAAGTTCTTCCCATACTTTTTATTGGGAAAAAACATTAATGTTTTTCACAAGTATTATTTGATAAAATTCAAATAAGCATAAATTATTCATTTTATTTCCATTAATATCATTTGATATCTATGCGGTAACATAAAAATATAGATTGTTGTATGACTTTTAGAATATTATGATACCACAGTTTGACATCACGGAAACGGTGTTCCTGGAAAGAATTGCGACAGTTTACGGTGAATGTTGATAGTGTTAGGTGTGTTTACCGTGACTCCAGCTGGAGCTCAAGTCTCGGGTTGATGAACATCATTGTCAGTTAACAGTGATGCAATAGAACACGTTGTCAATATACTTTAGTGAAAGCATAGTGAGAAGCACTCACAAGAAATGAAAAATTATATCAGAATGGAGTTGGTAGGAATTCATGGCTTCTCTCAGGAGCTGATTACTTGAGTAAAGTTACGTTACCATATCAGGCATCTCCCAAATAACGTAACTTAATACGAAAGGTAGGTAAAAATTGTTTCAGAAAGGTGTTAGTATAGTACTGTTACTGTGTCGAATTGTTCTGCAGTATAATGGTAAAAGGCTCTCTGGGAAGGGCAAATGATATAAGCATTTGTAGGATAAGTTGGGAAAAGGATCCACTCGGGTGAATACCTGCCACAAGATGCAGTTGAATTACTGGGATTGGAATACTTTGGTGAATTTATTAGTACGCACCATAGACTGTGTAATAGTTTGCGACATAACGAAGCTGTCTGGGAAGTTGTTAGTTTTGTTTGCATCAACAGTTCTGTGTGTTAGAGACTCGACCTGAGAGTGGCAGGGCATGATATAGAAAAGTTTACTGAACTAGTAAGATGGAAATAGTTGAACGGCATAAAGCTCCACATTCAATACCTTTATATCCAGTAGACAACTGACCCAAGTCCTATACCTTTATGATCAGATCTGTGTTGTGAGTCCTGGTGTAAGTGCTCCAAAAGTCATGGACCTCATTTGAGACATCTTTTGCCATCATGTCCTTAATGTGAGTGCATCTTGAACAAGGAAACTCCATTAGGGCACCATACACCATATATTGAGGCCCTTGAGAACGTCCAAAGAAGAGCCACTCTGCTGCCATAATTGAGACACTAATCGTATCCAGAAAGATTAAAGACATTGCAATTACCAGCTCAAGACTGCAGTGAGAGAGCATGTGATTGAAGAATTTAATATTACAAGTTGTGCATATGATGCTGATATTCCCAGTATTTTGCAACTGCCGTCAGTCAGTCTACTGAGAGGGAAATCGATCATATTATGGTTAGCTTGGTAAAATGATGGAATATGGATGTGCATTTTCTAGATAGAATTTTATGAAATTGTTAGCCATTAATTCCTTACAATTTAATGAAATTAATATGCAATGAATCCTTACGCTGTGTAGAGGGTAAAGTTGTTGAAGACATACATGCAGGAAAAATTGATGATGACAATTTTGGTACTAATTGAATCCTTGGAATGTGTAGAGTACATGCTAGTGTGTGGCATTTTAGGTGTAGCATCTCAAACTATGCTAGTTTTATGTTTTCGTACCATGGCAGGGTTTTGAAATATTGGGGTAAAAACACTCAATCGACAGTTGAGTGTGCATAATTCATTTGTAACACTTTTGTTTAAATCTAGCCAGTATTGAATGAACAGGAGGGACACCTATGGCATACCTGGTGCTTTCTTTGGGATTCTTCACCCCTACAGCCCTGGCTGTTTTATTGGGTTGTTGGTCAACTAAGGTGTTGGAAGATGTTACCTTTAGGCCTATGTAGCCCCCATAACTTGGCTTGTCTGGTACACTTTGTGGTACTTGTTTGGTACACTCTTAAAATTTTGTGCTGTGCATTTCATTGTTTCTTATGGTAGCTGGCAAGGTACTGTAGAGTCACCAACCCAGATATTTAAGGTGTTCTCTCTCTTTTTGTATGTCGTACCTTTGGACTTCCATGCTACGCTTTTCATGGTAGTACGTTACTATTTCTAAATGGAAGTTGGCAACCATACATCCTAGGATTTTCCATGTGTAGACAATGATATATCCCTTTCCCATATGTACTCCAGGGAATATAGCTTCAGAGATTTCAACTGTTCCCAGTAATTTAAGTCCCTTACCATATGGTATCCCAAGGACATTAGTAAAATGAAACTTATCAGCCTCCTAGACATCATTTACAATAGCTCAAAGAAGTGCAAGACCTCGCTAGAACTCACCTTTATAGGCTCCTTCAAGGCTTTTGACTTGGTCAACCATAGCATCATAAAGAAAGTCATTTACCTTGGACAACTGGGGTGTCTCGTCTCATGACTGGCTGACTTCCTGAGCGCAATATGCCACCTCCACCTTACCATCCCTCACCCACAGGGTCTCACAGGGCACCATTGTGGGGCTGCTTTGCTTCCCTATCCTTATCAGTGAAACCCTGAAGAACACAAACAGAAGCTGGAAGTATGTAGACAACTTCACTTTTGGCACCATTATCAACTAGAACTTTCCTTACTTCACCTTCCCTCTAAGATATTGACATCAACATTGTCACCATCAGTCACATCAAGAGTGTGATGATGCATATCAACTTAAGCTCAGACAACATCCTGTTCCATGAGGTCTTTCAGTAAGTCAGAAACTTCAAACTTCTCTGTGTCACTTTTGATAATAGTTTAAACTGGATTAATCATGTCATCTCCCCGTAAGTCATCATCCTGGCTAACCTTCACCAATGAATATCATCATGTGTCCCATCATTTGAGTTCAGGAATGTGGTATCATCATTATACTTAAGTTCACCTATGCATTCCCAGCCTGATCCTCCCCCCTTACAGCTACATAGAGGGACCAGCTAGAAAGTGCAGAAAAGAGCATGTAGAATTATCATGGGTCCTCCTTTCACCATCTCTTAAGGGGCCCTCATCTTGCTGAACTTGTCCCCCCTCTCTGACAAACACTGGCATCTCAGTCAGCAGTTTGTTAATAAACTGCTGACATACTCCCCATCACTGAGACCTCTTGTGTTCCAACTCCATGGACTTCTGTCTCTCCACATTTAGTCTGTACCAATCAGAGCTCGGTTAAAGAGATATAAGAACAGTCATATACCTTCCATTGTGAATATCTCATACAGTCCTGAATAAATGCGTGGATATGCAGATAAACAGCTTAGTTTTCTCTTAAGCTATGTGGTATGTCATCTACCATATTACTTCAACTGTTCATCACTTAATGTTGAACTAATTATCACTTAGGTGCATAATGTATGAACCATAGTATTTACACTGTAAAACTTACTTTGTTACTGCCACTAAAACTTTGTAGATGTACCTTACTCATTTGCTTGTCCAAAGCTTGGATATGATATCCAACCCTTCCTCCTGCCCCAACCATTTCTTTGTAAGCCTCACCACTACCTCCATCTTCCTTACTGTATGATGAACTATTAAACAAAACATACACAATTATTTTTGGTGTGACAGGTTTCATCATGGTCATCTTCCACCATGTGACAGGTTTTATCATGGTCATCACCCACCAGTAACTCCGCACACCCTTTTGCAGAATGGTGATGCTCTACCACCCACCAGTAACCACAATCTATAGCCCATTTATGATAAGTATTACTGCTATGATCTTCCAGTTCTGTATTATCTGGAATATTTTAACTGCATATTTTAGGAGCAGCTGAGTGATTGTGTCTGCAGCTTTGATGTATGAGACCAGGTATTTGTGAGGGGGTGATTTGAATCAGATGGTAAGTAATGTACATTAGACAGTTCAGAGTTTAATTAGGATGCATGGATTATTCAGTGGTATGAATGGAAATGGGGAAAAGCTTGTGGAGTTGTGTGCTGAATAAAGACATGATTGGGATCATTACAACATCCAAGAAAATTGTGTTGACATCATCACAACAGTGTAAGTTGTGTTGTCATCCTTACAAAAGCTAAAAAAACATGGATGGCCATCATTACAGTAAAAATATAATGTGTGTTTATGTCATTGAAACAGCCATTGAGCTCATATTGGCCTCAACATAACAGCCAAAGAGCTTGTGTAGACACCATTACAACTGATAAAGCCCCCTTACGTTGATATCATTACAAGAGCCAAAGACCATGGGTTGGCATTATTACAACAGCAAGAAAACTTTTGTTCACATAAAAGTATTCAAAGAACTTGTGTTAACATCATTACAACAGCCAAAGAGCATGTGCAGACATCATTACTTCAGCGAAAGAATTTGTTCCTGAACATCTTTAAACACTGTGAAACAGCATGTGTTAACATCATTACAAGAGCCAAAGAACATGTGTGTTAGCAACACTTCAAGAGCTAGACAACCCTTTTTGATATAACAACAGTCAAAGAAGTTGTGTTAACATCATTACAGTAATTAAAGAACATTTGTTTTGACATCAAAACACCCAAAGAACTTGTCTTGAAATCATTTCAACAGCCAAAGCTTTTCTACGTTGACATTATTACAACAGCCAAAAAACTTGTTTGTTGACATTATTACAACAGCCAAAGAACATTGGAGGTGGCAATGAAGTATATTGAATATAGATAGATAATGTATTATTTTTTGCCCGGTTCATTAAATCCGGAACCTGTTACATCGGTGTCCATGAATCAAGGGTTAACTGCATTTTCATAAGGTCTCATCTGTTAGTCTTTGTGTGATAGACTCATCAGAAATTAAAGGGAAAGATGAAGGTTTTGTAAAATGATATGAGAAATAGGTTGTCTGAAGTGTCTGTTTTTCTGATAATCTATAAGGACATGTTCATTGGTAATACTGAAATTGCAGATCATCAAATGCAGAATATGTCTTCACAAAGTAACCATACATTCAAACAAAATATGACTAATACTCAGTCAACAAAGAACTGACTCAATATGGCTGTTCCTCTTGAATGTGAAAGGCTTTTTTTTTTCTTTTTTTCAATAACTTTATGTCATGGTAACTTTATTCTATTTGGGTTTTCTGGTTATACCTGGTATACAGTTTACATCTAACATTTTCTTAAGTTGCCGATGATATTAACAGGTAAAACTCTTTTGCATTGTAGTTACCTTGAAGTAAACTTACAGGAGTAAAGTTACCTTGAAGTAAACTAAAGTACAGGGGAAGACCAAACTGGAGATGGAAGGATGGAGTGAAATTTTTTTTAGTGATTGGAACCTGAACAGGCGTGAGGTTTAAAGGATTGGATGGGTTACAACAAATTGGAAAAGTGTGGTATACAGTGATTGCCATGCTGTCAGTTCTTTGAACCACAGCATGTGAAGTGGCCAGGGGAATCCACAGAAAGGGGGCCCTGGTTTCAGTGCATTTCACATGACAGAGAATATTTGTGAGCAAATGCAGCCCTTCTTTGTCTGTTCCTGGTACAACCTTGTTCATCCAGGAAACTGCAAACAAATATGAGAAAGATCTTTTCATATCAGTTTTCCCTTATTAGATTTGCCTATTATTCAAGTAAGCTGTGATTTCTCTGGAGTAACTGACCACTCAGCCAGTCATTTGATGAATCTATTCAAGAGAACGTGGATATATTCTTGATTCATTGTAAACAGTTTTCTAGTGCCATATAAATTGCACAAAGCAGTCAGTTAAATTGAGGCACGTCAGTAACAAGTTTATCTTGTCATATTAGCATTGCTAAATCCATGGTACTTGTAGATAAAGGTTATAGATTTTATATATTATGCACAAGATGATTTTTTTATGTTTACCATGTGTTATTTAATTTCAGACTCTATTAGGACATAAGAGAATAAATAAGAGTCATCTGTCAAGATGTCTGTTCGTAGTGGGCGTGTAGTGAAGACAGTGAGGACTCTCACCAGACCAACTCATGAAGCAGCTTGTGCATATTCCACTTACAACTGCACACTGGTATGTTCCTTGCCTTAAGATGTATAGTTTCAGGGGATAATGATACAGCCATCATCTGGTAGAAGTAAACTTCACAGGTTAAGGGGCCTGTTAGGCTCCCTTACCTCAAAGTAAAGGTGCCTTAAGGCAGATTCAAGTAGTTTTCTTGTGATGAGTTCCTTTATGCTGTGCTTAAGTTCTATGCATTGTACCACAATCTTTGAAATCTTAATGGTCTAGATTGGTTTCCAGAATGAATATTGTTGCATTTTGGAGAGGGGATGAAGTAAATTTTATAGTTCTAAAATTTATTCTTTTTGGTTTATTTCAAAATACCACATTTCAACACTATTTTATTTATTATACTTTGTTGCTGTCTCCTGCATTAGTGAGATAGCGGAAGGAAACAGACTGAAGAATGACCCAACCCACTCACATACACATGTATATGCATACACGTCCACACATGCTCAGATACATACCTATACATTTCATCATATACATATATATACATATCCAGACATACATATATACACACGTTCATAATTCATGCTTGCTGCCTTTATTCATTCCCGTTGCTGCCCCGCCACTCATGAAATGACACCCCCTCCCACTGCACTCGTGCGAGGTAGCGCTAGGAAAAGACAACAAAGGCCACATTCATTCACACTCAGTCTCTAGCTGTCATGTATAATGCACCGAAACCACAGCTCCCTTTCCACATACAGTCCCCACAAAACTTTCCATGGTTTACCCCAGACGCTTCACATGCCTTGGTTCAATCCATTGACAGCACGTCGACCCCGTTGACCAATTCACTCTATTCCTTGCATGCCTTTCACCCTCCTGCATGTTCAGGCCCTGATCGCTCAAAATCTTTTTCAGTCCATCCTTCCACCTCCAATTTGGTCTCCCACTTCTCGTTCCCTCCACCTCTGATACATATATCCTCTTTCTCAATCTTTCCTCACTCATTCTCTCCATGTGACCAAACCACCTCAATACACCATCTTCTCCTTTCTCAAACACACACTCTTTATTACCACACATCTCTCTTATCCTTTCATTACTTCCTCGATCAAACCACCTCACACCACTCATTATCCTTTCATTACTTCCTCGATCAAACCACCTCACACCACTCATTGTCCTCAAACATCTCATTTCCAACACATCCACCCTCCTCCACACAATCCTATCTATAGCCCACACCTCGCAACCATATACCATTGTTGGAACCACTATTCCTTCAAACATACCCATTTTTGCTTTCCGAGATAGTGTTCTCGCCTTCCACACATTCATCATGCTCCTTAACCCCCCCATAACTCACTTCTGCTTGCATGGTTCCATCCGCTGCCAAATCCATTCCCAGATATCTAAAACACTTCACTTCCTCCACTTTTCTCCATTCAAACTTACCTCCCAGTTGACTTGTCCCACACCCCTACTGTACCTAATAGCCTTGTTCTTATTCACATTTACTCTCAGCTATCTTCTTTCACACACTTTACCAAACTCTGTCACCAACTTCTGCAGTTCCTCACCCTAATCAGCCACCAGCGCTTTATCATCAGTGAACAACAACTGACTCACTTCCCAAGCCCTCTGATCCTTAACAGACTGCATACTTGCCCCTCTCTCCCAAAATCTTGCATTCATCTCCCTAACAACCCCATCCATAAACAAATAAACAACCATGAGGACATCATGCACCCCTGCTGCAAACCAGCTTTCACTGGGAACCAATCACTTTCCTCTTCCTACTCGTACACATGCCCTACATCCTCGATAAAAAATTTTTACTGCTTCTTGCAACTTGCCTCCCACACCATATACTCCTAATACCTTCTATGGAGCATCTCCATCAACTGTATAACAACAGAAACCTTATTAATTTTTTATTATACTTTGTTGCTGTCTCCTGCGTCAGTGAGGTAGCGCAAGGAAACAGACGAAAGAATGGCCCAACCCACCCACATACACATGTATATACGTCCACACATACCTATTTACGTCCACACATACCTATACATTTCAACGCTTACATATATAAACATACACAGACTCATGCATATATACATCTTTTTCTTTTTTCGTACTATTCGCCATTTCCCGCGATAGCGAGGTAGCATTAAGAACAGAGGACTGGGCCTATGAGGGAATATCCTCACCTGGCCCCCTTCTCTGTTCCTTCTTTTGGAAAATTGAAAAAAACGAGAGGGGAGGATTTCCAGCCACCCGCATATATACATGTGTGCATAATTCATACTTGCTGCCTTTATTCATTCCCATTGCCACCCCGCCACACATGTAAAGACAAGTTAAAAGAGTTGGTGTGAGAGGACGACCACTTGTGACATGGAAATAGAGTGGAAGAGTACTGCAGGGGAGGGGGGAGAGAGAGAGAGAGAGAGAGAGAGAGAGAGAGAGAGAGAGAGAGATGGTGGTGGAATGTGTGAAATGGTGTTTTTAAGGGATGCATGTAAGGACAGGGATAAGTGAAGACTCTTTGGCATGGCCATCCCTTTATGGGAGTTTATGGAGGGAACAGATTTCAAAGATATAAATAGATAGGTATTCTGATATTAACAGTTTGACAGATTGTCTCCTTAGCTGTTCTCCTAATTTTAGGATTGGCAACAGGTAAGGGGTGATGTCAACTCCCAAGGGCAGCTTCCATACAGAATCCTGAAGCTTACTTCTTGGTAGATAATATCATATTGCATCCTTTCATTTTGTTACATCTTCATTACTGTACCTTTGCTTAGGATTAATTTCATGAAACCAATTTTGGAGTTTGAGATCCCTTTGTATGCTGATGCAATCCTCCTTACCTTTCATTTCCCTGTTGACCTTTGCATCATATGCCCATGTTCAGGTAGGAATCCATAACATTAGGTAAGTCATTCACATATAAGAAGAATAATAGTCACAGAGCCAAACCAAGTGGCACTCCTGGTCACCACAGCCCATTTGGAAAAAACTACATTAAGATGCATCCCATGTTCCATCCCTCTGAGATAATCTGTCGAAGGAGTTTCCCCCATATTCCTACTCGGTGATAGGGCTTCTTGATAAGTCTCCCATGCAGTACATTGTTAAATGCTTTCTGCCAGTCCAGATACAAACAATCTACCCAGCCTGCTGTTTTGTTTAGGACTGAGCTTACTTGGTTGTGAGACTTTAGAGGAGTGTTGCTCATGACCACCTCTCCATAAAAGCATGCTGTCTCATTTATATAATTTTTCCTCCTTAGAAGGTCATCTTTATACTTTTTGATAATCTTTTCCAGAACCTTACACTCCACACTCATGACAAAGATTGGACTTTTGTATTCCCTTGGCACTTTTCTTGTGTAGTAATGGATTGTTGTCTTTAACAGCATTGTTATTTATTCATTCCTCTCTTTCAGACAAGACTGGATGGATTTGAATACTGCAGCCGGCACATTCTAGAAGACAAAGGGGCCCCGTTTCGTCAGTGTAACTATATATTTACCAGTACAGGGAAACGATGCCTCCGACCAGCTCCAACCAGTGACAGGAAAGAGGGGTGAGCTAACATGAGCAGTCACTTTTTAAGGGTGAATGTGACATTATTGTTGATATTCATAATCATAATCATAATCATAATCCTTGGTTTCACTGAGTTATTTCTTGATTTATTTGAAGGTTTTCCATGTAGGATAGCATTTTGGCACATGATTGCCAGCTGATGTACACAATCAGCTGTGGTAGGTAGTAGTTCGTAGACAGCCAACACCTAGGGAGGTAATTTATCTGTCATACCTGCCTGGTTATAAGGAGGGTTAGCAACTGCTGTGTAGCGAGGCAGCACTTCAGTGGTTGTCAGGTTGTACTCTCTGACCCAGGTAGCTGTATTTTGTTTCTGCCTCTCCTTCTTGTGGGGAACTGGCATTCTGTCCAAAAACATAAAAACTCCATGTCAGTACTTGACTCTCACAGCTTATTCTTTGATGCTAGATTTTCATACTATGAGCACTATGCTATGGCCCAGCCTTTTGGCAAAATGGTAGGAGTACTAGATAAAAGTAGTTGGAAAAACATGTAGGTTGAAGCATTAGGTTAGAATAGTAGTTTGGAACATTAGGCAGGTGCAGTAGTTAAAAGTCATCAAGAGTATTAGGTAGGAGCCTCTGCAAACTGTGCTAGTGTTGCTCTCTACCAGTGACTTGTTAAGGGTGAGGCTCTAAAGGCTAAGAAGCAGCTGTAGAGCTTACTTGTTTGGGAAACTATTGCTGTGGCCATCACAGAGTGAGTTCCAGGAGGAAACAGGCATCATAGATATAGGTAGATTTTTTTCATACATATTCACCATTTCCCATGTCAGCGAGGGAGTGTTAAGAACAGAGGACTGAGCCTTTGAGGGAATATCCTCACTTATCATCCTTCTCTGTTTCTTCCTTTGGAAAATTAAAAACAGATGGGGAAGATTTCCAGCCCCCCGCTCCCTCCCCTTTTAGTTGCCTTCTACAGCACGCAGGAAATATGTGGGAAGTGTTCTTTCTCCCCCATCCCCAGGGATAGATAGATAGATAGATAGATTGCTGATAGATAGATAGATTGCTAACTGATTTTATTTGTAAGCCAAATAGCATCTTGTGGTAGATTTTCAGTAAAGTTGTGTGTCAGAATTATGACATGAGTTTAGGAGGTGAAGCTCCTGCAGTAGAAAGCTCATCAACTGGGGAAAAGTTGAATTTCGGTGCCTTGAGGGGATACTGTAGTTTTCTCGAGTATCCAAATCTGATTACATACTCATAAAAGTATCTATTCTAATGGCATCCCCCCCTCCAGCAGCCCCTTTTAAGCATAGATACTGGCACCTGAAAATAGCTGACTGGAATAATTTGCACAACTTCTTTTCTGACTTTGCTTGGATGAATTACTGTATCATATGTGGTGATGCCTGTCTCTCCAAATGCACAACTTCTTTTCTGACTTTGCTTGGTTGAATTACTGTATCATATGTAATGATGCCTGTCTCTGCCAAGTGCATAGCAGAGGTTATTCTTGTGAAAATGGAAGTATTCATCCGTCTTCCTCTAGGACAACCTCTCCATTCAATCCATGGTTCAACCATTCCTGTTCTGAGGCCATTCAGCTAAGGGATCAGACTTGGAAAAACTCTCCTTCCTCAGGCTCCCATTCAGCTTTTATCACTGCCAGGAATTGCTGCAACCACATTATCTGAGGCAAAGCATTCCTTTATCCGAAGGAAGTGTGATAACCTCTCTTCGTCATCCACTGATAGGCCTTTCTGGTCTCTAGCTAAGGGCACCTCTAACTACTACTGTTGCTCTAACTTTCCATCTCTTTTCCATTCTGATGGTATTATAACTATCTCTCCTGTAGACAAAGCAACTCTGATTCCTGTTTCTCCTCTAACTCCACCTTATGGTCCAGATAGCATCCATCCCCCTGTACTGAAAGTGTGTGTGTCTGAACTTGCACCTGTGCTTGCTCGTCTGTTGTTTCTTTTTGAAAACCAAAACTTTTACTTCTTGGAAGCATGCATTGATACATCGCATCCCTAAGAATGGTGACCATTCTGACCCCTCTAACTACTGTCGTATTGCTTTGACATCTACCATTTCCAAAGTCTTTGAATCCCTCCTCAACTCCCATATCCTTAAACACCTTGAAAATCAGTCTTCTCTCTGATCACCAGTATGGCTTCCATAAGGTGAGATCCACTTGTGATATTCTTTCCTTTCTTACTAATGTCTGGTCATCATCCCTGAAAGATTTTGGGGAGTCATGTGTAGTTGCTCTTGACAAATCTAAGGCTTTTGATGGGTGTGGCATCAGGGTCTCATTTCTAAGCTCCCCTGTTTTGGCTTCTCTCCCTCTCTTTACTTCTTCATATCTAGCTTCCTCTCTGGCCAATGTATCTCAGTGGTTGTTCATGGATCAACCTACCCCCTTTTCTCCATCAATAGCAGTGTCACACGAGGCTCTGTCCTGTCTCCAGCACTTTTTCTCCTTTTTTTCAATGATTTCCTCTCCTCCACAAGTAATCCAATGCACTCATTCACTGATGACTCAACACTGCACTCATCCACATCCTTTAGTTCTAATCCCACTTCTCTCATTCAATCTGCATCTTGTCTTGACTCAGCTTCCTCAATAAACTTGATTTGGACAGGATATCTCAGTGGGTAGACAAAATCTTGGTAAGTTTAATTCCTCCATCCCTTTATCGAAAACTCCTCACATCTCCTGTCTCTTCTTTGACATTTTTGTAATTCCACATCTTGACTCAATGAACGTATTTGGTATTACTGTAACATTCACTCTTTATTGGAAACCCCTTATTACAGGAATAGCCTCTAAGAGACTCGGTGTCCTATTTAGATGCTGAAACTTCTCTTCTGAACAGTTGCTCCGTCTATACAAGGGATTGATTTATTCTTTGTGTGGAATACTGCATCCTTACTTGACAGAGTTGAGTTGAAAGCTATCCGCCTTATAAACTCCCAGGCTAAATTCCAAGCTTCACCCCCATGTCTTGCACCTCAGTGTTGGTTCACTTTCCCACTTCTAAAAGTATTGCTATGGTTTTTACTCCAAAGAGCTGGCTGTTTGTGTGCCCACACCACAAGCTAGACGACACAATACTTGGCAAGCTGCTGCATCCCACGATTATTGTTTAGCCATCAGCAACTCAAGGGTGGGCTATTTTGACAACTACTTTCCCTACACTTTGAAGCTTTGGAACTCTACTTTCTCATGTCTTTCCCAATAACTCTTGACTATTTCAAAAGACACATTTTTAACTTTCTCAGAAATTTGTAAGTACTTTCCCTTGTCTTTTCTTTTTCCATTTGATAATTCTCTATATTTCAATAAGGGCTTGGCCTTCATGTGGACTTTTGTCCATGACTGGAGCCTTAAACGTATTAAGAAAAATTAAATTGCACTAAAATTTTATATTTTCGGAAGCCTCCAAAATCCCTGCTGCCTCTGCCCTCTGCTGATGGCCTGTCAAGGGTGAGACTAGAGGGTAAAAAGCAGTGCTGGAATCTATCTGTTACGTGTGCCTGAGAATAAAAGGGACTAGCAATTGAGAGTAAAATGAGGGAGTGTGTTATGAAATTGAGAATTTATAGTTTGGATGTTCTGGGGATTAGGGGAAACCCATATCTGTGGGCAGGTTGCATGAAGTAGAAATGGAAATTATTAATGCAAGCTGTGGGAGGGTGTAGAAGGAGTGGTACGGTTGGGAATGAATGAAAATCATTAAGGAAGAGAGTATAAAAGGGTGTTATAGAGCATGGACGAATGGATCAAGGATAGTGTGGGTGGAAGGTAAGACTGGAATTGTGATATATGCATGAGTATGTGTATGTTTGCCTTTGAATATGAAAGCTGTGCAAGGTAAGGATGAAATAAAATGTCTTAGGATAATTTGAATATCTGTACAAATGGGTTTGAGAAGTGGTTTTTGTCTTAGGTGGTATGAATGCAAGAGTGGGATGTGATCGTATTGGTAAGCTAGTTGGTAAATTGGGAGTGTCTGGAATAAATTGGAGGTTATCTTGTGGATGTCTGTGCTGACAGGAGTGTATCCTTGCAAATGCCTTTTATGAAGATGATCCACAGACATATGTAGATAAAAAGTGATAGAAGAGCAAAAAGGTTTGATTGAGTGTGTGTTAGTGAATGAAAGATTGTGCCAGATATTGGAGTTCAGATAATTTTTTGGAGATTTTGACCATTTTGCAGTTCTTGAGGAGGTGAGGATTAGATAGAAGTGGAGTTATGCCATAAGGAAGAATTGAAAGGTAAAAGTATTGGCATGCAAGATGATGAATCAGAATGTAAGAAGGGTCACAGAAAGTTTAGATGAAAGTGCAGTAAATTTAGGGATGTAATCATGTTTGAATAAGGTGTTTAGAATGTGCAGAGAAAGACCATTGAAGATTGTAAGATTAGTAGTTGGGTGCAAGGTTGTGAGATATAAGAATAAAAGGGGAAATGCTTTGTAGATTGATGACATTAGAAATGTTGAAAAGAAAAAAGCATGTGGTAGATTGCTCAAAAGAAATGTGCCAATGGAAGTTCAGCAGAGTAGGAGGGAAGAATATATGTAAGTGGAATGTTAAGAAGCTGATAAAGGAGAGCAAAAAAGAGCAGATGAAGATTTTTAAAGAAAGTTGAGTGAAAATTTAATGGAAAACAAGAATTTGTAGTGGAAGGAGATGAAAAGGGAAATAGGTGGATGTTAAAATGTAAATGTGAGAAGTAAGGAAGGGGAGTTGCTTGATTAAAATGAAGTGAAAGGAAGATGGAAAGAGTATTTTATGCATGGGTATGTTTGGTGGAAGGCAAAGGGTGAAGGTGCTTGGGCCTTAACAAAACGGTAAGTTAAATGGATGATAATGAGATTGAAGGTAGAAAAGGTACAGAAAGAGGATGGAATGACAGCTGAAATGTTTAAGGATGGAGGAGAGAGTGTGATATAGTGGATCCATTTTATATGTAATTTAGCATGGAAACAAAAGGTTGCACCTGAGGATTGGGTGAAAGCTGTTATTGTTCCTTCATTCAAACGAAAAGATGCTGTGGATGTAAGTAGTAATTTTAGGCAAAAGGTGAGGAAAGTGGTTGAGGAATGTGATGTATTTAGGGAAGCATTGATGGCATGTGCAAGAGATGCATATGGCAAGAGAAAGGTGGGACATGGGCAGATTAGAAAGGGTAGTGAGTGGTGGGATGAAGAAGTAAAGTTGTTTGTGAAAGAGAGAAGTTACAGGAGAGGGATATTATCATCTATACCCAGAAAAAAAAAATCCTAGAAAGCATGGTTCCAAGATTACACTTTGTAAGATATTTCTGACATCCAAAGGTATGATATTCATAAAAAGAGAACACTTTAAACATCTAAAGCCCACAACTTCAACACCTTCCCTATAATCATCAGAAACATCATAGGATGCACATAGGCCCATCCTTCACCATCTACCAAGAGGTCATCTCACTGAACCTTACCACCTACTCCAGCCAACACTAGCAGCTTACATGACTGGTGAGGGTGTTCCCTCAAAGGCCCAGTCCTCTGTTCTTGGCGCTACCTCGCTAATGCGGGAAGTGGCGAATAGTTTGAAAGAAAAAGAAAAAGAAATATATATATATAAGATGCTTGTAGCATGAGAAGAGTGGGAGGTGGGCTGTTTAGAAAGGGTAGTGTGTGGTGGGATGAAGAAGTAAGAGTATTGGTGAAAGAGAAGAGAGAGGCATTTGGACGATTTTTGCAGGGAAAAAATGCAATTGAGTGGGAGAAGTATAAAAGAAAGAGACAGGAGGTCAAGAGAAAGGTGCAAGAGGTGAAAAAAAGGGCAAATGAGAGTTGGGGTGAGAGACTATCAGTAAATTTTAGGGAGAATAAAAAGATGTTCTGGAAGGAGGTAAATAGGGTGCGTAAGACAAGGGAGCAAATGGGAACTTCAGTGAAGGGCGTAAATGGGGAGGTGATAACAAGTAGCGGTGATGTGAGAAGGAGATGGAATGAGTATTTTGAAGGTTTGTTGAATGTGTCTGATGACAGAGTGGCAGATATAGGGTGTTTTGGTCGAGGTGGTGTGCAAAGTGAGAGGGTTAGGGAAAATGATTTGGTAAACAGAGAAGAGGTAGTAAAAGCTTTGCGGAAGATGAAAGCCGGCAAGGCAGCAGGTTTGGATGGTATTGCAGTGGAATTTATTAAGAAAGGGGGTGACTGTATTGTTGACTGGTTGGTAAGGTTATTTAATGTATGTATGACTCATGGTGAGGTGCCTGAGGATTGGCGGAATGCGTGCATAGTGCCATTGTACAAAGGCAAAGGGGATAAGAGTGAGTGCTCAAATTACAGAGGTATAAGTTTGTTGAGTATTCCTGGTAAATTATATGGGAGGGTATTGATTGAGAGGGTGAAGGCATGTACAGAGCATCAGATTGGGGAAGAGCAGTGCGGTTTCAGAAGTGGTAGAGGATGTGTGGATCAGGTGTTTGCTTTGAAGAATGTATGTGAGAAATACTTAGAAAAGCAAATGGATTTGTATGTAGCATTTATGGATCTGGAGAAGGCATATGATAGAGTTGATAGAGATGCTCTGTGGAAGGTATTAAGAATATATGGTGTGGGAGGCAAGTTGTTAGAAGCAGTGAAAAGTTTTTATCGAGGATGTAAGGCATGTGTACGTGTAGGAAGAGAGGAAAGTGATTGGTTCTCAGTGAATGTAGGTTTGCGGCAGGGGTGTGTGATGTCTCCATGGTTGTTTAATTTGTTTATGGATGGGGTTGTAAAGGAGGTAAATGCAAGAGTCCTGGAAAGAGGGGCAAGTATGAAGTCTGTTGGGGATGAGAGAGCTTGGGAAGTGAGTCAATTGTTGTTCGCTGATGATACAGCGCTGGTGGCTGATTCATGTGAGAAACTGCAGAAGCTGGTGACTGAGTTTGGTAAAGTGTGTGGAAGAAGAAAGTTGAGAGTAAATGTGAATAAGAGCAAGGTTATTAGGTACAGTAGGGGTGAGGGTCAAGTCAATTGGGAGGTGAGTTTGAATGGAGAAAAACTGGAGGAAGTGAAGTGTTTTAGATATCTGGGAGTGGATCTGTCAGCGGATGGAACCATGGAAGCGGAAGTGGATCATAGGGTGGGGGAGGGGGCGAAAATTTTGGGAGCCTTGAAAAATGTGTGGAAGTCGAGAACATTATCTCGGAAAGCAAAAATGGGTATGTTTGAGGGAATAGTGGTTCCAACAATGCTGTATGGTTGCGAGGCGTGGGCTATGGATAGAGATGTGCGCAGGAGGATGGATGTGCTGGAAATGAGATGTTTGAGGACAATGTGTGGTGTGAGGTGGTTTGATCGAGTAAGTAACGTAAGGGTAAGAGAGATGTGTGGAAATAAAAAGAGCGTGGTTGAGAGAGCAGAAGAGGGTGTTTTGAAATGGTTTGGGCACATGGAGAGAATGAGTGAGGAGAGATTGACCAAGAGGATATATGTGTCGGAGGTGGAGGGAACGAGGAGAAGAGGGAGACCAAATTGGAGGTGGAAAGATGGAGTGAAAAGATTTTGTGTGATCGGGGCCTGAACATGCAGGAGGGTGAAAGGAGGGCAAGAAATAGAGTGAATTGGAGTCATGTGGTATACAGGGGTTGACGTGCTGTCAGTGGATTGAAGCAAGGCATGTGAAGCGTCTGGGGTAAACCATGGAAGCTGTGTAGGTATGTATATTTGCGTGTGTGGACGTGTGTATGTACATGTGTATGGGTGGGGGGGGGTTGGGCCATTTCTTTCGTCTGTTTCCTTGCGCTACCTCGCAAACGCGGGAGACAGCGACAAAGTATAAAAAAAAAAAAAAAAAAAATATATATATATATATATATATATATATATATATATATATATATATATGGGATCCCTGGGGATAGGGGATTAAGAATACTTCCCACGTATTCCCTGCGTGTCGTAGAAGGCGACTAAAAGGGGAGGGAGCGGGGGGCTGGAAATCCTCCCCTCTCGTTTTTTTTTTTTTTTTCCAAAAGAAGGAACAGAGAATTGGGCCAGGTGAGGGTATTCCCTCAAAGGCCCAGTCCTCTGTTCTTAATGCTACCTCGCTAACGCGGGAAATGGCGAATAGTTTAAAAGAAAAAGAAAAGAAATATATATATATGTGTGTGTGTGTGTGTGTATGTATATATATATATATGTGTATTTTTCCCTGGGGATAGGGGAGAAAGAATACTTCCCATGTATTCCCTGCATGTCGTAGAAGGCGACTAAAAGGGGAGGGAGCGGGGGGCTGGAAATCCTCCCCTCTCATTTTTTTTTTAATTTTCCAAAAGAAGGAACAGAGAATTGGGCCAAGTGAGGGTATTCCCTCAAAGGCTCAGTCCTCTGCTCTTAACGCTACCCCGCTAATGCGGGAAATGGCGAATAGTTTGAAAGAAAGATCAATAAATACATTTTTTTTTTTATGCTGTCTCCCGCGTTTGCGAGGTAGCGCAAGGAAACAGACGAAAGAAATGGCCCAACCCACCCCCATACACATGTATATACATACGTCCACACACGCAAATATACATACCTACACAGCTTTCCATGGTTTACCCCAGACGCTTCACATGCCCTGATTCAATCCACTGACAGCACGTCAACCCCGGTATACCACATCGATCCAATTCACTCTATTCCTTGCCCTCCTCTCACCCTCCTGCATGTTCAGGCCCCGATCACACAAAATCTTTTTCACTCCATCTTTCCACCTCCAATTTGGTCTCCCACTTCTCCTCGTTCCCTCCACCTCCGACACATATATCCTCTTGGTCAATCTTTCCTCACTCATTCTCTCCATGTGGCAAACCATTTCAAAACACCCTCTTCTGCTCTCTCAACCACGCTCTTTTTATTTTCACACATCTCTCATCCCTTACGTTACTTACTCGATCAAACCACCTCACACCACACATTGTCCTCAAACATCTCATTTCCAGCACATCCATCCTCCTGCGCACAACTCTATCCATAGCCCACGCCTCGCAACCATACAACATTGTTGGAACCACTATTCCTTCAAACATACCCATTTTTGCTTTCCGAGATAATCTTCTCGACTTCCACACATTCTTCAAGGCTCCCAGGATTTTCGCCCCCTCCCCCACCCTATGATCTACTTCTGCTTCCATGGTTCCATCCACTGACAGATCCACTCCCAGATATCTAAAACACTTTACTTCCTCCAGTTTTTCTCCATTCAAACTTACCTCCCAATTGACTTGACCCTCACCCCTCCTGTACCTAATAACCTTGCTCTTATTCACATTTACTCTTAACTTTCTTCTTTCACACACTTTACCAAACTCAGTCACCAGCTTCTGCAGTTTCTCACATGAATCAGCCACCAGCGCTGTATCATCAGCGAACAACAACTGACTCACTTCCCAAGCTCTCTCATCCCCAACAGACTTCATACTAGCCCCTCTTTCCAAAACTCTTGCATTCACCTCCCTAACAACCCCATCCATAAACAAATTAAACAACCATGGAGACATCACACACCCCTGCCGCAAACCTACATTCACTGAGAACCAATCACTTTCCTCTCTTCCTACACGTACACATGCCTTACATCCTTGATAAAAACTTTTCACTGCTTCTAACAACTTGCCTCCCACACCATATATTCTTAATACCTTCCACAGAGCATCTCTATCAACTCTATCATATGCCTTCTCCAGATCCATAAATGCTACATACAAATCCATTTGCTTTTCTAAGTATTTCTCACATACATTCTTGAAAGCAAACACCTGATCCACACATCCTCTACCACTTCTGAAACCACACTGCTCTTCCCCAATCTGATGCTCTGTACATGCCTTCACCCTCTCAATCAATACCCTCCCATATGATTTACCAGGAATACTCAACAAACTTATACCTCTGTAATTTGAGCACTCACTCTTATCCCCTTTGCCTTTGTACAATGGCACTATGCACGCATTCCGCCAATCCTCAGGCACCTCACCATGAGTCATACATACATTAAATAACCTTGCCAACCAGTCAGTAATACAGTCACCCCTTTTTTAATAAATTCCACTGCAATACATCCAAACCTGCTGCCTTGCCGGCTTTCATCTTCCGCAAAGCTTTTACTACCTCTTCTCTGTTTACCAAATCATTTTCCCTAACCCTCTCACTTTGCACACCACCTCGACGAAAACACCCTATATCTGCCACTCTATCATCAAACACATTCAACAAACCTTCAAAATACTCACTCCATCTCCCTCTCACATCACCACTACTTGTTATCACCTCCCCATTTGCGCCCTTCACTGAAGTTCCCATTTGCTCCCTTGTCTTGCGCACTTTATTTACCTCCTTCCAGAACATCTTTTTAATCTCCCTAAAATTTAATGATACTCTCTCATCCCAACTCTCATTTGCCCTCTTTTTCACCTCTTGCACCTTTCTCTTGACCTCCTGTCTCTTTCTTTTATACATCTCCCACTCAATTGCATTTTTTTCCCTGCAAAAATCGTCCAAATGCCTCTCTCTTCTCTTTCACTAATAATCTTACTTCTTCATCCCACCACTCACTACCCTTTCTAATCAACCCACCTCCCAGTCTTCTCATGCCACAAGCATCTTTTGCACAATCCATCACTGCTTCCCTAAATACATCCCATTCCTCCCCCACTTCCCTTACTTCCATTGTTCTCACCTTTTTTCCATTCTGTACTCAGTCTCTCCTGGTACTTCCTCACACAAGTCTCCTTCCCAAGCTCACTTACTCTCACCACCCTCTTCACCCCAACATTCACTCTTCTTTTCTGAAAACCCATATAAATCTTCTCCTTAGCCTCCACAAGATAATGATCAGACATCCCTCCAGTTGCACCTCTCAGCACATTAACATCCAAAAGTCTCTCTTTCGCGCGCCTGTCAATTAACACGTAATCCAGTAACGCTCTCTGGCCATTTCTCCTACTTACATACATGTATAAACCATAATATTTACTCTCTACACCTTCCTGTATGTTTACCACTTTGGTTATGTAGATTATATTGATGTATCCAGTTCTGTAATACCTCAACAGTATATTTTGAGCTGAATGGCTGTCCAAATTTGATAAACCATACATTAATATTTTTGCTTTTTTTATATTATTATTGTTATTATTATTATTATTATTTTCATATTATTTTCATTATTAGTTGAAAAGTTTAAGAGTGCCTGGACAAGTACCTACAAAGTGTACCAAACCAAACAGGTTGTTTGGGCTATGTGGGCTGCGGCATCTGAATGCGTAGTCAACCTCCACAGTGTAGTGGTTAGTGTCACTGACTGTGATTCGTTTACAGGCTGAAGAATGTGTGGAAAGAGAGAATTTTATCTGGGAGGGCAAAAATAGTTATGTTTGAAGGAATAGTAGTCCCAACAATATTACATGGTTGCAAGGCATGGGCTATAGATAAGGTTGTGTGGAGGAGGGTAGATGTTTTGGAAATGAAATGTTTAAGGATAGTATTTGGTGTGAGGTGGTTTGATCAAGTAAGTAATGAAAGGGTTAGAGAACTGTGTGATAATAAAAAGAGGTGGTTAAGAGAGCAGAAGAGGGTGTTTTGAAATGGTTTACACATATGGAGAGTATGAGTGAGGAAATGTTGACAAAGAGGATATGTGTGTCAGAAGTGGAGGGAACAAGGAGAATGGGGAGACCAAATTGGAAATGGAAGAAGAGACTTGTGTGAAGGAGTATGAGGAGAAATTGAGTGCAGAATGGCAAAAGGTGAGAGTAAATGAAGCAAAGGGAATGGATGAGGAATGGACGGTATTTAGTGAAGCAGGGCTGGCATGTGCAGGAAATGCTTGTAACCATCATCCATACATTTATACCTCATCATTTTAATGATCGTGCATGTATTTGTACCTCACCACTTTAACTATCATGCTCCAGTCTGCACCTCGGCATTGTAACCATTGTGTATCAATCAGTGCCTCAGGACTGTAACCATCATGCACACATCTGTACCTTAGGACTGTTAACATATTGCACCCATTTGTACCTCCGTACTGTAACCATCCAGCACCTGTCTTACCTCAGTATTGTAACCATCCAGCACCAGTCTTTACCTCAGCATTGTAACCATCATGCACCCGTGTGTACTTCAGGACTATTATACCTTCAAACATTCCCATTTTTTGCTCTTCCATATAACAGTCTCTCTTCCCACACATTCCACAGCCCTCCCAGAACCTCTACCTCCTCACCCACCCTATGACTGACTTCTGCTTCCATGTTTCCATTTGTTACCATGCCAACTTCCTGGTATGGAAAATACTTCACTTCCTCCAAATTTTCCCCACTCAAACTCTCACCCCAACAAACCTGTTCTTCTGCCTAGCTAGACATAATCACCTTTCCTGTATTCACATTTACTATCAACTTCTTTTCACACACTTCTCAAACTCAATCAACATCTTCTGCAGCTTCTTTCTTGAATGGGCACAAGTGTAAACAACAACTGACTCATTTCCCATGCCACCTGACCTCCTCTCACCTCCTACTTACTAAATGCCCCCCTGTCTCTCTAAGCCCCTTGCATTTACTTCCCTTACCACTCTGTAAACAAATTGAACTACCCATGAAATGTACATTTATTTATTTATTTTGCTTTGTCACTGTCTCCCACGTTAGCGAGGTGGCGCAAGGAAACAGATGAAAGAATGGCCCAACCCACCCACATACACATGTATATACATACACGTCCACACACGCAAATATACATGCTTATACATCTCAACGTATGCATATATATACACACGAAGACATATGCGTATATACACATGTACATAATTCATACTCTCTGCCTTTATTCATTCCCATTGCCACCCCGCCACACATGAAATAACAACCCCCTCCCCCCTCATGTGCGCGAGGTTGCACTGTGAAGACAACAAAGGCCCCATTCGTTCACACTCAGTCTAGCTGTCATGTAATAATGCACCGAGACCACAGCTCCCTTTCCACATCCAGGCCCCACAGAACTTGCCATGGTTTACCCCAGACGCTTCACATGCCCTGGTTCAATCCATTGACAGCACGTCGACCCCGGTATACCACATCGTTCCAATTCACTATTCCTTGCATGCCTTTCACCCTCCTGCATGTTCAGGCCCCGATCACTCAAAATCTTTTTCACTCCATCTTTCCACGTCCAATTTGGTCTCCCACTTCTCCTCGTTCCCTCCACCTCTGACACATATATCCTCTTTGTCAATCTTTCCTCACTCATTCTCTCCAAGTGACCGAACCATTTCAAAACTCCCTCTTCTGCTCTCTCAAACGCACTCTTTTTATTACCACACATTTCTCTTACCCTATTATTACTTACTCAATCAAACCACGTCACCACATATTGTCCTCAAACATCTCATTTCAAGCACATCCACCCTCCTGCGCACAGCTCTATCCATAGCCCACGCCTCGCAACCATACAGCATTGTTGGAACCACTATTCCTTCAAACATACCCATTTTTGCTTTCCGAGATAATGTTCTCGACTTCCACACATTCTTCAAGGCTCCCAGTATTTTCGTCCCCTCCCTCACTTCTGCTTCCATGGTTCCATCCGCTGCCAAATCCACTCCCTGATATCTAAAATACTTCACTTCCTCCAGTTTTTCTCCATTCAAACTTACCTTCCAATTGACTTGACCCTCACCCCTTCTGTACCTAATAACCTTGCTCTTATTTACATTTACTCTCAACTTTCTTCTTTCACACACTTTACCAAACTCAGTCACCAGCTTCTGCAGTTTCTCAGCCAAGTCAGCCACCAGCGCTGTATCATCAGCGAACAACAACTGACTCACTTCCCAAGCTCTCTCATCCACAACAGACTGCATACTTGCCCCTCTTTCCAAAACCTTTGCATTCACCTCCCTAACAACCCCATCCATAAACAAATTAAACAACCATGGAGACATCACACACCCCTGCCGCAAACCTACATTCACTGAGAACCAATCACTTTCCTCTCTTCCTACACGTACACGTGCCTTACATCCTCGATAAAAACTTTTTACTGCTTCTAACAACTTGCCTCCCACACCATATATTCTTAATACCTTCCACAGAGCATCTCTATCAACTCTATCATATGCCTTCTCCAGATCCATGAATGCTACATACAAATCCATTTGCTTTTCTAAGTATTTCTCACATACATTGTTCAAAGCAAACACCTGATCCACACATCCTCTACCACTTCTGAAACCCCACTGCTCTTCCCCAATCTGATGCTCTGTACATGCCTTCACCCTCTCAATCAGTACCCTCCCATATAATTTACCAGGAGTACTCAACAAACTTATACCTCTGTAATTTGAGCACTCAACTTTGTCCCCTTTGCCTTTGTACAATGGCACTATGCAAGCATTCCGCCAATCCTCAGGCACCTCACCATGAATCATACATACATTAAATAACCTTACCAACCAGTCAACAATACAGTCACCTCCTTTTTTAATAAGTTCCACTACAATTCCATCCAAACCTGCTCCCTTGCCAGCTTTCATCTTCCGCAAAGCTTTTACTACCTCTTCTCTGTTTACCAAGTCATTTTCCCTAACCCTCTTACTTTGCACACCACCTCGACCAAAACACCCTATATCTGCCACTCTGTCATCAAACACATTCAACAAACCTTCAAAATACTCACTCCATCTCCTTCTCACATCACCACTACTTATCACCTTCCCATTAGCCCCCTTCACTGAAGTTCCCATTTGTTCCCTTGTCTTATGCACTTTATTTACCTCCTTCCAAAACATCTTTTTATTCTCCCTAAAATTTAATGATACTCTCTCACCCCAACTCTCATTTGCCCTCTTTTTCACCTCTTGCACCTTTCTCTTGACCTCCTGTCTCTTTCTTCTATACATCTCCCACTCATTTGCATTATTTCCCTGCAAAAATCTTCCAAATGCCTCTCTCTTCTCTTTCACTAACAATCTTACTTCTTCATCCCATCACTCACCACCCTTTCTAATCTGCCCACCTCCCATGCTTCTCATGCCACAAGCATCTTTTGCGCAAGCCATCACTGCTTCCCTAAATACATCCCGTTCCCCCCATTCCCCTTACCTCCTTTGTTCTCACCTTTCTCCATTCTGTACTCAGTCTCTCCTGGTACTTCCTCACACAAGTCTCCTTCCCAAGCTCACTTACTCTCACCACTCTCTTCACCCCAACATTCTCTCTTCTTTTCTGAAAACCTCTACAAATCTTCACTTTCGCCTCCACAAGATAATGATCAGACATCCCTCCAGTTGCACCTATCAGCACATTAACATCCAAAAGTCTCTTCGTGCACCTATCAATTAACACGTAATCCAATAACGCTCTCTGGCCATCTCTCCTACTTACATACGTATACTTATGTATATCTCTCTTGTTAAACCAGGTATTCCCAATCACCAGTCCTTTTTCAGCACATAAATCTACAAGCTCTTCACCATTTCCATTTACAACACTGAACACCCCATGTATACCAATTATTCCCTCACTTGCCATATTACTCACCTTTGCATTCAAATCACCTATCACTATAACCCAGTCTCGTGCATCAAAACCACAAACACGCTCATTCAACTGCTTCCAAAACACTTGCCTCTCATGATCTTTCTTCTCATGCGCAGGTGCATATGCACCAATAATCACCCATGTCTCTCCATCCACTTTCAGTTTCACCCATATCAATCTAGAGTTTACTTTCTTACACTCTATCACTTATTCCCACCACTCCTGTTTCAGGAGTAGTGCTTCTCCTTCCTTTGCTCTTGTCCTCTCACTAACACCTGACTTTACTCCCAAGATATTCCCAAACCACTCTTCCCCTTTACCCTTGGGCTTCGTTTCACTCAGAGCCAAAACATCCAGGTTCCTTTCCTCAAACATACTACCTATCTCTCCTTTTTTCTCATCTTGGTTACATCCACACATATTTACACACCCCAGTCTGATCCTTCGAGGAGGATGAGCACTCCCCGCGTGACTCCTTCTTCTGTTTCCCCTTTTAGAAAATTGAAATACAAGGAGGGGAGGGTTTCTAGCCCCACACTCCCGTCCCATTTAGTCGCCTTCAACGACATGTCAGGAATGCATGGGAAGGCTTGCTCAATTGGTTAAGTAATTAAAGCTTAAACACTTCTTAAATGTAGATGGTTGATTTATATATTTATATTGCATTGTCACTGTCTCCCGCATTAGCGAGGTAGCGCAAGGAAACAGACGAAAGAATGACCCAACCCAGCCACATACACATGTATATACATACACGTCCACACACACAAATATACATACCTGTACATCTCTATGTATACATATATGTACATAGAGACATATACATATACACATATACATAATTCATACTGTCTGCCTTTATTCATTCCCATCACCACATCGCCACACATGGAATAACAACCCCCTCCCCCCTCGTGTGTGAGGTAGTGCTTGGAAAAGACAACAAAGGCCCCATTCGTTCACACTCAGTCTCTACCTGTCATGTAATAATGCACCAAAACCACAGCTCCCTTTCCACATCCAGGCCCCACAGAACTTTCCATGGTTTACCCCAGTCGCTTCACATGCCCTGGTTCAATCCATTGACAGCACGTCAACCCCAGTATACCACATCGTTCAAATGCACTCTATTCCTTGCACGCCTTTCACCCTCCTGCATGTTCGGGCCCTGATCACTCAAAATTTTTTCACTCCATCTTTACACCTCCAATTTGTTCTCCCACTTCTCCTTGTTCCCTCCACCTCTGACTCATATATCCTCTTTGTCAATCTTTCCTCACTCATTCTCTCCATGTGACCAAACCATTTCAAAACACCCTCTTCTGCTCTCTCAACCACACACTTTTTATTACCACACATCTCTCTTACCCTATTATTACTTACTCGATCAAACCACCTCACACCACATATTGTCCTCAAACGTCTCATTTCCAGGACATCCATCCTGCTCCACACAACTCTATCCATAGCCCATGCCTCGCAACCATACAACATTGTTGGAACCACTATTCCTTCAAACATACCCACTTTTTGCTTTCCGAGATAATGTTCTCGACTTCCACACATTTTTCAAGGCTCCCAGAATTTTTGCCCCCTCCCCCACCCTATGACTCACTTCGCTTCCATGATTCCATCCACTGCCAAATCCACTCCCAGATATCTAAAACACTTCACTTCCTCCAGTTTTTCTCCATTCAAACTTACCTCCCAATTGACTTGACCCTCACCCCTACTGTACCTAATAACCTTGCTCTTATTGACATTTACTCTCAACTTTCTTCTTTCACACACTTTACCGAACTCAGTCACCAGCTTCTGCAGTTTCTCACATGAATAAGCCACCATTGCTGTATCATCAGCAAACAACAACTGACTCACTTCTCATGCTCTCTCATCCACAACAGAATGCATACTTGCCCCTCTTTCCAAAACCCTTGCATTCACCTCCCTAACAACCCCATCCATAAACAAATTGAACAACCATGGAGACATCACACACCCCTGCCGCAAACCTACATTCACTGAGAACCAGTCACTTTCCTCTCTTCCTACACGTACACATGCCTTACATCCTCAATAAAAACTTTTCACTGCTTCCAACAACTTGCCTCCCACACCATATATTCTTAATACTTTCCACAGAGCATCTCTATCAACTCTATCATATTCCTTCTCCAGATCCA
Source organism: Panulirus ornatus (assembly GCF_036320965.1). NCBI lineage: Eukaryota > Metazoa > Arthropoda > Malacostraca > Decapoda > Palinuridae > Panulirus > Panulirus ornatus. The sequence continues at coordinate 14,602,596 of NC_092295.1, forward strand.
TAAATACTACATACAAATCCATTTGCTTTTCTAAGTATTTCTCACATACATTCTCTAAAGCAAACACCTGATCCACACATTCTCTACCACTTCTGAAACCACACTGCTCTTCCTCAATCTAATGCTCTGTATATCCCTTTACCCTCTCAGTGAATACCCTCCCATATAATTTACCAGGAATACTCAACAAACTTATACCTCTGTAAGTTGAGCACTCACTCTTATCTCCTTCGCCTTTGTACAATGGCACTATGCAAGCATTCCACCAATCCTCAGGCACCTCACCATGAATCATACATTATATAACCTTACCAACCAGTCAACAATACAGTCACCCCCTTTTGATAAATTCCACTACAATACCATCCAAACCCGCTGACTTGCCGGCTTTCATCTTCGGCAATGCTTTTACTACCTCTTCTCTGTTTACCAGATCATTTTCCCTAACCCTCTTACTTTGCACACCACCTCGACCAAAACACCCTATATCTGCCACTCTATCATCAAACACATTCAACAAACCTTCAAAATACTCACCCCATCTCATTCTCACATCACCGCTACTTGTTATCACCTCCCCATTTGCCCCCTTCACTGAAGCTCCCATTTTTCCCTTGTCTTATGCACTTTATTTACCTCCTTCCAAAACATCTTTTTATTCTCCCTAAAATTTAATGATACTCTCACCCCATCTCTCATTTGCCCTCTTTTTCACCTCTTGCACCTTTCTCTTGACCTCCTGCCTCTTTCTTTTATACGTCTCCCACTCATTTGCATTATTTCCCTGCAAAAATGATCCAAATGCCTCTCTCTTCTCTTTCACTAATAATCTTAATTCTTCATCTCACCACTCACTAACCTTTCTAATCTGCCCACCTCCCACGCTTCTCATGCAACAAGCATCTTTTGCGCAAGCCATCACCGCTTCCCTAAATACATCCCATTCCTCCCCCACTCCCCGTACCTCCTTTGTTCTCACCTTTTTCCATTCTGTACTCAGTCTCTCCTGGTATTTCCTCACACAAGTCTCCTTACCAAGCTCCCTTACTCTCACCACTCTCTTCACCCCAACATTCTCTCTTCTTTTCTGAAAACCTCTACAAATCTTCACCTTCGCCTCCATAATATAATGATCAGACATCTCTCCAGTTGCACCTCTCAGCACATTAACATCCAAAAGTCTCTCTTTCGCGCGCCTATCAATTAACACATAATCCAATAACACTCTCTGGCCATCTCTCCTACTTACATATGTATACTTATGTATATCTCTCTTTTTAAACCAGGTATTCCCAATCACCAGTCCTTTTTCAGCACATAAATCAACAAGCTCTTCACCATTTCCATTTACAACACTGAACATCCCATGTATACCAATTATTCCCTCAACTGCCACATTACTCACCTTTGCATTCAAATCACCCATCACTGTAACCTGGTCTCGTGCATCAAAACCACTAACACACTCATTCAGCTGCTCCCAAAACACTTGCCTCTCATGATCTTTCTTCTCATGCCCAAGTGCATATGCACCAATATTCACCCATCTCTCCCCATCAACTTTCAGTTTTACCCATATCAATCTAGAGTTTACTTTCTTACACTCTATCACATACTCCCACCATTCCTGTTTCAGGAGTACTGCTACTCCTTCCCTTGCTCATGTCCTCTCACTAACCCCAGAATTTACTCCCAAGATATTCCCAAACCACTCTTCCCCTTTACCCTTGAACTTCGTTTCACTCAGAGCCAAAACATCCGGTTTTTTTCCTCAAACATACTACCTAATTCTCCTTTTTTCTCATCTTGGTTGCATCCACACGCATTTAGACACCCCAATCTGAGCCTTCGAGGAGGATGAGCACTCCCCTCGTGACTCCTTCTTCTGTTTCCCCTTCTAGAAAGTTAAGATACAAGGAGGGGAGGGTTTCCAGCCCCCTCTCCCGTCCCCTTTAGTTGCCTTCTACGACACGTGGGGAATGTGTAGGAAGTATTCTTTCTCCCCCATACCCAGGGATGGTTGATATCCTCCTGATAGTTCTGTATTGCATTCTTCTCAAAAGTTTGTTATTTTGATAATAGAAAAATGAATCATTTACCTTTTTACTTATCTTTCATAGGTTACCTTTGGTGCATTAATAGGCAGAAAAGCCACTTTATTATAAAGTTGAAGATGTATATGCAGAAGAATGATGTATGAAAATATAAGTCATTTAGCCTACTGTGCTCAGGTGTGGCGGTGTTAAAGTGAGTCTTTTGGTAATGTGTGCTAAAGCAGGAATTTTATTTGAAAAATGGCTCTGAGACCTGTTTTAAGGAGGCATACTGCAGTTGTGTAAGTGGACTTATTTTTTATTCATATGTGATAACCGCAGGACCAATTTTGTATAAAAGAGTTCTTGTGTAGCCAGGACCTTTTTGGAGGGTCCTACAGCCCTTGGATGCACTACTTCCAGTAGCAGGGAAATGAAGACTCCTTTGGAGTGAGAAATTCTTGGATGTAACTTTTTTTTTTTTCATACTATTTGCCATTTCCCGCGATAGCGAGGTAGCGTTAAGAACAGAGGACTGGGCCTTTGAGGGAATACCCTCACCTGGCCCCCTTCTCTGTTCCCTCTTTTGGGAAAAAAAAAAAAAGAGGGGAGGATTTCCAGCCACCCGCTCCCTTCCCTTTTAGTCACCTTCTACGATGCGCAGGGAATACATGGGAAGTATTCTTTCTCCCCTATCCCCAGGGATAACATTTATTTATTTATATAAATTTACCATAGGTGACTGTTCACTCATGATGTAACCTTGAACTGGCACATGTGAGGCATGTTGAAGTTTGAGGGTTGAAACAATAATTTTCATTATAGTGAGGAGCGAGAGCCTTGCTTGATTACCACACCATTTATACATTTTGTAATCCAGTCAATTTTTGTGGGAACCGTTATCCCACCTTGCTTGTATCCATCTCTGTATTTGATATGTAAGACCATTAATATGCAGCTCCATTATTTTGATAATGTAATTTTATATGTATTGCTTATTAGTTTTTTGATCGGCAGATACTGTGCTGAGCACTCAAGGCAATCTCTTGTATTGAGACAGCGAGCAGCACGCAGACGTCAGCCTCGTGAAACCCCAGAGACACTGCTTAGTCAGTTGAGCCACCACCAGATGGACACACAAACAGCTGGCCAGAATGGTAAAAGGAGTTTTGGACTTATAGTCTACCTTTATGTGTTATCATTCATTAAAATCCCTTTTTAATGGGATGGATCAAGTGCTTATAGGAATATTGTAGCAGAACTGAGGACTCTTTAAGACAACAAGCTGGCAGAAGATTGGAACTCCTTATTTTCTGGGTTAACTTGGAGAATATGATACTGAACAATAATTTTTAACTTGCATTATGTTTTGGAGATATGTGTTGCCTAATATTTTGGAGATATGTGTTGCCCCATATGAACTTTGGGATGCTGAACATGTAAATGACTAGTAAAATGGTCTTTTAGCTATGGTTTCCAAAAGAAATACTCTGTCTTACTTTACTTGTATTACACTGTATATTGGTGATGCATGGCACAGCCACTAGCTTTCCACATTTAAACTTGACATCTCTTTGCCTGTTGCTTGTATGCAAATCTTGTTGCATCTCTTGTCATTAACCAGCAAAAGTCCCTTAACACTGATGACCTCCATTTTCCCTAGTACCATTTCCCTTTCGCTGAGATGTATTGATGGAGATGTCCACTGTGCTCTTCGCTCATTGTGCTGCAGTAAGCTAAAAAAAAAATTGGGAGAATGTGGAGAAAGTATATCTCTAAAGATATACTGCTGTCCATTTTTTGATAGAATGATAACAGTTTTTCTGCCAGTTCTTTATAGCTGTCACCCTTGAAAGTTGGTTGCTACCTGCTGGAAAGCATTTCACCCTGTCTTCTTGCCACCACTGCAGATGTGGTTGAACTGCCCGTCTCTGAAGAGATTGTGGATCTGTTAACTGATGAAAACACCCTCCTTGATTTTTGCTTCACTGAGCTTTGAGAATTTCCCACCTAGGTACCTAAATGCTTGCCTGTTTTTATTTATGGCCCAGTTTCATGTGCAGAAGTGGTAGTAAAATCTTGTTGGATTTTACCTGCTGTATGTTCATTGTTCCAGCAACTGTCAGGAAGCCCTCTTATTGTCACAGGTAGTCTTTGCTTGATTGTCCCATTCACATAGGAAACACCAAACTTCATGTAACCCAGCTGCAGCCCAAGCATGATAGCAACAACTTTCAAGTCACCACAAAGCTGTCATTGGTATTTCTTATAGTTTATGCACTTCCAAAGATGCTTCATGTTATACGATTGCTCTATATGGATTGTGTGACTAACTGGAATTGATGGCAGTACATTTGCATCATGCAACAAAACAACTTTTAAGCTCAACTTTGATGTATGTGAATAGTCTTCACTCCATATGGATTGTATGACTGACTGGAATTGATGGCAATACATTCGCATCATGCAACAAAACAACTTTAAAGCTCAACTTTGATGTATGTGAATAGTCTTCACTCCTCAGGGATATGATTAAAATTGAGGGCTGCCATTAGCCAATATACATCATTGCAAGTGAGGTTACCTCCTATCTTAGAAAATAGAGCAAAATTTTTCTAGCAGGTAGGAGCCTCTGCAAATGGTGCGCTAGTTTCCCTTTGCCAGTGTCCTGTTAAGGATGAGGCACTAATGGCTAAGAAGTGGTCCTGGAATTTACTACTTATTGAAACACTGTTGCAGTGGGTTGATTGAATATGAAATAGTAGTTTATGAGAGTATGCATGAGAAAGCTGAAAAGGATAAACTGAAATGCTATGGACATATAGAGAGGTTGAGTGAGGAAAGTATGACTAAGAAGTTATACATTTCAGAATTAGAGGGATCGAGAAAAAAAGGTAAACCAAAGAGGAGGTTGAAAGATGATGTGAAGGATGCTTTAAAGGCTTGGGGTCTGAACATCCAAGTGTGTAAAAGATATAAAAGGGATAGAGCAAATTGGAGACAGTCTGCTGTCAGTGGGTTGAACCTGACTATATAAAACAGTTCAGGAAATCATGGAAAGGTCTCTGTGGCCAGATTGTAGATGGGGGGCTATGTTTGTTGGTGCATTATACATGTCAACTAGACAGTGTATGTCAGCGAATGAGGCCATTTCTTCATCTTCCTATCATTACTTTTATAATGCAAGAAATGGCAAACATATTGAGTGTATATATTTATTTGTATGTGGCATTCATGGATTTGGAGAGAAAGCATATGATAAGAGTTGATTGAGATGCTTTGTGGAAAGTCTTAAGGATTTATTATGTGTAAGGAATGCTGCTAGAAGCTGTGGGAAGTTTTCATCAAAGGTGAACGGCTTCTTTACACATAGGAAGAGAGGAGAGTAAATGGTTCCAAGTGAATATTGGTCTGCAGCTGGGATTTGTAATGTGGTTCAGTTGGTTTGTGAATGGGGTGGTGAGAGACATAAATGCAAAAGTCTTGGAGAAAGGGGCGAGTATGTAGTTTGTGGGCATGACGGGCTGTGGAGTGAGTCAGTTGTTGTTTGTTGACGGTAAATTACTGCTGGCAGATTAGATTGAGAAGCTACTGAAGTTGGTGACTGAGTTCGGGAGAGTATGTGAAAGGAGAAAGTGTGAGTTTGGGAGAATATGTGAAAGAGAAAGTTGAGATTAGATGTGAATAAAAGCAAGTTTATTAGGTGTAGCATGGTTGAGGGACTGGTTAGTTGAGTGCATTATTTCTGCATCTTTTGAAGAACTGTTGATCTGTTTTAAGATTGTAATCAGGTCACCCCTCACTCTTCTTTACCAGTGTGGGAAAATTTAAAGCCTCTAGTATTTCACTGTGACTTGTCTTTCTTGATTCTGGTGCCATCTTTGTTGCCCTCCTCTGGACCTTCTCAGTTAGCTCTTAGTGCTTCTTTAGGTGTGGTGACCAAACTTGAGAAGAATGATCTAAATTTGGTTGTAAGTAGGACATGATCAGTTGCTAAGTATTTCCGTATCTAAATGCCAGAAGACTATTCTGATATTTGCAAGCAGATATTTTATCTCATTAGCTTTCCTCCAAATATGGGGTGCTGGCATCAGATTAGGGATATTGTCAACTCCCATGTCTTTCCCTCAAACAGAATCATGGAGCTTACTTCCAGCTAGATAATGATTACATGATGAATGCTTTGCACTAGTCCAAGCATCATAGCAGAATCTCACTGAGGCACTCGTAGTTAGATAGGTAGGTACTTCTCCTCCTCTGTTTATGATGTGATTCTCATGTATTCCAAACAAAACATTTACTGACTTTGTTTTCCCACATCTCACAACTTGGTACATATTGATTATTTTGTTGAGGAGCTCATACCAAAAGTTGGGTGTGATGAATTGTTATGCTGTTACAGTAAAGAGTGTTATCACTGAGTCATTCTGGTACATATTGATTATTTTGTTGATCTTATGCCAAAAGATGGGTGTGATGAATTATTATGCTGTTACAGTAAAGAGTGTTGTCACTGAGTCATTCTTCCACCACTCCTATGGTAGGTTAGAAATGAAGTAGCAGGGTGGGGGCAAATGGGTTTCCTCATATTTTTGTATTGGTCTTCCAGTAACATCTGTCATGTACTTACTAGGGAATCTTTTGGGGCATATATGAATCCAAAATTGTATGCTGGGCACTCTCAGGCTTTCATTTGACTAATGGATAGGTTGTCACAGGAGAGAGGTCTTAAACAGAATTATTTTTTTGCAGCAATTCCTGACCCAGCAAGTGTAACTGGTGTGGCTTCTGCTGCTCTTGAATATGCAAGTGATACAGATAGTGAAGAGGAAATTACAACACTTCCCCGTGACATCCTTCCTCGACGTGAAGCAGATAGTGAATTAGATTCAGCAGATTCTGACGCTGACCCCCTCGAGCATGCTCAAGTATTTACTACTGAGGAAATAACAAGAATTTACCTTGAAAAACTACAGAGATTAAAGGTGAACATCATTTCATATCTGATCTTCCCTCTCCCAAAAGCCAGTAGTACACCTACTTGAGTAGATACTATCTTGTTTATGATATTTGTATGATATTCACCTGTATTGATAACCATGTTTAACAACAGTATATAATATGCTTTCATTCCAACTTAGGTCTTCCCATTACCTGTTCCCACTAACAGAATTGTACTCAATTTTCACGTGCATGGAATCCCTATTACATCAGCACTGTGTCAACATCTCTTTTGATGGATCATTGATTGATTCTGTCTTCAGTCCACTGTCTTAATACCACTTTGGCTTTTCAAGAAATCCCTCTCACTAGTCTTAATCCTGTTCTTCATTTTACTGTAACAAATCCTTACTTCCTTTTTATTCTTTGTATTAGAATGAGTTGTATCACTCCTTTCTTGAAATGTCCACACACCTGGATTAATATTTTTCTCTATAGCATTGGATAAACATGATATTTTTTTTTTTATTATTATACTTTGTCGCTGTCTCCCGCATTTGCGAGGTAGCGCAAGGAAACAGACGAAAGAAATGGCCCAACCCCCCCCCCCCCCATACACATGTATATACATACGTCCACACACGCAAATATACATACCTACACAGCTTTCCATGGTTTACCCCAGACGCTTCACATACCTTGATTCAATCCACTGACAGCACGTCAACCCCAGTATACCACATCGCTCCAATTCACTCTATTCCTTGCCCTCCTTTCACCCTCCTGCATGTTCAGGCCCCGATCACACAAAATCTTTTTCACTCCATCTTTCCACCTCCAATTTGGTCTCCCTCTTCTCCTCGTTCCCTCCACCTCCGACACACATATCCTCTTGGTCAATCTTTCCTCACTCATTCTCTCCATGTGCCCAAACCACTTCAAAACGCCCTCTTCTGCTCTCTCAACCACGCTCTTTTTATTTCCACACATCTCTCTTACCCTTACGTTACTCACTCGATCAAACCACCTCACACCACACATTGTCCTCAAACATCTCATTTCCAGCACATCCATCCTCCTGCGCACAACTCTATCCATAGCCCATGCCTCGCAACCATACAACATTGTTGGAACCACTATTCCTTCAAACATACCCATTTTTGCTTTCCGAGATAATGTTCTCGACTTCCACACATTCTTCAAGGCCCCCAGAATTTTCGCCCCCTCCCCCACCCTATGATCCACTTCCGCTTCCATGGTTCCATCCGCTGCCAGATCCACTCCCAGATATCTAAAACACTTCACTTCCTCCGGTTTTTCTCCATTCAAACTCACCTCCCAATTGACTTGACCCTCAACCCTACTGTACCTAATAACCTTGCTCTTATTCACATTTACTCTTAACTTTCTTCTTCCACACACTTTACCAAACTCAGTCACCAGCTTCTGCAGTTTCTCACATGAATCAGCCACCAGCGCTGTATCAACAGCGAACAACAACTGACTCACTTCCCAAGCTCTCTCATCCCCAACAGACTTCATACTTGCCCCTCTTTCCAAAACTCTTGCATTCACCTCCCTAACAACCCCATCCATAAACAAATTAAACAACCATGGAGACATCACACACCCCTGCCGCAAACCTACATTCACTGAGAACCAATCACTTTCCTCTCTTCCTACACATGCACATGCCTTACATCCTCGATAAAAACTTTTCACTGCTTCTAACAACTTTCCTCCCACACCATATATTTTTAATACCTTCCACAGAGCATCTCTCTCAACTCTATCATATGCCTTCTCCAGATCCATAAATGCTACATACAAATCCATTTGAATTATGTACATGTGTATATATGTATATGTCTGTCTGTGTATATATATGCATACGTTTAGATGTATAGGTATGTATATTTGTGTGTGTGGACGTGTATATATATACATGTGTGTGTGGGTCGGTTGGGCCATTCTTTTGTCTGTTTCCTTGCGCTACCTCGCTAACGCGGGAGACAGCGACAAAGCAAAATATAGATATATATATATATATACGCATTCCTCACATGTCGTAGAAGGCGACTAAAGGGGACGGGAGTAGATGGCTAGAAACCCTCCCTTTCTTGTATTTTAACTTTCTAAAAGGGGAAACAGAAGAAGGAGTTATGCGGGGAGTGCTCATCCTCCTCGAAGGCTCAGATTGGGGTGTCTAAATGTGTGTGGATTTAACTAAGATGAGAAAAAAGCAGAGATAGGTAGTATGTTTGACGAAGGAACCTGGATGTTTTGGCTCTAAGTGAAACGAAGCTCAAGGATAAAGGGGAAGAGTGGTTTGTGAATGTCTTGGGAGTAAAGTCACGGGTTAGTGAGAGGACAAGAGCAAGGGAGGGAGTAGCACTACTCCTGAAACAGGAGTGGTGGGAGTATGTGATAGAGTGTAAGAAAGTAAACTCTAGATTGATATGGGTAAAACTGAAAGTGGATAGAGAGAGATGGGTGATTATTGGTGCATATGCACCTGCACATGAGAAGAAAGATCATGAGAGGCAAGTGTTTTGGGAGCAGTTGAATGAGTGTGTTAGTGGTTTTGATGCACAAGACTGGGTTATAGTGATAGGTGATTTGAATGCAAAGGTGAGTAATGTGGCAGTTGAGGGAATAATTGGTATACATGGGGTGTTCAGTGTTGTAAATGGAAATGGTGAAGAGCTTCTAGATTTATGTGCTGAAAAAGGATTGGTGATTGGGAGTACCTGGTTTAAAAAGAGAGATATACATAAGTGTACGTATGTAAGTAGGAGAGATGGCCAGAGAGCATTATTGGATTACATGTTAATTGATAGGCACACGAAAGAGAGACTTTTGGATGTTAATGTGCTGAGCGGTGCAACTGAAGGGATGTCTGATCATTATCTTGTGGAGGCGAAGGTGAAGATTTGTAGGGGTTTTCAGAAAAGAAGAGAGAATGTTGGGGTGAAGAGAGTGGTGAGAGTAAGTGAGCTTGCGAAGGAGACTTATATGAGGAAGTACCAGGAGAGACTGAGTACAGAATGGAAAAAGGTGAGAACAAAGGAGGTAAGGGGAGTGGGGGAGGAATGGGATATATTTAGGGAAGCAGTGATGGCTTGCGCAAAAGATGCTTGTGGCATGAGAAGCATGGGAGGTGGGTTGATTAGAAAGGGTAGTGAATGGTGGGATGAAGAAGTAAGATTATTAGTGAAAGAGAAGAGAGAGGCATTTGCACGATTTTTGCAAATGCAAATGAGTGGGAGAGGTATAAAAGAAAGAGGCAGGAGGTCAAGAGAAAGGTGCAAGAGGTGAAAAAGAGCGCAAATGAGAGTTGGGGTGAGAGAGTATCAATAAATTTTAGAGAGAATAAAAAGATGTTTTGGAAGGAGGTAAATAAAGTGCGTAAGACAAGGGAGCAAATGGGAACTTCAGTGAAGGGGGCTAATGGGGAGGTCATAATAAGTAGTGGTGATGTGAGGAGATGGAGTGAGTATTTTGAAGGTTTGCTGAATGTGTTTGGTGATAGAGTGGGAGATATAGGGTGTTTTGGTCGAGGTGGTGTGCAAAGTGAGAGGGTTAGGGAAAATGATTTGGTAAACAGAGAAGAGGTAGTAAAAGCTTTGCGGAAGATGAAAGCCGGCAAGGCAGCAGGTTTGGAGGTATTGCAGTAGAATTTATTTAAAAAGGAGGTGACTGTATTGTTGACTGGTTAGTATGTATGATTCATGGTAGGTGCCTGAGGATTAGCAGAATGCTTGTATAGTACCATTATGCAAAGGCAAAGGGGATAAGAGTGAGTGCTCAAAATACAGAGGTATTAGTTTGTGTAAATAAATTATACGTTTCCTTTTTTCCATAGCCAGAGGTTGAACCATTATGTGACATTCTTTCTTTTTCATTCATTTCAAGGAATTTATTAAAAAAGGGGGTGACTGTATTGTTGACTGGTTGGTAAGGTTATTTAATGTATGTATGACTCATGGTGAGGTGCCTGAGGATTGGCGGAATGCGTGCATAGTGCCATTGTACAAAGGCAAAGGGGATAAGAGTGAGTGCTCAAATTACAGAGGTATAAGTTTGTTGAGTATTCCTGGTAAATTATATGGGAGGGTATTGATTGAGAGGGTGAAGGCATGTACAGAGCATCAGATTGGGGAAGAGCAGTGGGGTTTCAGAAGTGGTAGAGGATGTGTGGATCAGGTGTTTGCTTTGAAGAATGTATGTGAGAAATACTTAGAAAAGCAAATGGATTTGTATGTAGCATTTATGGATCTGGAGAAGGCATATGATAGAGTTGATAGAGATGCTCTGTGGAAGGTATTAAGAATATATGGTGTGGGAGGAAAGTTGTTAGAAGCAGTGAAAAGTTTTTATCGAGGATGTAAGGCATGTGTACGTGTAGGAAGAGAGGAAAGTGATTGGTTCTCAGTGAATGTAGGTTTGCGGCAGGGGTGTGTGATGTCTCCATGGTTGTTTAATTTGTTTATGGATGGGGTTGTTAGGGAGGTAAATGCAAGAGTTTTGGAAAGAGGGGCAAGTATGAAGTCTGTTGGGGATGAGAGAGCTTGGGAAGTGAGTCAGTTGTTGTTTGCTGATGATACAGCGCTGGTGGCTGATTCATGTGAGAAACTGCAGAAGCTGGTGACTGAATTTGGAAAAGTGTGTGGAAGAAGAAAGTTAAGAGTAAATGTGAATAAGAGCAAGGTTATTAGGTACAGTAGGGTTGAGGGTCAAGTCAATTGGGAGGTGAGTTTGAATGGAGAAAAACTGGAGGAAGTGAAGTGTTTTAGATATCTGGGAGTGGATCTGGCAGCGGATGGAACCATGGAAGCGGAAGTGGATCATAGGGTGGGGGAGGGGGTGAAAATCCTGGGGGCCTTGAAGAATGTGTGGAAGTCGAGAACATTATCTCGGAAAGCAAAAATGGGTATGTTTGAAGGAATAGTGGTTCCAACAATGTTGTATGGTTGCGAGGCGTGGGCTATGGATAGAGTTGTGCGCAGGAGGATGGATGTGCTGGAAATGAGATGTTTGAGGACAATGTGTGGTGTGAGGTGGTTTGATCGAGTGAGTAACGTAAGGGTAAGAGAGATGTGTGGAAATAAAAAGAGCGTGGTTGAGAGAGCAGAAGAGGGTGTTTTGAAGTGGTTTGGGCACATGGAGAGGATGAGTGAGGAAAGATTGACCAAGAGGATATATGTGTCGGAGGTGGAGGGAACAAGGAGAAGAGGGAGACCAAATTGGAGGTGGAAAGATGGAGTGAAAAAGATTTTGTGTGATCGGGGCCTGAACATGCAGGAGGGTGAAAGGAGGGCAAGGAATAGAGTGAATTGGAGCGATGTGGTATACCGGGATTGACGTGCTGTCAGTGGATTGAAGCAGGGCATGTGAAGCGTCTGGGGTAAACCATGGAAAGCTGTGTAGGTATGTATATTTGCGTGTGTGGACGTATGTATATACATGTGTATGGGGGGGGGTTGGGCCATTTCTTTCGTCTGTTTCCTTGCGCTACCTCGCAAACGCGGGAGACAGCGACAAAGTATAATAAAAATAAAAAATAAAATAGTTTGTTGAGTATTCCTGGTAAATTATATGGGAGGGTATTGATTGAGAGGGTGAAGGCATATACAGAGCATCAGACTGGGGAAGAGCAGTGTGGTTTCAGAAGTGGTAGAGGATGTGTGGATCAGGTGTTTGCTTTGAAGAATGTATGTGAGAAATACTTAGAAAAGCAAATGGATTTGTATGTAGCATTTATGGATCTAGAGAAGGTATATAATAGAGTTGATAGAGATGCTCTGTGGAAGGTATTAAGAATATATGGTGTGGGAGGCAAGTTGTTAGAAGCAGTGAAAAGTTTTTATCGAGGATGTAAGGCATGTGTACGTGTAGGAAGAGAGGAAAGTGATTGGTTCTCAATGAATGTAGGTTTGCAGCAGGGGTGTGTGATGTCTCCATGGTTGTTTAATTTGTTTATGGATGGGATTGTTAGGGAGGTGAATGCAAGAGTTTTGGAAAGAGGGGCAAGCACGCAGTCTGTTGTGGATGAGAGAGCATGGGAAGTGAGTCAGATGTTGTCTGCTGATGATACAGCGCTGGTGGCTGATTCGTGTGAGAAATTGCAGAAGCTGGTGACTGAGTTTGGTAAAGTGTATGAAAGAAGAAAGCTAAGAGTAAATGTGAATAAGAGCAAGGTTATTAGGTACAATAGGGTTGAGGGTCGAGTCAATTGGGAGGTAAGTTTGAGTGGAGAAAAACTGGAGGAAGTAAAGTGTTTTAGATATCTGGGAGTGGATCTGGCAGCGAATGGAACCATGGAAGCGGAAGTGAGTCGTAGGGTGGGGGAGGTGTCGAAAATTCTGGGAGCCTTGAAGAATGTTTGGAAGTCGAGAATATTATCTCGGAAAGCAAAAATGGGTATGTTTGAAGGAATAGTGGTTTCAACAATGTTGTATGGTTGCGAGGCGTGGGCTGTGGGTAGAGTTGTACGCAGGAGGGTGGATGTGCTGGAAATGAGATGTTTGAGGACAATATGTGGTGTGAGCTGGTTTGATCGAGTAAGTAATGTAAGGGTGAGAGAGATGTGTGGAGATAAAAAGAACGTGGTTGAGAGAGCAGAAGAGGGTGTTTTGAAATGGTTTGGTCACATGGAGAGAATGAGTGGGGAAAGATTGACCAAGAGGATATGTGTCAGAGGTGGAAGGAACGAGGAGAAATGGGAGACCAAATTGGAGGTGGAAAGATGGAGTGAAAAAGATTTTGAGTGATCGGGACCTGAACATGCAGGAGGGTGAAAGGCACGCAAGGAATAGAGTGAATTGGAACGATGTGGTATACCGGGTCGACGTGCTGTCAATGGATTGAGCCAGGGCATGTGAAGCGTCTGGGGTAAACCTTGCAAAGTGTGTGGAGCCTGGATATGGAAAAGGAGCTGTGGTTTAGGGCATTATTACATGACAGCTAGAGACTGAGTGTGAACGAATGGGGCCTTTGGTGTTTTTCCTAGCGCTACCTCGCACACATGAGGGGGGAGGGTGTTGTTATTCCATGTGTGGCGAGGTGGCGATGGGAACAAATAAAGGCAGACAGTGTGAATTATGTACATGTGTATATATGTATATGTCTGTGTGTGTATATATATGTGTACATTGAGATGTATAGGTATGTATATTGTGCGTGTGTGGACATGTATGTATATTCATGTGTATGTGGGCGGGTTGGGCCATTCTTTCGTCTGTTTCCTTGCGCTACCTCGCTAACGCGGGAGACAGCGACAAAGCAAAATAAATGAAATAAATAAAAATATATGTATATGTCTGTGTGTGTATATATATGTATACATTGAGATGTATAGGTATGTATATTTGCGGGCGTGGACGTGTATGTATATACATGTGTATGTGGGTGGGTTGGGCCATTCTTTCGTCTGTTTCCTTGCGCTATCTCACTAACGCGGGAGACAGCGACAAAGCAAAATGAATAGATAATAAATAAATAATATATACATGTATATGAGTGGATTGGTTGTTGTTCACCTGTTTCCTAGTGCCACCTCACTGACATGGGAAACGGCAATCAAGTATAATAAATGAAAATATGGATGTGTTTGGGTCTTTCTCTTCTGTTTCTTGGCAATTCCTCGCTGATGCGAGAATTGGCAATCAACCATAATGAAAAACAATTCTTGTAGGATTTCATTTAGTTTTTTACTCTATATTTCTCCTTCGTATCCTCACTAGTGAATTTATTATCTCTATATTTTACACAAATTTTTCTAATATAATTTTCATTATTTCTAGTCCATGTATATTGGAGAATACAAGAGGCTGAGCCACATCTTGCGGGAGAGTAGACGAAAGTATCTTCAAGCTATACGGCTTGAGAAAGAAGGCATGGGTAAGCCAAGAGATATGAGTTCATACTGTTATGAGTTAAATTATTTTAATTTTTTTTTCTATTAAGTATTGTTACTCTTGAGCATTTCTTATATGAGTGAGCGAAATAGGTTGAAGGGATATCTATGAATGAGAGGATTGGGTCATATGACATAAATGATAATAAGTACACGTAAATGTAAGGAGAGAGAGAATGTTATCTTGGAGGGCAAAAAAAGGTTTGTTTGAAGGAATAGTGGTATCAATGATATTGCTTGAATGTGCAGAGGGTAGATATGTTGGAAATTAAATGTTTGAGGACAGTCTGTTAAACCATGGAAATGTTTGTGGGGCCTGATTGTGGATGGGACCTGTAGCTTTGGTGCTTTATGCATGACAGCTATAGAATAGATCTGAGCAGATGTGGCCTTTCTTTATCTGTTCCTTGTGCTACCTCACTAGTTTGGGAAACAACAATCAAATATGAAAATATATCTATAAGAGTCATTTGTGTCCCACACTTAAATTTCAAAACACTGTTATTAAACATATTGATAGCAGGAACATGCAGGGCATAACTATATCCCCCTCTTTCCTGGAAACCCTGTATAATCAACATCACAGAGTGTCTTACCTGAAAGCTGGGAGTTTTGTACAGGTGTCATCATTTTTGTCTTGTGAGCAGCTCTTTCATATGTACTGGGGTTTTACTTGCCCAGATATGGAACACTGCTCACACATATGGGATGGCATATCCTTCACTTATGTGTGAACTAAAGTGTAATCAGAAGCCATCCATCTCATTGCTTCTCCTGGCATCATCTCTTTTTAACTTTCCCTTTCTGTACAGTGCGATGTTGTCACTCTATATATGTTTTAAAGGTATTATTTTGGCCATTATTCTCGTAATTGTCTGCATGTGTTCCCACTTCTAAAGCGTAGACCTATGGCATGTGTTTGGTTACAACTTACTGTGTGAAAACTGCCCACACAAGGATTGGCTGTTAAGATGCCTACTTTTTTCTCAAACAGCAAAGCCATGAAATTCCCCTTCCTTCTTTTCTCTTTCCCTCCTCATATAACTTTTCTGGAGAGCCCTGATTAGTTTCTTCATTCATTTTCTTTTACTCTTTTTTTTCACTTGAGATGACTTGATTCAGACATGTTTTACCCATGCCATGTCAGTTACCCAAAGAAAAAATCTGAATGATTTGCATATTATTAAGTTGCTGATAAGTAAAGGTGTATGTGAAATACTGAAGAGAGAATGAGATGGTTGGAAGTGAAAGATGCATTTCTGAATTATGACTCTTTTGGTAGGATGTACTCAGGTTAATTTTTTTCTTAGTATAAGTAAGGAAGATTTTGAGGGAAAAATGATAGGACAGAAGATGTACTTTCAATATGAAAGTGAGAATATAAGAGAAAAGTTATAGAGGATTTTCAAGATGTACAAAAAGTGATGCATGGAGAGATTGCATGTAATGCCCTTCTTGAAAAGGGAATATTTATTACATATATAATTTCTCAGGAGATAATGCAATGAGTAATATTCTACAAGAACAACTAATTTTTCAAATCCAACAGTAAGTATTCATGCTCAGCCAAAAAATACACCTGAAGAGAGAGCCGCTTATGATCAGCTTCGGGCCATGGCACGTTACCACAAGCATCTGGGGACACATGCCCTCCTTTACCGTCAGCAACTAGAACGTCGCCTGCAGGTATGTCGTTCTCATTCAAGGGTTTAGCTTGTTTATTATTCATTTTTAAGAATGTATATGGTGTAGGGAGTGACTGAAAGCCTTACAAGGCAATGGTAATTTTTCCATTGAGCATAGAGTATGTTTCAAGAGATGAAAATTGAGGGACTAGTTCAGAGGAAGTTACATATAAAGTCCCAAATACTTTAGATTGAAGTAGATTTTTATATTAGATGCTTATGAATAGAGGCAGGAGGTCAAGAGAAAGGTGCAAGAGGTGAAAAAGAGGTCAAATGAGAGTTGGGGTGAGAGAGTATCATTAAATTTTAGGGAGCATAAAAAGATGCTTTGGAAGGAGGTAAATAAAATGTGTAAGACAAGAGAACAAATGGGAACATTGGTGAAGGTGGCTAATGGGGAGGTAAAAACAAGTAGTGGTGATGTGAGAAGGAGAATGAGTGAGTATTTTGAATGTTTGTTGAATGTGTTAGATGATAGAGTGGCAGATATAGGGTGTTTTGTTTGAGGTGTTGTGCGAAGTGAGAGGTTTAGGGAGAATGATTTGGTAAATAGAGAAGAGGTAGTAAAAGCTTTGCGGAAGATGAAAGGCAGCAAGGCAGCGGGTTTGGATGGTATTGCAGTGGAGTTTATTTAAAAAGGGGGTGACTGTGTTGTTCACTGATTGGTAAGGATATTTAATGCATGTGTGAGTATATATATATATATATATATACATTGTGATGTATAGGTATGTATATTTGCGTGTGTGGACGTGTATGTATATACATGTGTATGTGGGTGGGTTGGGCCATTCTTTCGTCTGTTTCCTTGCGCTACCTTGCTAACGCGGGAGACAGCGACAAAGCAAAATAGATAAATAGATATAAAATGACTCATGGTGAGGTGCCTGAGCATTGGCGGAATGCATGCATAGTGCCATTGTACAAAGGCAAAGGGAATAAAGGTGAGTGCTCAAATTACAGAGGTACAAGTTTGTTGAGTATTTCTAGGAAATTATATGGGAGGGTATTGATTGAGAGGGTGAAAGCATGTACAGAGCATCAGATTGGGAAAGAGCAGTGTGGTTTCAGAAGTAGTAGAGGATGTGTGGATCAGGTGTTTGCTTTGAAGAATGTATGTGAGAAATACATAGAAAAACAAATGGATTTGTATGTAGCATTTATGGATTCTGGAGAAGGCATATGATAGAGTTGATAGAGGTGCTCTGTGGAAAGTATTAAGAATATATGGTGTGGAAGGCAAGTTGCTAGAAGCAGTGACAAGTTTTTATTGAGGATGTAAGGCATGTGTACGAGTAGGAATAGAGGAAAGTGATTGGTTCTCAGTGAATGTCGGTTTCCAGCAGGGGCGCATGATGTCTCCATGGTTGTGTAATTTCTTTATGGATGGGGTTGTTAGGGAGGTGAATGCAAGAGTTTTGGAGAGAGGGGCAAGTATGCAGTCTGTTGTGGATGAGAGAGCTTGGGAAGTGAGTCAGTTGTTTTTCGCTGATGATACAGCGCTGGTGGCTGACTCGGGTGAGAAAATGCAGAAGCTGGTGCCTGAGTTTGGTAAAGTGTATGAAAGAAGAAAGCTTAGAGTAAATGTAAATAAGAGCAAGGTTATTAGGTACAGTAGGGTTGAGGGGCAAGTCTATTGGGAGGTAAATTTGAATGGAGAAAAACTGGAGGAAGTGAAGTGTTTTAGATACCTGAGAGTGGACTTGGCAGTGGATGGAACCATGGAATCTGAACTGAGTCACAGGGTGGGGGAGGGTGCCTAAGTCCTTGGAGCGTTGAAAAGCAACAATGGGTATGTTTGAAGGAAAAGTGGTCCCTACAATATTATATGGTTGCGAGGTGTGGGCTATAGATAAGGTTGTGCGAAGGAGGGTGGATGTGTTGGAAATGAGATGTTTGAGGACAGTATGTGGTGTGAGGTGGTTTGATCGAGTAAGAAATGAAAGGGTAAGAGAGATGAGGGTAATAGAAAGAGTGTGGTTGAGAGAGCAGAAGAGGTTTTTTAAATTGTTTGGTCACATGGAGAGAATGAGTGAAGAATGATTGACAAAGAGGATATATGTGTCAGAGGTGGAGGGAATGAGAAGTGGGAGGCCAAATTGGAGGTGGAAAGATGGAGTGAAAAAGATTTTGAGTGATCGGGGCCTGAACATGCAGGAGGGTGAAAGGCGCGCAAGGAATAGAGTGAATTGGAACGATGTGGTATACCAGGGTCGTCATGCTGTCAATGGATTGAACCAGGACATGTGAAGCATCTGGGGTAGACCATGGAAAGTTTTATGGGGCCTTTATGTGGAAAGGGAGCTGTGGTTTCGATGCATTATACATGACAGGTAGAGTCTGAGTGTTAACGAATGTGGTCTTTGTTGTCTTTTTTTAGTGCTACCTCGTGCACATGTGGGGGAGGGGGTTGTCATTTCATGTATGGTGGTGTGGCGACGGGAATGAATAAAGGCAGCAAGTATGAACTATGTTATTTATTTATTTTTTGTACTTTGTCGCTGTCTCCCTCGTTAGTGAGGTAGCGCAAGGAAACAGATGAAAGAATGGCCCAACCTACCCACATACACATGTATAAATACATGCCCACACAGGCACATATACATACATATACATTTCAATGTATACATATATATACATACACAGACATATACATATATACACATGTACATGTACATAATTCATTATCCCTGGGGATAGGGGATTAAGAATACTTCCCACGTATTCCCTGCGTGTCGTAGAAGGCAACTAAAAGGGGAGGGAGCGGGTGGCTGGAAATCCTCCCCTCTCGTTTTTTTTAATTTTCCAAAAGGAGGAACAGAGGGGGGCCAGGTGAGGATATCCCACAAAGGCCTGGTCCTCTGTTCTTAACGCAACCTCGCTAACGCAGGAAATGGCGAATAGTTTAAAGAAAAAAAAACATAATTCATGCTTTCTGCCTGTATTCATTCCCATTGCCACCCTACAACACATGAAATGACAACCCCCTCCCCCGCATGCGCGTGAGGTAGCACTAGAAAAAGACGACAAAGGCCGCATTCATTCACACTCAGTCTCTAGCTGTCATGTATAAAGCACCAAAACCCCTGCTCCCTTTCCACATCCAGGCCCCATAAAACTTTCCATGGTTTATCCCAGATGCTTTACATACCTTGGGTCAATCCATTGACAGCACGTCGACCCTGGTATACCACATCATTCCAATTCACTCTATTCCTTGCACACCTTTCACCCTCCTGCATGTTCAGGCCCCGTTTGCTCAAAATCTTTTTCACTCTTATCTTTTCACCTCCAATTTGGTCTCTCAATTCTCCTCGTTCCCTCCAACTCTGACACATATATCCTCTTTGTCAATCTTTCCTCAGTCATTCTCTCCATGTGACCAAATCATTTCAAAACATCCTCTTCTGCTCTCTCAACCACGCACTTTTTTATTACCACACATCTCTCTTACCCTTTCATTTTTACTTACTCGATCAAACCACCTCACACCACATATTGTCCTCAAACATCTCATTTCCATCACATCCACCCTCCTTCGCACAATTCAATTCATAGCCCATGCCTCGCAACCATATAACATTGTTGGGACCACTGTTCCTTCAAACATACCCATTTTTGCTTTCTGAGATAATGTTCTCACCTTCCACACATTTTTCAACACTCCAAGAACTTTCACAAACCTCCCCCACCCTGTGACTCACTTCAGCTTCCATGGTTCCATCCGCTGCCAAATCCACCCCCAGATATCTAAAACCTCACTTCCGCCAGTTTTTCTCCATTCAAACTTACCTCCCAATTGATTTGTCCCTCAACCCTACTGTGCCTAATAACTTTGCTCTTATTCACATTTACTCTCAGCTCTCTTCTTTCACACACTTTACCAAACTTAGTCACCAGCTCCTGCAGTTTCTCACCCAAATCAGCCACCAGTGCTGTATCATCAGTGAACAACTGACTCACTTCCCAAGCTCTCTCATCCACAACAGACTGCATACTTGCACCTCTCTCCAAAACTCTTGCATTCACCTCCCTAACAACCCCATCCATAAACAAAGTAAATAACCATGGAGACATCACCCACCCCTTCTGCAAACTGACATTCACCGAGAACCAATCACTTTCCACTCTCCCTACTCGCACACTTGCCTTACACCCTCGATAAGAACTTTTCACTGCTTCTAACAACTTGCCTCCCACACCATATATTCTTAATATCTTCCACAGAGCATCTCTATCATCTCTATCATATGCCTTCTCCAGATCCATAAATGCTATATACAAATCCATTTGCTTTTCTAAGTATTTCTCAATCAATACCCTCCCATATAATTTCCCAGGAATACTCAACAAACTTATACCTCTGTAATTTGAGCTCTTACCTTTATCCCCTTTGCTTATGTATAATGGCACTATCTATGCATTCTGCCAGTCCTCAGACACCTCACCATGAGTTATACATGCATTAAATATCCTTACCAACCAGTCAACAATACAGTCACCCCCTTTTTTAGTAAATTCCTCTGCAATACCATCCAAACCTGCTGCCTTGCCAGCTTTCATTTTCTGCAAAGCTTTTACTGCCTCTTCTCTGTTTACCAAATCATTCTGCCTAACCCTCTCACTTCACACACCACCTTGACCAAAACACCCTATATCTGCCATTATATCATCTAACACATTCATAAACCTTCAAAATACTCGCTCCATCTCCTTTTCACACCACTACTTATTATCACCTCTCCATTAGCCCCCTTCACCAATGTTCCCATTGTACTCTTGTCTTACGCACTTTATTAACCCCCTACCAAAACGTCTTTTTATTCTCCCTAAAATTTGATGATACTCTCTCACCCCAACTCTCATTTGCCCTCTTGTACCTTTCTCTTGACCTCATGCCTCTTTCTTCTATACATCTCCCAGTCATTTGCACTATTTCCCTGCAAAACTCATCCAAATGCCTCTCTCTTTTCTTTCACTGAGAATCTTGCTTCTTCATCCCACCACTCGCTACCCTTTCTAATCTGCCCACCTCCCATGCTTCTCATGCTACAAGTATCTTTTGCGCAAGCCATCACTGCTTCCTTAAGTACATCCTATTCCTCCTCTGCTCCCCTTATATCCTTTGCTCTCACCTTTTTCCATTCTGCACTCAGTCTCTCCTGGTACTTCCTCACACAAGTCTCCTTCCCAAGCCCACTTACTCTCACCACTCTCATCACCCCAACATTCTCTCTTCTTTTCTGAAAACCTCTACAAATCTTCACCTTCGCTTCCACAAGATAATGATCAGACATCCCTCCAGTTGCACCTCTCAGCACATGAACATCCAAAAATCTCTTTCACGCACCTAGCAATTAACACATAATCCAATAATGCTCTCTGGCCATCTCTCCTACTTACATATGTATACTTTTGTATATCTCTCTTTTTAAACCAGGTATTCCCAATCACCAGTCCTTTTTCAGCATGTAAATCTACAAGCTCTTCACCATTTCCATTTACAACACTGAGCACCTCATGTACACCAATTATTCCCTCAACTGCCACATTACTCACCTTTGCATTCAGATCACCCGTCACTATAACCCGGTCTCGTGCATCAAAACTGCTAACACGCTCACTCAGCTGCTCCCAAAACATTTGCTTCTCATGACCAGGTGCATATGCACCAGTAATCACCCATCTCTCTCCATCCACTTTCAGTTTTACCCATATCAATCTAGAGTTTACTTTCTTATGCTCTTATCACATACTCCCACCACTCCTGTTTCAGGAGTAGTGCTACTCCTTCTCTTGCTCTTGTCATCTCACCAACCCCTGCCTTTACTCCCAAAACATTCCCAAACCACTCATCCCCTTTACCCTTGAGCTTTGTTTTACTCAGAGCCAAAACATCCAAGTTCCTTTCCTCAAACATACTACCTATCTCTCCTTTTTTCTCATCTTGTTACATCCACACACATTTAGACACCCCAATCTGAGCCTTCGGGGAGAATAAGCTTTCCCTGCGTGACTTCTTCTCTGTGTATGTATATAAATGTATATGTTGAAATGTATAGGTATGTATATGTGCGTGTGGACATGTATGTATATACATGTGTATGTGGGTGGGTTGGGCCATTTTTTCGTCTGTTTCGTTGCACTACCTCGGTAATGCGAGAGACAGCGACAAAGTATAATAAATGAATAAATAAGTATCTTATGAATATGACTGCATTAGAGGCTTCAAGAGGTAAACTATATATGGGTTAGAATTGAGTACTGCAAGAGAGTGGAGTTTTGATAGGTTTATGAATACAAATGATTATTTCTATAAGTGATATGTTAAATGTGATGCAGGAAGTAGAGAAGAAATATTGTAGGGCTCATGTAGATATTTTGAGTTCTCATGAAAATTGTGATTGTCCTGAAATGAGATGAGTTATAGAGGTAGGTTATATGGACTGTAGATATGAAATATTGATATGCATCTCATTTTGAGCACAACCACTTTGTTCATTTCCTTTACGTATGAAGCCTGAGACACTCATTCACATAATGCTGTCAGGATTGCCTTTTGTCCATGTTCAGGCTTTCGTGCATGAATGAGGTAACATCAAGAACAGATGCCTGAACTTTAGAGAAAAAAATCCTTGCTTTGCTCCTTGATTTGTTCATTCTTGTGGAAAGTAATACAAAAGTACTGTACTGTAAGATATACCCATCTTTGCTCATACAGTCATTAACCTTTCTTTCCATTTTCTCCTTAAAGTTCCCCTGATCTTAACCCATTCTTCTACCCATTAGATGTTTCATCCACTTATGTCCACTTCCAAGCACTTAAAGCACTCCCTTGTATAGTTCATCCTCATTTAAACTCATTCTCAAATAATTCTGCTTCTCCTTGCTTTTATACACACTCCCAAACTCTCTCATTGGCCATCATAGTTTCTGCCACCATGTCTTTTCATTGGCATACAACAGCCACTGTACCCCTGACACCTTGGGCTTCCTGCAGGCCTGCTGCTTGCTCCCAGATTTTTTCACTTACCCCTTAACTGTTCTGCACTAACCCTGCTCATACAAACATTCAACATCATTACATTTCTTAACTTGTGGTTCCACCTGATGAAAGTCCTCAGTTTCCTGAGCTCTGCAGGGCTCCATAGAAGAGAATTCTTGGTTTGAAAAGTAAGTGCATATCAGATTGGAGAAGAACAATATGATTTCAGGAGTGAGTTGGATGTGTGGATCATGTGTTTGCTTTAAAGAATTTATGAGAAATTTGTTGAACAGAAAGATTTGCATGTAGCATAAATCTTATCGCTGGGATAGTAGAGAAAAAATTCTACCTCCATATTCTCTGTGTGTCATAAGGTGGCGGAAGTGGAGGGCTAGAATCCTCCCCCTTTGTTTTCTTGTATTTTAATTTCTAAAAGAGGGAACAGAAGAAGAAATCAAGCAGGAAGTGCTCATCCTCCTTGAAAGCTTGGGCTTGGGTGTCTAAATATGTGGATGTAACCAAGAAGAGACAAGGGGAGAGATAGGTAGTATATTTAGGGAAAGAAACCTGTATGTTCTGGCTAAGAGTGAAACAAAGCTCAAGGGTAAAGGGGAGGAATGGCTTGGAAATGTTGTAGGAGTAAAGTCAGATGTGGTAAGAGGACAAGAGCTAAGGAATGAGTTGCACTACTGAAGAAGTTGTGGGAGTGTGTGATATAGTGCAAGGAAGTACGTTCTAGATGAATATGGATGAAATTGAAATTGAATGGCAAGAGATGGGAGATTATTAGTGATTATGCGCCTGGCCATGATAAAAACAATCATGAGAGACAAGTTTAGAGAGCAGCTGATTAAGCGTGTCAGCAGTTTTGATGTAAATGACTGGGTATTAGTGATGGGTGATTTAAATGCAAAGGTAAGTAATGTGGCAGTTGAAGGTATAATTAGAATGCATTGGGTACCCAATTCAGTGATATGAATGGAAATAGCAAATAGCTTGTTGAGTTATGTGCTGAAAAAGGACTGGTGATTGGGAGTACATGATTTGAAAAGAGGGATATACACAAGTGAGTAGGAGAGATGGTCAGCGGGCATTATTGAATTATATGTTAATTGATAGGCATGTAAGAGAGAGGCTTTTGGCTGTAAATGTGCTGAGAGGGACAGCTGATGGAATGTCTGATCACTGTCTTGTGGAGGCAAGTGTGAAGATATGTAAATGTTTTTGAAAAAGAGGAAACAGTGTAGGGGAGAAGAGAGTGGTGAAAGTGAATGAGCTTGGAAAAGAGACTTGCACAAAGAATTACCAGGAGAGATTAAGTGTAGAATGGCAAAATATGCAAGTAAATAAAGCAAAGGGAGTGGTTGAAGAATGGGAAGCATTGAATAGGAGAGTTGGTCAGTGGGCATTATTGGATTACATATTGATTGATAGGCTTGTAAAAGAGAGAATTTTGGATGTAAATATGCTGAGAGGGGCAGCTGGTGGGTTGTCTGATCACTGTCTTGTGAAGGCGAGGATGAAGATATGTAGAGGTTTACCCACAACTCCTTCTTCAGCAGTAGTGCAATCCCTTCCTTATCTCTTGTCATTTTGCCAGTCCTAAAGCATTTTCAAACCATTCTTCTCCTTTGCCTCCAAGCTGTGTTTCTTTCAGAGCCAGAACATCAAAGTTCCTTTTTTCAAATATACTATTCATCTGTCCTTTCATCTTAGTCATCCCAGCCTGAGCCTTCAAGAAGGATGTGGGCTCTCATCTTTGCTCCTTCTGTTTCATCTTTTTGAAACTGAAATATATATAAGATATACCACATAACTCCAATTTACTCTCTCTTTCATGTCTTTCACTTTCCTTCGCATTCAGTTTCAGAGCACACAAAGCCTTATTCACTCCATTAGTAATTCTAGTTTGGTATACCCCTCTCCTTCACTCCTCATCTGACACATATATGCTCTTTGTCAATGTCTCCTCACTTATCATACCTTTATTTATATTTATTTATCATACTTTGTCGCTGTCTCCCTTGTTAGTGAGGTAGCGCAAGGAAACAGACGAAAGAATGGCCCAACCCACCCACATACACATGTATATACATAAGCGCCCACGCATGCATACACATACCTGTACAGTTCACGTATACATACATAGACACAGACATATATATTATTTATTTTTTTTTTATTATACTTTGTCGCTGTCTCCCGCGTTTGCGAGGTAGCGCAAGGAAACAGACAAAAGAAATGGCCCAACCCCCCTCCATACACATGTATATACATACGTCCACACACGCAAACATACATACCTACACAGCTTTCCATGGTTTACCCCAGACGCTTCACATGCCTTGATTCAATCCACTGACAGCACGTCAACCCCGGTATACCACATCGCTCCAATTCACTCTATTCCTTGCCCTCCTTTCACCCTCCTGCATGTTCAGGCCCCGATCACACAAAATCTTTTTCACTCCATCTTTCCACCTCCAATTTGGTCTCCCTCTTCTCCTCGTTCCCTCCACCTCCGACACATATATCCTCTTGGTCAATCTTTCCTCACTCATTCTCTCCATGTGCCCAAACCACTTCAAAACACCCTCTTCTGCTCTCTCAACCACGCTCTTTTTATTTCCACACATCTCTCTTACCCTTACGATACTCACTCGATCAAACCACCTCACACCACACATTGTCCTCAAACATCTCATTTCCAGCACATCCATCCTCCTGCGCACAACTCTATCCATAGCCCACGCCTCGCAACCATACAACATTGTTGGAACCACTATTCCTTCAAACATACCCATTTTTGCTTTCCGAGATAATGTTCTCGACTTCCACACATTCTTCAAGGCCCCCAGAATTTTCGCCCCCTCCCCCACCCTATGATCCACTTCCGCTTCCATGGTTCCATCCGCTGCCAGATCCACTCCCAGATATCTATATATATATATATATACACGTGTACATAGAATGCGACTAAAGGGGACGGGAGTGGGATGCTGGAAACCCTCCCCTCCTTGTATTTTAACTTTCTAAAAGGGGAAACACAAGGAGGAGTCACGCGGGGAGTGCTCATCCTTCTCGAAGGCTCAGATTGGGGTGTCTAAATGTGTGTGGATGCAACCAAGATGAGATAAAAGGAGAGATAGGTAGTATGTTTGAGGAAAGGAGTTTTTGGAAAGAGGGGCAAGTATGAAGTCTGTTGGGGATGAGAGAGCTTGGGAAGTGAGTCAGTTGTTGTTCGCTGATGATACAGCGCTGGTGGCTGATTCATGTGAGAAACTGCAGAAGCTGGTGACTGAGTTTGGTAAAGTGTGTGGAAGAAGAAAGTTAAGAGTAAATGTGAATAAGAGCAAGGTTATTAGGTACAGTAGGGTTGAGGGTCAAGTCAATTGGGAGGTGAGTTTGAATGGAGAAAAACTGGAGGAAGTGAAGTGTTTTAGATATCTGGGAGTGGATCTGGCAGCGGATGAAACCATGGAAGCGGAAGTGGATCATAGGGTGGGGGAGGGGGCGAAAATTCTGGGGGCCTTGAAGAATGTGTGGAAGTCGAGAACATTATCTCGGAAAGCAAAAATGGGTATGTTTGAAGGAATAGTGGTTCCAACAATGTTGTATGGTTGCGAGGTGTGGGCTATGGATAGAGTTGTGCGCAGGAGGATGGATGTGCTGGAAATGAGATGTTTGAGGACAATGTGTGGTGTGAGGTGGTTTGATCGAGTGAGTAACGTAAGGGTAAGAGAGATGTGTGGAAATAAAAAGAGCGTGGTTGAGAGAGCAGAAGAGGGTGTTTTGAAGTGGTTTGGGCACATGGAGAGGATGAGTGAGGAAAGATTGACCAAGAGGATATATGTGTCGGAGGTGGAGGGAGCAAGGAGAAGAGGGAGACCAAATTGGAGGTGGAAAGATGGAGTGAAAAAGATTTTGTGTGATCGGGGCCTGAACATGCAGGAGGGTGAAAGGAGGGCAAGGAATAGAGTGAATTGGAGCGATGTGGTATACCGGGGTTGACATGCTGTCAGTGGATTGAATCAGGGCATATGAAGCGTCTGGGATAAACCATGGAAAACTGTGTAGGTATGTATATTTGCGTGTGTGGACGTATGTATATACATGTGTATGGGGGGGGTTGGGCCATTTCTTTCGTCTGTTTCCTTGCGCTACCTCGCAAATGCGGGAGACAGCGACAAAGTATATAAAAAAAAAAAAAAAGATGTTCTGGAAGGAGGTAAATAAAGTGCGTAAGACAAAGGAGCAAATGGGAACTTCAGTGAAGGGCGCAAATGGGGAGGTGATAACAAGTAGTGGTGATGTGAGAAGGAGATGGAGTGAGTATTTTGAAGGTTTGTTGAATGTGTTTGATGATAGAGTGGCAGATATAGGGTGTTTTGGTCGAGGTGGTGTGCAAAGTGAGAGGGTTAGGGAAAATGATTTGGTAAACAGAGAAGAGGTAGTGAAAGCTTTGCGGAAGATGAAAGCCGGCAAGGCAGCAGGTTTGGATGGTATTGCAGTGGAATTTATTAAAAAAGGGGGTGACTGTATTGTTGACTGGTTGGTAAGGTTATTTAATGTATGTATGACTCATGGTTGAGAGAGCAGAAGAGGGTGTTTTGAAATGGTTTGGGCACATGGAGAGAATGAGTGAGGAGAGATTGACCAAGAGGATATATGTGTCGGAGGTGGAGGGAACGAGGAGAAGAGGGAGACCAAATTGGAGGTGGAAAGATGGAGTGAAAAAGATTTTGTGTGATCGGGGCCTGAACATGCAGGAGGGTGAAAGGAGGGCAAGGAATAGAGTGAATTGGAGTCATGTGGTATACAGGGGTTGACGTGCTGTCAGTGGATTGAATCAAGGCATGTGAAGCGTCTGGGGTAAACCATGGAAAGCTGTGTAGGTATGTATATTTGCGTGTGTGGATGTGTGTATGTACATGTGTATGGGGGGGGGGGGGGTTGGGCCATTTCTTTCGTCTGTTTCCTTGCGCTACCTCGCAAACGCGGGAGACAGCGACAAAGTATTAAAAAAAAAAAAAAAAAAAAAAAAAAATGACTCATGGTGAGGTGCCTGAGGATTGGCGGAATACGTGCATAGTGCCATTGTACAAAGGCAAAGGGGATAAGAGTGAGTGCTCAAATTACAGAGGTATAAGTTTGTTGAGTATTCCTGGTAAATTATATGGGAGGGTATTGATTGAGAGGGTGAAGGCATGTACAGAGCATCAGATTGGGGAAGAGCAGTGTGGTTTCAGAAGTGGTAGAGGATGTGTGGATCAGGTGTTTGCTTTGAAGAATGTATGTGAGAAATACTTAGAAAAGCAAATGGATTTGTATGTAGCATTTATGGATCTGGAGAAGGCATATGATAGAGTTGATAGAGATGCTCTGTGGAAGGTATTAAGAATATATGGTGTGGGAGGCAAGTTGTTAGAAGCAGTGAAAAGTTTTTATCGAGGATGTAAGGCGTGTGTACGTGTAGGAAGAGAGGAAAGTGATTGGTTCTCAGTGAATGTAGGTTTGCGGCAGGGGTGCGTGATGTCTCCATGGTTGTTTAATTTGTTTATGGATGGGGTTGTTAGGGAGGTAAATGCAAGAGTTTTGGAAAGAGGGGCAAGTATGAAGTCTGTTGGGGATGAGAGAGCTTGGGAAGTGAGTCAGTTGTTGTTCGCTGATGATACAGCGCTGGTGGCTGATTCATGTGAGAAACTGCAGAAGCTGGTGACTGAGTTTGGTAAAGTGTGTGGAAGAAGAAAGTTAAGAGTAAATGTGAATAAGAGCAAGGTTATTAGGTACAGTAGGGTTGAGGGTCAAGTCAATTGGGAGGTGAGTTTGAATGGAGAAAAACTGGAGGAAGTGAAGTGTTTTAGATATCTGGGAGTGGATCTGGCAGCGGATGGAACCATGGAAGCGGAAGTGGATCATAGGATGGGGGAGGGGGCGAAAATTCTGGGGGCCTTGAAGAATGTGTGGAAGTCGAGAACATTATCTCGGAAAGCAAAAATGGGTATGTATGAAGGAATAGTGGTTCCAACAATGTTGTATGGTTTCGAGGCGTGGGCTATGGATAGAGTTGTGCGCAGGAGGATGGATGTGCTGGAAATGAGATGTTTGAGGACAATGTGTGGTGTGAGGTGGTTTGATCGAGTGAGTAACGTAAGGGTAAGAGAGATGTGTGGAAATAAAAAGAGCGTGGTTGAGAGAGCAGAAGAGGGTGTTTTGAAGTGGTTTGGGCACATGGAGAGGATGAGTGAGGAAAGATTGACCAAGAGGATATATGTCTCGGAGGTGGAGGGAACAAGGAGAAGAGGGAGACCAAATTGGAGGTGGAAAGATGGAGTGAAAAAGATTTTGTGTGATCGGGGCCTGAACATGCAGGAGGGTGAAAGGAGGGCAAGGAATAGAGTGAATTGGAGCGATGTGGTATACCGGGGTTGACGTGCTGTCAGTGGATTGAATCAAGGCATGTGAAGCGTCTGGGGTAAGCCATGGAAAGCTGTGTAGGTATGTATATTTGCGTGTGTGGACGTATGTATATATATGTGTATGGGGGGGGTTGGGCCATTTCTTTCGTCTGTTTCCTTGCGCTACCTCGCAAACGTGGGAGACAGCGACAAAGTATAATAAAAAATAAAAAAAAATATATATATCGAGTGAGTAACGTAAGGGTAAGAGAGATGTGTGGAAATAAAAAGAGCGTGGTTGAGAGAGCAGAAGAGGGTGTTTTGAAGTGGTTTGGGCACATGGAGAGAATGAGTGAGGAAAGATTGACCAAGAGGATATATGTGTCGGAGGTGGAGGGAACGAGGAGAAGAGGGAGACCAAATTGGAGGTGGAAAGGTGGAGTGAAAAAGATTTTGTGTGATCGGGGCCTGAACATGCAGGAGGGTGAAAGGAGGGCAAGGAATAGAGTGAATTGGAGCGATGTGGTATACCGGGGTTGACGTGCTGTCAGTGGATTGAATCAAGGCATGTGAAGCGTCTGGGGTAAACCATGGAAAGCTGTGTAGGTATGTATATTTGCGTGTGTGGACATATGTATATACATGTGTATGGGGGGGGGTTGGGCCATTTCTTTCGTCTGTTTCCTTGCGCTACCTCGCAAACGCGGGAGACAGCGACAAAGTATAATAGATATAAATAAAAGGTAGTATGTTTGAGGAAAGGAACCTGGATGTTTTGGCTCTGAGTGAAATGAAGCTCAACTGTAAATGGGAAGAGTGGTTTGGGAATGTCTTGGGAGTAAAGTCAGGGGTTAGTGAGAGGACAAGAGCAAGGGAATGAGTAGCACTACTCCTGAAACAGGAGTGATGGGAGTATGTGATAGAGTGTAAGAAAGTAAACTCTAGATTGATATGGGTAAAACTGAAAGTGGATGGAGAGAGATGGGTGATTATTGGTGCATATGCAACTGGGCATGAGAAGAAAGATCATGAGAGGCAAGTGTTTTTGGGGCAGCTGAGTGAGTGTGTTGGTAGTTTTCATGCACGAGACCAGGGTGATGGGTGATTTGAATGCAAAGGTGAGTAATGTGGCAGTTGATGGAATAATTGGTATACATGGGGTGTTCAGTGTTGTAAATAGAAATAGTGAAGAGCTTGTAGATTTATGTGCTGAAAAAGGACTGGTGATTGGGAATACCTGGTTTAAAAAGAGAGATATACATAAGTATACGTATGTAAGTAGGAGAGATGGCCAGAGAGCATTATTTGATTTAGTCTTAATTGATAGGAACATGAAAGAGAGACTTTTGGGTGTTAATGTGCTGAGAGGTGCAACTGGAGGGATGTCTGATCATTATCTTGTGGAGGCGAAGATGAAGATTTTTAGAGGTTTTCAGAAAAGAAGAGAGAATGTTGGGGTGAAGAGAGTGGTGAGAGTAAGTGAGCTTGGGAAGGAGACTTGTGTGAGGAAGTACCAGGAGAGACTGAGTACAAAATGGAAAAAGGTGAGAACAAAGGACGTAAGGGGAGTGGGGGAGGAATGAGATCTGTTTAGGGAAGCAGTGATGGCTTGCGCAAAAGATGCTTGCGACATGAGAAGCGTGGGAGGTGGGTTGATTAGAAAGGGTAGTGAGTGGTGGGATGAAGAAGTAAGATTATTAGTGAAAGAGAAGAGACAGGCATTTGGACAATTTTTGTAGGGAAATAATGCAATTGAGTGGGAGATGTATAAGAGAAAGAGGCAGGAGGTCAAGAGAAAGGTGCAAGAGGTGAAAAAGAGGGCAAATGAGAGTTGGGGTGAGAGAGTATCATTAAATTTTAGGGAGGGTAAAAAGATGTTTTGGAAGAATGTAAGTAAAGTGTGTAAGACAAGGGAACAAATGGGAACTTCAGTGAAGGGGCTGATGGGGAGGTGAAAACAAGTAGTGGTGATGTGAGAAGGAGATGGCGTGAGTATTTTGAAGGTTTGTTGAATGTGTTTGATGATAGAGTGGCAGATATAGGGTGTTTTGGTCAAGGTGGTGTGCAAAGTGAGAGGGTTAGGGAGATGCTTTGGTAAGCAGAGAAGAGGCAGTAAAAGCTTTGCGGAAGATGAAAGCCGGCAAGGCAGCGGGTTTGGATGGTATTGCAGTGGAATTTATTAAAAAAAAGGGGGTGACTGTATTGTTGACTGGTTAGTGAGGTTATTTAATGTATATATGACTCATGGTGAGGTGCCTGAGGATTGGCGGAATGCTTGCATAGTGCCATTGTACAAAGGTAAAGGGGATAAAAGTGATTGCTCAAATTATAGAAGTATAAGAGTGTTGAGTATTCCTGGGAAATTATATGGGAGAGTATTGATTGAGAGGGTGAAGGCATGTACAGAGCATCAGATTGGGGAAGAGCAGTGTGGTTTCAGAAGTGGTAGAGGATGTGTGGATCAGGTGTTTGCTTTGAAGAATGTATGTGAGAAATACTTAGAAAAGCAAATGGATTTGTATGTAGCATTTATGTATCTGGAGAAGGTATATGATAGAGTTGATAGAGATGCTCTGTGGAAGGTATTAAGAATATAAGGTGTGGGAGGCAAGTTGTTAGAAGCTATGAAAAGTTTTTATCGAGGATGTAAGGCATGTGTATGTGTAGGAAGAGAGGAAAGTGATTGGTTCTCAGTGAATTTAGGTTTGCGGCAGGGATGCGTGATGTCTCCATGGTTGTTTAATTTGTTTATGGATGGGGTTGTTAGGGAGGTGAATGCAAGAGTTTTGGAAAGAGGGGTAAGTATGCAGTCTGTTGTGGATGAGAGAGCTTGGGAAGCAAGGCAATGGTTGTTCACTGTTGATACAGCGCTGATGGCTGATTTGTGTGAGAAGCTGCAGAAGCTGGTAACTGAGTTTGGTAAAGTGTGTGAAAGAAGAAAACTGAGAGTAAATGTGAATAAGAGCAAGGTTATTAGGTACAGTAGGGTTAGTAGGAATAGTGGTTCCAACAGTGTTATATGGTTGCGAGGCGTGGGCTATTGATAGAGTTGTGCGGAGGAGGGTGGATGTGCTAGGAATGAGATGTTTGAGGACAATATGTGGTGTGAGGTGGTTTCATCGGGTAAGTTATAATAGGGTAAGAGAGATGTGTGGTATTAAAAAGAGTGTGGTTGAGAGAGCAGAAGAGGGTGTTTTGAAATGGTTTGGTCACATGGAGAGAATGAGTGAGGAAAGATTGATAAAGAGGATAGGGGATTAAGAATACTTCCCACGTATTCCCTGCGTGTCGTAGAAGGCGACTAAAAGGGAAGGGAGCGGGGGGCTGGAAATCCTCCCCTCTCGTTTTTTTTTAATTTTCCAAAAGAAGGAACAGAGAAGGGGGCCAGGTGAGGATATTCCCTCAAAGGCCCAGTCCTCTGTTCTTAACGCTACCTCGCTATCGCGGGAAATGGCGAATAGTATGAAAAAAAAAAAAAAAAAATGTGTCAGAGGTGGAGGGAACGAGGAGAAGTGGGAGACCAAATTGGAGTTGGAATGATGGAGTGAAAAAGATTTTGAGTGATCGGGGCCTGAACATTCAGGAGGGTGAAAGGCGTGCAAGGAATAGAGTGAATTGGAACAATGTGGTATACCGGGGTTGAAGTGCTGTCAATGGATTGAACCAGGGCATGTGAAGTGTCTGGGGTAAACCATGGAAAGCTGTGTGGGGCCTGGATGTGGAAAGGGAGCTGTGGTTTCCTCTGCACAACCCTATCTATAGCCCATGCCTCACAACCATATAACATTGTTGGAACCACTATTCCTTCAAACATACCCATTTTTGCTTTCTGAGATAATGTTCTCACCTTCCACACATTCCTCAACGCTCCCAGAATCTTCGCCCCCTCCCCCACCCTGTGACTCACCTCTGCTAAAATGGCTCCATCTGCTGCCAAATCCACTCCCAGATATCTAAAACACTTTATTTCCTCCAGTTTTTATTCATTCAAACTTACCTCCCAATTTACTTGTCCCTCAACCCTACAGAACTTAATAACCTTGCTCTTATTCACATTTACTCTCAGCTTTTTTCTTTCACACACTTTACCAAACTCAGTCACCGACTTCTTCAGTTTCTCACCTTAATCAGCCACCAGCTCTGTATCATCTGCAAACATCAACTGCCTCACTTCCCAAGCCCTCTCATCCACAACAGACTGCATACTTGCCCCTCTCTCCAAGACCCTTGCATTCACCTCCCTAACAACCCCATCCATAAACAAATTAAACAACCAGGGAGACATCACGCACCCCTGCCACAAGGCGACATTCACTGAGAACCAATCACTTTCCTCTTTCCGTACTTGTACACATGCCTTACATCCTCTATAAAGACTCTTCACTGCTTTTTAGCAACTTACCTTCCACACCATATACTCTTAATACCTTCCACAGAGCATCTCTGTCAGCTCTACCGTGTGCCTTCTCCAGATCCATAAATGCTACATACAAATCCATCTGTTTTTCTAAGTATTTTTCACATGTACTCTTCAAAGCAAACACCTGATCCACATATCCTCTACCACTTCTGAAACCACACTGCTCTTCCCCAATCTGATGCTCTGTACATTCCTTGACCCTCTCAATTGATACCCTCCCATATAGTTTCCCAGGACTACTCAACAAACTTATACTTCTGTAATTTGAACACTCACCTTTATCCCATTTGCCTTTGTACAATGGCTCTATGCAAGCATTCCACTAATCCTCAGGCACTTCACCACGAGCCATACATACATGGAATATCTTCACCAACCAGTCAACAACACAATCACCCCCTTTTAGTACATTCCACAGCTATACCATCCAAACCCGCCTGTCTTGCCAGCTTTCGTCTTCCGCAAAGCTTTCACTACCTCTTCTCTGTTTACCAAATCATTCTCCCTGACCCTATCACTTCACACACTACCTCGACCAAAACACATCTGCCACTCTGTCATCAAACACATTCAACAAACCTTCAAAATATCTTTATATGTTATGTATATGTTTATTATACTTAATGAGCATTTCCCACATCAGCGAGGTAGTGCAAAGAAACAAACGAAGAACATCCCAACCACTCGTATACACATACATATACAGAAATGCCCATACATGCACATATACATATCAACGTGTACAGACATATACATGCATACACATGTACATGTTTATACTTGCTGCCTTCATCCATTCTCATCACCACTCCGCCACACAGGAAATAGCATCACACACACACACACACCTTCAGCAAGGTAGCGCAAAGAAAAGAAAAAAAAAGGCCACATTAGTTCACACCCAGTCTCTAGCTGTCATGTGTAATGCACCAAAACCACAGCTCCCTTTCCACATCCAAGACCCACAGACCTTTCCATGGTTTACTCCAGACACTTCGCATGTCCTGGTCCAGTCCAATGACAGCACCTCAACCCCGGTATACCACATTGTTCCAGTTTACTCTATTTCTTGCACGCCTTTCACCCTCCTGTATGTTCAAGCCCCAATCTGTCAAAGTCTTTTTCACTCCATCCTTCCACCTCCAATTTGGTCTCCTGCCTCTCCATGTTCCTCTTTGTCAATCTTTCCTCACTCATTCTTTCCATGTGTTCATACCATTTCAACACACCCCCTTTTGCTCTCTCAACCACCCTCTTTTTCCTACCACACATCTCTCTTACCCTTTCATTACTTACTCGATCAAACCACCTCACACCTCACATTGTCCTCAAACATTTCATTTCCAACACATCCACCCTCCTCTGCACAACCCCATCTATAGCTCATGCCTCGCAACCATGTAACATTGTTGGGACCACTGTTCCTTCAAACATACCCATTTTTGCTCTCCAAGATAGCGTTCTCGCATTCCACACATTCTTCAAAGCTTCCAGAACCTTTGCTCCCTCCCCACCTTGTGACTCACTTCCGCTTCTATGGTTCCATCCCCTGCTATGTCCACTCTTAGATATCTAAAACACTTCACTTCCTTCAGTATTTCTCCGTTCAAACTTTCCTCCCATCTAATTTGTCAGCAACACAGTCACCCCCTTCTTTTAGTAGATCCCACTGCAGTTCCATTTAAACCTGCCTCCTTACTGGCTTTCATATTCTGCAAAACTTTCACTACCTCTTCTCTGTTTAACAAACCATTCTCCCTAACCCTCTCACTTCACACCACCCTGACCAAAACACCCTATATCTGCCACTCTGTCATCAAACACATTTAACCGACTTTCAAAATACTCCCTGTATCCCTCTCACTTCATAACTACTTGTTATTACCTCCCCATTAGCCCCCTTCACCAAAGTTTCCATTTGTTCTCTTGTCTTACACATGTTACTCACCTCCTCCCTAGAATTTAATGATACTCTCTCACCCCACACTCTCATTTGCCCTCTTTTTCACCTCTAGCACCTTTCTCTTGACCTCCTGCCACTTTCTTTTATACATCTCCAAGTCATTTGCACTAGTTCCTTGCAAGAATCGTCCACTGCCTCTCTCTTCTCTTTCACTAACAACCTTCTTGTTCATCCCACCACTCACTACCCTTTCTAATCTGCCCACCTCCCATCTTTGTCATGTCACATGCATCTTTTGTGTAAGCCATCACTGCTTCCCTAAATATATCCCATTCCTCCCCCACTCCCCTCACGTCATTTGCTCTCACCTTTTGCCATACTACACTCAATCTCTTTTGGTATTTCCTCACTTAAGTCTCCTTTCCAAGCTCACTTATTCTCCACTCTTTTCTCCCCAACATTCTCTCTTCTTTTCTGAAAACCTCTACAAATCTTCATCTTCACTTCCACAAGATAGTGACCAGACATCCCTCCAGCTGCCCCTCTCAGCACATTAACATCCAAAAGTTTCTCTTTTACATGCCTATCAATTAACATGTAATCGAATAATGCCCTTTGACCATCTCTCCTACTCACATACATATACTTATGTCGAAACCAATTCAGCATACCTGATTCAGCGCTTTGAACCATACTCTTCTTTTTATCATACCTCTCCCATACCCTGTCATTATATATTCATCATTGAAGTGCCTTCATCCAAATTTTGTCTTCAATATTTCATATTCAACACATTTTCTCTCTTTTGTGCCTCTGTCTATCTATCTATATCCCTGATGCCCATTCCCTCTGGGAACTCCCATCAAGGCATGGCCACAGAAAATGTCTCCACTTATCCCTGTCCTTACATTCCCCCCTCGCATACACCATTCCACGCATTCTTCCTCTGTTTCACTCCCTCCAGTATTCCTCAACCCAATTTGCCCATGTCGCAGTTGATCTTCCACTTACACCAACCCCTTTAATTGTACTATCATACGATCTCCTTGTAAACTTCCAGTTTTGCATTCTTTCCATTTGCCCATACCACCTCAGAGTATTATGTCTCACCCATTCTGCCTCTCCACAATTCATTCCCATTGCATTCCTTGCCATACCACATCTCTCATACACCCTTTCATTTCTTTTTTTCATTGCATCTAGTAACACCGCATGCTCTTCTCTCAAATAGCTCTTTTCCACAGCCTGTGCCTCATTCCACATCCATGTTTCGACTGCATTGGTCAGTATTGGGAGAACCATGCTGTCCCTTAATCCTCACTTCACTTCCATACCTACACCTCTACCCTTCAATATTCTATTAAGGGACCCAATGACTCTTTCTACCTTGTACTGCTCTCTCCCTTATCTCTCCTTCCATATAACCACACTTACCCAACTCATCTCCCAAATACTTAAATTCCCTCACTTCTTCCAGTCTTTTCCCCCATATCCACAGCACAATTTAGTACTTTTTCTTCTTTCACTCTGTGTGGTTTTACAAAATCAATACTTTCACTCTCTTTCCTTTCAAACACCATTACTTTACTTACACTTGCATTTACTTCAATCTCCTCTGCTTACATGAGATATAAAACACAACCTTCTGTAACTCCTCTTCACTCTTCACAAACAGCACAGTATCATCCACAAACAGGCTTGCCATTAGACACCGCATATCACTGCCACACTGTCTATGCACCCCCTTTCCCTAGTTTTACTTTAATCTCTCTCATCACTCCATCCATACTCATATTAAAAAGCCATGGTGACATCACACAACCCTGCCTTACACCTACATGTATCCCAGAACTTTCAATCAGCTCTCCATCCACTCTTACTCTCACATTTGCTCCTCTATAGAATGCTTTTACACTGTCCAACAGTTTTCCCTCCTATACCATATATCCTTAACACATCCCACAAAACATTCCACTCAACTCTGTCATATGCTTTCTCCAGGTCCATAAAAGCTGCATACACCTCCTTACCTTTCACTAAATACTTCTCCAAGGACATCTTTAACACTAAAATCTGATCAGTACGTCCCCCTTGCTCTTCATTTATTCTGCATTCAGTCACATCCTTCACTCTTTCAATTGATATTCATGTGTACACTTTTACTTGTATACTTAACACTTGTTCCCCTATGATTGCTACATACATCCTTTGCAACTTTTCCTTTGAATAAAGGAACAATAATGGCTTTCACGCAATCCTCAGGCACATCCTTCTGCTTTCATGTTAAATTACTCATAAGATGCATCCGCTCTATCACACTGTCTCTTCTATACGTCAACATTTCAGTTGTAATTCCCTCCACTCCAGGTGCCTTTCCTACCTTAGGCCCCTGCACTTGTATCCTCTTCCTTCCCTCCTCCTTACCCATGCATGTAACAACAGCTGCCTCACCTTCTCCCACATTCATCAATTCTTCAAAGTAATCTTTCCATCCTCCTTTCACTTCCTCCTCTTGATTCAGCATTTCCCTTTCCTTACTTCTCACATCAACATTTCCACTCTTACCTCCTCCTCTTTCCTTTTTCACATCCTTCCAGTATAGTTTCTTATTATCCCAAGACTTTTTGCTTAACTTTTTTCCAAAATCTTCATTTACTCTTTCTTTGCTTTCCTCCATCATTTTCGTAACATTCTGTTTACATGTTTTGTATTCTTCCCTTCTCCGTTGCTGAACTTCCACTGGCATTTTCCCTATTGAGCAATCTACCATAAGCCTTTTTCTTCCCTTCCACAGCATTTCTAATCTCTTCTTTCTACCATGCATTGCCCTTTTTATTCCTGTATCTCACTACATTGTATCCAATTACTGATTCTACAACATTTACTAGTATTTCTCTAAATATTTAAAACGCCTCATTCACAATGACTGCATTCTTACATTCACTGTTCTTCCATCTAAGATTTCTGTTACATTCCTTTCATACTCCTTATATTTTTCATAATTTATCTTCTCACTTGCCGGAACTTTTACCTCTCCATTCTTCCTTACACCATACCTCTCCAGAGAAGGCAGCAGCTTCTAAAAAGTTGAGGGGTTCACTTGAGCAAAAGCTTTTGCATCATACTGCATACTGCACTTCAATACAAGTAAGCCTAAACGAAATGAGGGGCTGATCCCCCTGCTTTTCAAAGTAGGGGGCTTCAGGCTGTGCTGCTGCTACTGCTCCACTTCTCTCTGATCCTCATCCCCACAAGAACCACGAATGGTCAGTCTCTCCAAAGAATCCTCTCAGCCTTTCTCAGTCTTTCATCCACTGCTACATAGTCAATCATGTATATCTGTGGATCATCTTGCACTGAAAAAAGGTGTTTGCAAGGAATAAACCTTTCTCAAGCTCAAATATATTTTCATCAGATGAATTCCATTCTCATTTACTGCAGGCACTTTCCATTTACCAACTTTCTCGTCAATTTCATCACATTCCACTTTTGGATTTATATTGCCCAATACAACCACTTTTCTCTCATTCTCAAAACCATTTATACTGTCATTCAAATTTCTCCAGAAAAGTTTCATTTCATCCTTGCCTTGTACAGTCTTCATATTCACAGGCACATATACACATACCCATGCGTACTTTACAGTCCTGATCTTTCCTTTCACCTCACTATTTTTGATCCATTCTATCTATGCTCTGTAACACCCTCCCATACTCTTGGTGATTGCAGAATTGCATATTCTTCTTTTCCCCTTTCCCTGATAATTTTCACTCATTCCTATCCATGCCACACCTCTTTCCTTTCCCTCCCATAACTTGCAATCATCATTTCCACTTTCATTCAACATACCCTGCCCAAGGATATGGGTTTCCCCAATCACTTGCACATCCTCGCTAAAACTTTTAAACCTCTCCACAATCTCCTTCCATTTGCTCTCACCAGTCATCCCATTCAGTGCCATCACCCTCAATTGCTCATCTCTTTTAACCCTCGACATAACTGGTAAACTCCATTGCCACCTCTTGGCCTTTTGTGCCTCACCCGTGTCAGGTCACTGGCAGAGGGCAACTCCTGCACAGTTTCCAGAGGCAGTGAGGCTCCAAAATTGTCAAAAAAGAATAAAAGTGACAGCATACCCCAGGTGTTTGTCCAAATCTAAAAGTATTTCCTCAGTGTAATTGGGTAACACCTCCCCCTTTTATTTCACCCCTAAGGGCTATGATACCAAGGTCACCTCAAGAAGGCAAGGTGAGACTTGGATACTCTAGTAAAATTAGAGTATCCCTTCAAGGTTCTGAAACGTAATAACTTTTCCCAACTTTAACTTCTTTTAGTTTCCACAGCAGCAGCAATACTGGTTGCAATACTGCTACTATGGAAAGTTTTGGTACATATCATCAATAGCCCTTTCCTTGTCTTATACACCTTCAGGACTGCTGTACCTTCAAACAGTCTCATTTTTGCCTTCCAGATAGTGACCTGTCTTTCCACACATTCCTCAGTGCTCCTAGGACCTTCATCCCCTCATTTACCCAGTGACTCGCCTAAACTTCCATGATTTCCTTTACTCCCATACCCAGTCATGCCATGTTGTTGTTGATCTGAACCAGACCTTATAACACAGCTGGATGAAACCATGAAAAGGTCTTTGGGGCCTTGTTATGGATAGGAGAGCTATGGTTTCAGTACATTACACCTGACAGGGAATGAATGTGAGCAAATGAGGCATTTTCTTTGTCTTTCCCTGATACTATCATGCTAATGCAGAAAACAATGAATAAGTGTGAAAGAAAAAAGATATTTCAATTTTACTTTACAGCAGTGACCCATACATAATTTGTTCACTTCAAATCTTGCTTTCATATCTATATGTACAGTGTTATTCGTGCAGTCTGCTTTACTTCAAATCTTGCTTTCATGTCTATATATACTGTGTTATTCATGCAGTTTGCTTCACCTCTCAGAAGTGTTACCCAAATTGGCAAGTTGACATATCACAGATCCTTTCTTCTCCATTGAATTAAGAACTTGCTTGCTTTTTATCACTGGTTCGTCCACCACTTCTCCACCCTC
This sequence comes from Panulirus ornatus, assembly GCF_036320965.1. Taxonomy (NCBI): domain Eukaryota; kingdom Metazoa; phylum Arthropoda; class Malacostraca; order Decapoda; family Palinuridae; genus Panulirus; species Panulirus ornatus. The sequence goes on from NC_092295.1 coordinate 14,643,952, forward strand.
ACTGGGATCTGTTACTGAAATGTTTTTCCATGTATACCTTTTTTCATATTATCATTTGGCTATATTTGACTGTGAATCAATATTTACAAACAGTAGCCTTGATTTTTTCCTTTCACCTTATATTTTGTCTTGCATGCCTATTAAAACTTTTACAGTAACCTGCAACTTGGGGTTTCTCCAGGGTGTATTCAGAAGTTGGTGTAGGCTAAAGGGAACTAAAGCTATTTTGCCAAATTGAAATTGATATCCTTATTATTTAGATGCATTTGTATCTTGTTTTTCCTTGCATTTTATCATTTATGCTTAGCTGTGATAGTATATTTGTGCTATTTTTACTTTATCAGTATTGAGAAGATTTTGGAAGGTACTCTGCCAACCTGCTGAAGTGACCTGGGCATCATTCCCTCTTCACTCAGGTCAGTGCATGTGCTGGACAATTGTACATCAGAGTTGCCAGCATGGCCTGATTACTCTTTCCGTGTATAGAGGTCAGTGCACCAAACTTCTCTGACCTCTCATTTACATTACTGACAGAAATCTTTTTCTCTGATATAATTCCCTCTCAGTGGACTAAGGGGATGGGTGGGTTGTTGAACAGTTAATGAATACCCTGGATATGCCCCTGTTGCTTTTATTAGAGTAGATAGTGTTTGTATATGGTGGTTACTTTCATAAGAGATTGTGGCAAATCACAATTTCATGTGCATTGCACATGCCACGTAATAAGAATTTTCTCAATTGGCTTGTGATAATTGATGGTTCACTAGATACCTTTGCTGGTGTATTGGAGGTAAAGGTAATCCACGTATTTTCATTTATAAATGTCTAGTCATTTATCTAGTATGCCACTTTTACACAGACATAGTAGTTTGGTATGTTAAACATGGTGTTTATGTATCTAACACCAATATCTGTCTGTCTGGATCTCAGACTCCTGTTCCCTGTGGGAACTCCCATTAAGGGGCCAGCCACAGCAAAAGGGTCTCCACTTATCCCTGTCCCTACATGCCTTCCCTATTTAAATCATTCCATGCGACTTTCTCCATTTCTCTCTCTCCAGTACTTTGCCCTTCTGTTTCCCTATGCCACAGGTGGTGTTTCTCTCACACCAAACCCTTTAACTGTACTATATTACACTATCCTGGTAAACTCCCTATCTTACATTTCCACAGGCCCAAACCACCGCAAAGTATTATGTGTCACCCACTCTACCCCTCTGCAATTCATTCCCTTTGCATTCCTTGCCTTACCAAATCTCTCATATACCTCATTGCTTTGTTCATTCCACCTAGTCATACCACATGCTCCTCTCGTGTAACTCATTTCCACAACATAGATTCTTGACTTCTGTGACTCATTGCATGTCCATGTTTTGGCTGCATAGGTCAAGATCAGGAGGACTATGCTGCCCCTTACTCTTTTTTTCATGTCCATGCTTGCACATCTACTCTTCATGATTCTACTAATGAACCCAGTGACTTTTCTACCCAGTACTGCTCTATCACCAAACTTACCCAAGATAGCTCCCAAATACTGTAAGTTTGTCACCTCTTCCAGTCTTTCTCCCCTCATATATGTAACACATTTTAGTACACTTTCTTCTCTCATTCTCTATGGCTCTGCATTTACCTTCAGTTACCTATGCTTTCATGCATAAAAGACTCTTATGACCTCCTGAAACTCTTCTTCATTCTCAGCAAACAACTTAGTATCATCTGCAGACAGGCATGCCACTAGTCATCATACCTCACCACCAAACTCCATCTCTATACCCCTGTTCCTTAGTTTTGCTTTCATCTTTTTTATCACTCCATCCACATATATGTTAAATGACAGTGTGACATCATACAGCCCTTCCTCACATCCACATGTATTTCGAAACTTCACTCAACTTTCTTACCACTTTTACACATGCATTTTCGTGTAGAAGGCTCTCACACCATCCATCTGTTGTCCCCCTGCCCCATATGTCCTTAACACATCACATAAAGGAATCCACTAGACTCTTGTCATACCTTTTCTCCTGATCAGTAAAAGCTATACAGAGCTTCTTACCTTTGGTTAGTTCACAGACATTCTCACAGCAAAAACCTGGTCTACACATCCCCAACCTCTCTTAAGAGTCCCTGTCTCCTCACATTTTCTGCAGTCAGTCACTTTTATTACACTATCAATCACTGTTCATGCATACACTTTTCCTGGTATGTCAGTGTGGCTTTGTCATCTTCTTTTGACAAATGGAAGTACTTACAGTCTTATTGAAGAACTTCTCACTCAAAAGTAGACCAGCATAAAAGCTGTACTTACAAGGCATTTACAATATAATTCACCTGAGAGCTTGCTGATGATGTGCCCCCACCCCTAGCTAGACCATGCAATACTCAACAAGCTGCTATATCACATGATTACTGTGTGGCTGTTAGCAGCTCAAGGATGGACCCTTTTGATAATGGTTTCTTTCCCTACACCTTAAACCCTTGAAACTCTCTGACCTCTCATGTCTTTTCCATTAACTGTGGCCTGGCACTCTTTAAAAAACAGGCTTTTCACTTCCTCCAAAATATGTAAATATTTTCATTCCTCTCTCCTTTTTTTCTTTCGTTTACCTCTCTGTAAGTCATTCAAGGCCTGGCCATGCTGTGGATATTTGTCTGTGACTGTAGCCTCCTCTGAATAAAGATACAATAATAGATTTCACCCAATCCTCAGCCTCCAATTCTGCCTCCTTGTTAAATTTCATATCAAATGCATTTGATCTATCACACTTTTTCCTTTATACTTCAGTATTCCAGCTATAATCCTGTCCATTCCAGGTGCCTTTCCTACCTTCAACCTCATTATCACCCATTTTACCTCCCCTCGTGCCGTAGGCCCCTTCGCTTGTATCCTTTTCCTTCCATCCTCCATGTTCATGCATGTAACAAGTGTTGCCTCACCTTCCACTTTCATCAGTTTTTCAAAATACTTTTTCGATCTTCCCTTTACTTCCTTGTTTTGATTCATCAGCTCCCCTTCCTTTCCTCTCACATTAACATTTTCACTCATAAAACCACCTTTTTGATGCCCTTCCAGTACAATTTCTTATTTTCCTTAAGTTTATCACTCAACTTGTTTACAAAATCTTTGTCTACTCTTTCTTTGCTTTCCACCGTTATCCTCTTAGTACTTTCCCTACACATCTTGTATTCTTTCATCCTCCTTAGCTGAACTTCCATTAGTTCATAACTTTTGAATAATGTACCTTATGCAGTCTCTTCCACAGCATTTCTAAGGTCTTCTTTCCACCATGCATTTTCACTTTTATTCTTATGTCTCACATCCTTGTATCCATGTACTAATTATGCAATATTTAACTGTCTTTTTCTAAACATTCTAAATACCTCATTCACACATGACTACATCCCTACATTTACTGCACTTTCATCTGAACTTTGTCACCCTTCTTTCATATTCTTCCTTGAATTCTTTCTGATTTATCTCCCTTGCCAACACTTATATTCTCCATTCTTCTGTATGCCATACCTCCACTTCTTTCTGATCCTTACCTTCACAACTGCACAGTGATCAGAATTTCCAATAAATTCTCGTACAACTGTAGCATCTAGCTCAACCTCTCTCAGCCTTTCTTTCACAGCTAGATAGTCAATCAAACCCTTTTGTTCTCTTCCAACTGCCAACTGAGTTACACCACTGGAATTGAAATGCCAGCAGCTGGTAACTATGTTCCTCCACTTCCCTCTTTCACAACCTTTCTCTCTGCTGTATATTTTTCCAGTATTATACCACTTAAAATTTGAACAACTGTATGCATGTAACATGTTGCTGCATAACCTTTTCATTATTGTATTGCTTGTATGTTACTAATGCCATAAACTTCATAGCAGGATAGAAAATTTTCAAGCATTGTATTCATATGACTTGAAAACTCTTGAATTTTCCTGAGATTTATGACATTTGCTCATATTGGCTCTACAATAACCAAAAAATGCTGATTAGCAAGAATGTTGTATTTCTGCAGTAATCAAGATGTTAAAGAGGAAGCTCTATATCAGTTTGATTACTATATTTTATCAGTATTGATCATGTTTATATCTATTACTTGTGCTTCAGGTCACGGAGGGAGTGAACTACAAGCCTGCTCCAAGCGTTGGATGTGTAAAGTGTGTGTACAGTGAGGGATCATGGCGATGTGGAGAAAAATCTATCCCACTGTCTAAGTACTGCTCTAAGCATATTTTGCATGTGAGTACTGATGTAAAATGTCAATAAATTGTTAGTATGGGTTTTTAGTCCTTTCTGATACATTTAAACTTTTTATCAAAGAGGTTCATCATATTTTTCAGCACATTTTTTCTCTTAACGTTGGAGTTTCCAGTCACTGACAGAAGTCCACATCAAGGCTGGGCCTTAGTTGAAATATAGAGTGGTTAATGAAAGGAAAGATCAGGGAAAGTGTATATGAATTTTGGAGGATGTGAAAAACCAAGCTATTAAAATGTACTGCACAGTAATCATGTGATGCAGCAGCTTGCCAAATATTGCATGGTCTAGCTAGTGGTGAGACACACAAGCAACCAGTTCTCAGGAGCAAAATCCTAAGTAATACCTAGATAAGAGCAAAAGTAAACCAGCATTGTTGCATAGGGCAAGTGGGTCAAGTTTTGAAGTTCGCCTGGAAGAGTTTATAAGTTGGGCAGCTTTGGACTCTGTCGAGTAAGGATGCAGAGCTAGAACCACCCCAGTTGTGAGAGCAGTACTCGATATAAGGACGGGTCAGTCTTTTGTATAAATGGAACAACTATTCAGAAGAAAAGGAACTTCAGCATCTTAAGAGGTTTCCCAGATTTTTAGAGGAAGACTTAACTATTTCCATAATGTGGGGTTTCCAAGAAATGGTGAATATTCCATTGATAATTAAGTATGTTCATTGAGTTGAGAGATGGAATTAGAGAATTGTCAAAGGATGGAATTTTCGTTAGAAAGATGAGTAGAAACTGGGCCATGGAGGCATTAAACTTAACCAGATTTTGTCTACCCCTCTGAAATATCCTGTTCAAGTCTGAGTTTATTGAGGAAGTTGTATTGAGACAAGATGCTGATCAGGTGAGAGAAAAAAGAGCAGAATGGAAGGATGTGGAAGAATGAAGTGTCGAGACATCAGCATATGAGTGCATTTGTTTAGTTGTGGAAGAAAGAAAATCATTGATAAAAAGGAGGAAAGGTGTAGGAGACAGGACAGAACCGTAAGGGACACCCTTGTTAATGGAGAAGGGGATGGGGGAAGCTGATCCACCAATGGATAGATTGGCAGTAGACCTAGACATGAGGGAACAGAGTGAGTGAGTGAAGCTGGAAGAGGAAAGCTTTGGTCACTTGGAGAGAATGAGTGAGGAAAGATTGAGAAAGGATATTTGTGTCAGAGGTGGAGGGAACAAGAAGCGAGAGACCAAATTGGAGGTGGAAGGATGGAGTGAAAAAGATTTTGAGCAATCTGGGCCTGAACATACAGGAGGGTGAAAGTCTTGCAAGTAATAGAGTGAAATGAAATGATGTGGTATGCCGGGGTCAATGTGCTGTCAGTGGATTGAACCAGGGCATGTGGAGCGGCTGGGTTAACCATGGAAAGTTTTGTGGGGCCTGGATGTGGAAAGGGAGCTGTAGTTTCACTGCATTACACATGACAGTTAGAGACTGAGTGTGAACGAATGTGGCCTTATTTGTCTTTTCCTAGCCCTATCTCGTTGGGGGGATGCTCTTTCATGTATGGCGAGGTGGCGACGGAATGGATGAAGGAAGCAAATAGGAATATGTATACGTCTGTGCATGTATATGTAAGTGTACGTTTAAATGCATGGGTATGTATATGTGCGTGTGTGGGCGTTTATGTATATACATGTGTATGTGGGTGGGTTAGACCATTCTTTCATCTGTTTCCTTTCGCTAGCACGGGAGACAGCGACAAAGTATAATAAAAGATATATATGTGTATGTGTGTTGGCAATGAAATATTTGAGGACAATGTGTGTGTGAGGTGGTTTGATCAAGTAAGTAATGAAAGGGTAAGAGAGATGTGTGGTATTAAAAACACTCAGTCTCTAGCTGTCATGTATAATACACTGAAACCACAGCTCCCTTTCCACATGCGGGCCCACAAAACTTTCCATGGTTTACCCCAGACACTTCACATGCCCTGGTTCAATCCACTGACAGCACGTCGACCCTGGTATACCACATTGTTCCAATTAACTCTATTCCTTGCAAGCCTTTCACCCTCCTGCATGTTCAGGCCCCGACTGCACAAAATCTTTTTCACTCCATCCTTCCACCTCCAATTTGGTCTCCCACTTCTTGTTCCCTCCACCTCTAACATATATATCCTCTTTGTCAATCTTTCCTCACTCATTCTCTCCATGTGACCAAACCATTTCAAAACACCCTCTTCTGCTCTTTCAACCACACTCCATTTATTACCACACATCTCTCTTACCCTTTCATAACTTACTCAATCAAACCACCTCACACTACATATTGTCCTCAAACATCTCATTTCCAACACGTCCACCCTCTTCCGCACAACCCTATCTATAGCCCACGCCTCGCAACCATATAACATTGTTGGAACCACTATTCCTTCAAACATACCCATTTTTACTTTCTGAGATAATGTTCTCACCTTCCACACATTTTTCAACACCACAGAATCTTCGCCCCCTCCCCCACCCTGTGACTCACTTCCACTTCCATGGTTCCATTCGCTGCCAAATCCATTCCCAGATATCTAAAACACTTCACTTCCTCCAGTTTTTCTCCATTCAAACTTACTTCCCAGTTGACTTGTCCCTCAACCCTACTCTTATTCACATTTACTCTCAGCTTTCTTCTTTCACACACTTTTCCAAACTTAGACACCAGCTTCTGCAGTTTCTCACCCGAAACAGCCACCACCGCTGTATCAACTGCAAACAATAAATGACTCACTTTCCAAGCCCTCTCATCCACAACAGACTGCATACTTGCCCCTCTCTCCTAAACTCTTGCATTCACCTCCCTAACAACTCCATCCATAAACCAATTAAAGAACTATGGAGACATCACGCACCCGTCGCAAACCGACATTCACTGAGAACCAATCACTTTCCTCTCTTCCTACTTGTACACATGCCTTACATCCTCAATAAAAACTTTTTGCTGCTTCTAGCAACTTGCCTCCCACACCATATATTCTTAATACCTTCCACAGAGCATCTTTATCAAGTCTTATCATATGCCTTCTCCAGATTCATAAATGCTACATACAAATCCATTTGTATTTCTCACATACATTCTTCAGAGCAGACACCTGATCCACACATCCTCTGCCACTTCTGAAACCACACTGCTCTTCCCCAATCTTATGCTCTGTACATGCCTTCACCCTCTCAATCAATACCCTCCCATATGATTTCCGAGGAATACTCAACAAACTTATACCTCTGTAATTTTAACACTCAACTTTATCCCCTTTGCCTTTTTACAATGGCACTATGCATGCATTCCGCCAATCCTCAGGCACTTCACCATGAGTCATGCATACCATGAGCTATACATACCTAGCTCTTATTCACATTTACTTTCAGCTTTCTTCTTTCACACTTTTCAACGTATACATACATATACATACACAGACATATATATATATATATATGAAATACTTAGAAAAGCAAATGGATTTGTATGTAGCATTTATGGATCTGGAGAAGGCATATGATAGAGTTGATAGAGATGCTCTGTGGAAGGTATTAAGAATATATGGTGTGGGAGGCAAGTTGTTAGAAGCAGTGAAAAGTTTTTATCGAGGATGTAAGGCATGTGTACGTGTAGGAAGAGAGGAAAGTGATTGGTTCTCAGTGAATGTAGGTTTGCGCCAGGGGTGTGTGATGTCTCCATGGTTGTTTAATTTGTTTATGGATGGGGTTGTAAGGGAGGTAAATGCAAGAGTCCTGGAAAGAGGGGCAAGTATGAAGTCTGTTGGGGATGAGAGAGCTTGGGAAGTGAGTCAGTTGTTGTTCGCTGATGATACAGCGCTGGTGGCTGATTCATGTGAGAAACTGCAGAAGCTGGTGACTGAGTTTGGTAAAGTGTGTGGAAGAAGAAAGTTGAGAGTAAATGTGAATAAGAGCAAGGTTATTAGGTACAGTAGGGGTGAGGGTCAAGTCAATTGGGAGGTGAGTTTGAATGGAGAAAAACTGGAGGAAGTGAAGTGTTTTAGATATCTGGGAGTGGATCTGTCAGCGGATGGAACCATGGAAGCGGAAGTGGATCATAGGGTGGGGGAGGGGGCGAAAATTTTGGGAGCCTTGAAAAATGTGTGGAAGTCGAGAACATTATCTCGGAAAGCAAAAATGGGTATGTTTGAGGGAATAGTGGTTCCAACAATGTTGTATGGTTGCGAGGCGTGGGCTATGGATAGAGATGTGCGCAGGAGGATGGATGTGCTGGAAATGAGATGTTTGAGGACAATGTGTGGTGTGAGGTGGTTTGATCGAGTAAGTAACGTAAGGGTAAGAGAGATGTGTGGAAATAAAAAGAGCGTGGTTGAGAGAGCAGAAGAGGGTGTTTTGAAATGGTTTGGGCACATGGAGAGAATGAGTGAGGAGAGATTGACCAAGAGGATATATGTGTCGGAGGTGGAGGGAACGAGGAGAAGAGGGAGACCAAATTGGAGGTGGAAAGATGGAGTGAAAAAGATTTTGTGTGATCGGGGCCTGAACATGCAGGAGGGTGAAAGGAGGGCAAGAAATAGAGTGAATTGGAGTCATGTGGTATACAGGGGTTGACGTGCTGTCAGTGGATTGAAGCAAGGCATGTGAAGCGTCTGGGGTAAACCATGAAAAGCTGTGTAGGTATGTATATTTGCGTGTGTGGACGTGTGTATGTACATGTGTATGGGGGGGGGCCATTTCTTTCGTCTGTTTCCTTGCGCTACCTCGCTAACGCGGGAGACAGCGACAAAGTATAAAAAAAAAAAAAAAAAAAAAAAAAAAAAAAAAAAAATATATATATATATATAGGCATGCACATATTCGTACATGCTGCCTTTATCCATTCCCGTCGCCACCCCGCCACACCTGAAAATGACACCCCCCCCGCTCCCTCGTGTGCACGCGAGGTAGCACTAGGAAAGGACAAAGGCCACATTCGTCCACACTCAGACTTTAACTGTCATGTGTAATGCACCAAAACTACAGCTCTCTTTCCACATCCAGTCCCCACAAAACTTTCCATGGTTTACCCTAGATGCTTCATATACCCTGGCTCAATCCATTGACAGCACATCGACCCCGGTATACCACATTGTTCCAATTCACTCTATTCCTTGCACGCCATTCACCCTCCTGTATGTTCAGGCCCCAATCGCTCAAAATCTATTTCACTCGATCCTTACACCTCCAATTTGGTCTCCCACTTCTCCCTGTTCCCTTCACCTCTGACACATATATCCTCTTTCTCAATCTTTCCTCACTCATTCTCTCCATGTGACCAAACCATTTCAATACACCCTCTTCTGCTCTCTCAACCACACTTTTTATTACCACACATCTCTCTTACCCTTTCACCCTTTCATTACTTACTCGATCAAACTACCTCACACCACGTATTGTCCTTAAACATCTCATTTCCAACACATCCACCCTCCTCTGCACAACCCTATCTGTCACCCATACCTCGCAACCATATAACATTGTTGGATCCACTATTCCTTCAAACATACCCATTTTTGCTTTCGTAGATAACGTTCTTGCCTGCCACACATTCTTCAACACTCCCAAAACCTTCGCCCCTTCCCCCACCCTGTGACTCACTTCCACTTCCATGGCTCCATCCGTTGCTAGGTCCATTCCCAGATATCTAAAATACTTCAGTTCCTCCAGTTTTTCACCATTCAAATTTACCTCCTAATTTACTTGTCCCTCAACACTACTGAACTTGATAACCTTGCTCTTATTTGCATTTACTCTCAGCTTTCTTCTTTCGCACACTTTACCAAACTCAGTCCCCAACTTCTGCAGTTTCTTACCCGAATCAGCCACCAGCGCTGTATCATCAGTGAACAACAATCGACTCACTTCCCAAGCCCTCTCATCCACAACAGACTGCATACTTGCCCCCTCTCTCCAAAACTCTTGCATTCACCTCCCTAACAACCCCATCGATAAACCAATTAAACAACCATGGAGACATCACACACCCCTGCCGCAAACCGACATTCTTTATGAACCAGTCACTTTCCTCTCTTCCTACTCGTACACATGCCTTACATCCTTGATAAAAGCTTTTCACTACTTATAGCAACTTACCTCTCACACCATATACGCTTAATACCTTCCACAGAGCATCTCCATCAGCTCCATCATATGCCATCTCCAGATCCATAAATGTTACATACAAATCCATTTGTTTTTCTAAGTATTTCTCACATACATTCTTCAAAGCAAACACCTGATCTACACATCCTATACCACTTCTGAAACCAGACTGCTCCTCCCCAATCTAGGAATAGAATGAATTGGATTGATGTGGTGTACTTTTTTTTTTTATCCTTGGGAGAAGGTGGGAGGCTCTAACCAGGATATATGTAGTAAGGTAAACCTTGTCTGTGAATGTACTCTGATTTCAATACACATGTCATCTAGAAAGTGGATATGTGCAAAGGAGGTGGTTATTCTCTTGTTTAATACTACCTCACAAAGACAAAAGCAGTTGTGCATAGAAATACGATTACTAAAAGATTTTTATTCTAAAGAGATTTTTTTTTGTATTGGATTATGCTTAATTTCATATCAACAGGATCCTAACCAAGTATTGTTTGGGGCTTGCGGTGTGAGCAGATGTGGCGATGATCGATGTTCCATGCCAGTTGTGTCTTTGCCCTATGCAGCTACATGCATCTATCATACCCCTATACCTGATCATCTGGTTAGTTTATTAACATCTTACTTATTTGTAGGAATAATCTTATAAGTCTGTTATGATCTTGATAAGCAGCTAGAGAGTGGCAGTCACAAAAATGCATGGTGTTAGACAAACCTACAAATTAGCTGCATGATAAGAGGTGCATCTTCGATCTTGTTTCTGCATGCATCATCTCGAATAATGCATTTTTAGGAAGCTCTCAGTTAAATCAGCTGAATTTAGGTACAGAGAAAAAGTAACTCATGATACTTAATCAGTGTTCACTCTTATGAGTGAACTGGCAGAAGTATTGTCCATGTTACATTAAGTTAAAACATACCCCCCCCCCTCCTCTTTCTTTTATTATTGTACTCGAATATTCCCTATATACCCTGTGAATTATTCTCAGTATACTTAAAAAAAAATTTATTCTTAAAGATAGACAGTATCATTTTGTTAATGAAGATTATCTTCTGTTACCTTGAAGCCTAAAGAATACCACAATTAAGTTTCCTGATTGATGTGTGTCTTGACTTAGGTCAAACAAATTACAGTTCAAAAAGTTCTCTGATTTTAGCAAAAAGTATATTCTACATATAAGCAGGAGCATATTTTATCTTATGAAACTTATCACTCTGGATGAGTTTGAAGTGAGGCTGAGACTAGCAGACAATACATGTTAGCTCATGAGACCTCAGAATATACTCTTTGTGTTCACACAGAGACATATAGATGAAAGGAATTCAGCAGTGAATAGATATGGCTTAGCATGGACATAACAATAAGTTACATTTAATGTTCTTATTTGTTTGTACCACTAAAGTAACTTGGAACAAATCCAAAGAATTTGCAATTTTTTTTTAAGTCAACTTATTACTGTTGGATATTTAACTTGTAATTTATTACTTTTGCATGTGTTAAGTCTTGATAATATTGGGCTCATGAGTGAGATTGTCAAATTACATGTGATCTTCCCAATGGTTTTCAACTGTATATGGATAGAACTTTTTTCATTTTTACAGTTCTCCTTTAATAATTCATTTGCAAGAGTGATTATGTTGTGGGAGTATGTGACAGAGTGTAAGAAAGTGAATTCTAGATTGATGTGGGTAAAACTGAAAATGGATGGAGAGAGGTGGGTAATTATTAGTGCTTATACACCTGGTCATGAGAAGAAAGATCATGAGAGGCAATTGCATTGGGAGCAGCTGAGCGATTGTGTCAGCAGCTTTAAAGCACAAGACTGGGCTGTAGTGATGGGTGATGTAAATGCAAAGGTGAGTTATGTAGTAGTTGAGGGTATATTTGGCGTACATGCGGTATTCAATGATGTGAATGGAAATGGTGAAGAGCTTGTGGATTTGTGTGCTGAAAAAAGACTGGTGATTGGGAATACCTGGTTTAAAAAGATAGATATAAATAAGTTTACATATGAGTAGGAAAGATGGTCAAAGGGCATTATTGGATCACATGTTAATTTAATCCCTGGGGATAGGGGAGAAAGAATACTTCCCACGCATTCCTCACGTGGTGTAGGAGGCAACTAAAGGGGATGGGAGTGGGGGGGGCTAGAAACCCTCCCTTCTTTGTATTTTAACTTTCTAAAAGGGGAAACAGAAGAAGGAGTCACGCGGGGAGTGCTCATCCTCCTCGAAGGCTCACATTGGGGTGTCTTAAATGTGTGTGGATATAATCAAGATGTGAAAAAAGGAGAGATAGGTAGTATGTTTGAGGAAAGGAACCTGAATGTCTTGGCTCTCAGTGGAACAAAGCTCAAGGGTAAAGGGGAAGAGTTGTGTGGGAATTTTTTGGGAGTGAAGTCAGGGGTTGGTAAGAGGACAAGAGCAAGGGAAGGAGTAGCACTACTCCTGAAACAGGAGTGGTGGGAGTATGTGATAGAGTGTAAGAAAATAAAGTCAAGATTGATATGGGTAAAACTGAAAGTGGATGGAGAGATGGGTGATTATTGATGCCTATGCACCTGGGCTTGGGAAGAAAGATCATGAGAGGCAAGTGTTTTGGGAGCAGTTGAGTGAGTGTGTTAGTAGTTTTGATGCGCAAGACTGGGTTATAGTGATGGGGGATTTGAATGCAAAGGTGAGTAATGTGGCAGTTGATGGAATAATTGGTGTACGTGGGGTGTTCAGTGTTGTAAATGGAAATGGTGAAGAGCTTGTAGATTTGTATGCTGAAAAAGGACTGGTGATTGGGAATACCTGGTTTGAAAAGAGAGATATACATAAGTATACGTATGTAAGTAGGAGAGATGGCCAGAGAGCATTATTTGATTTAGTCTTAATTGATAGGAACATGAAAGAGAGACTTTTGGGTGTTAATGTGCTGAGAGGTGCAACTGTAGGGATGTCTGATCATTGTCTTGTGGAGGCAAAGTTGAAGATTTGTAGAGGTTTTCAGAAAAGAAGAGAGAATGTTGGGGTGAAGAAAGTGGTGAGAGTAAGTGAGCTTGGGAAGGAGACTTGTGTGAGGAAGTACCACTAGAGACTGAGTGCAGAATGGAAAAAGGTGAGAACAAAGGACGTAAGAGGAGTGGAGGAGGAATGGGATGTGTTAAAGGAAGCAGTGATGGCTTACGCAAAAGATGCTTGTAGCATGAGAAGTGTGGGAGGTGGGCAGATTAGGAAGGTTAGTGAGTGGTGGGATGAAGTAAGATTATTAGTGAAAGAGAAGAGAGAGGCATTTGGACGATTTTTGCAGGGAAATTGTGCAGATGACTGGGAGATGTGTAAAAGAAAGGCAGGAGATCAAGAGAAAGGTGTAAGAGGTGAAAAAGAGGACAAATGAGAGTTGATGTGAGAGAGTATCATTAAATTTTAGGGAGAATAAGATGATGTTTTGGAAGGAGGTAAATAAAGTGCGTAAGACGAGAAGAAATGGGAACATCAGTGAAGTGGGCTAATGGGGAGGTAATAACAAGTAGTGGTGATGTGAGAAGGAGATGGGTATTTCGAAGGTTTGTTGAATGTGGGGGAGGGGGTTGTCATTTCATGTGTGGTGGGGTGGCGACAGGAATGAATAAAGGCAGCAAGTATGAATTATTTACATGTGTATATATGTATATGCCTATGTATGTATGTATAGGTATGTATATGTGTGTGTTTGGACATGTATGTATATACATGTGTATGTAGGTGGGTTGGGCCATTCTTTCGTCTGTTTCCTTGCACTATGTCACTAACGCGGGAGACAGTGATAAAGTATTATATAAAATGAATAAATGAATATGTTGATTTATATGCATGTAAAAGAGACTTTTGGATGTTAATGTGCTTAGAGGTGCAGTTGGAGGGATATCTGATCACTATCTTGTGGAGGCAAAGAGGAAGATTTGTTGAGGTTTTCAAAAAAGAGGAGAGAATTTTGAGGAGAAGATAGTGGTGATAGTAAGTGAGCTCAGAAAGGAGAGATTGAGTGTAGAACATTAAAAGGTGAGAGCAAATGATATGAGGGGAGTGGGTGAGGAATGGGATGTATCAAGGGAAGCAGTGATGGCATGTTCAAAAGTATGTGGCATGAGAAAGTTGGGAGGTGGGCAGATTAGAAAGGGCAGTGAGTGGTGGGGTGAAGAGGTAAAGTTGTTAGTGAAAGAGGAGAGGCCTTTGTGCAATACTTGTGAGGAAGGAGTGCAAATGATTGAGAGATGTACAAAAGAAGGTGGCAGGAGGTCAAGGGAAAAGTATGGGGGTTGAAAAAGAAGGCAAATGAGAGTTAGGATGAGAGAGTATCATTGAGATGTTTTGGAAGGCAGTAAATAACATGTGTAAGACAAGAGAACAAATGGGAACATCGGTGAAGGGTGCAAGTGGGGAAGTAATAACAGGTAGTGATGAAGTGAGGAGACGGAGTGACTATTTTGAAGGTTTGTTAAATACGTTTGATGAGAGAGTGGTAGATATAGAGTGTTTTGGTCTTGGTAGTGTGTGAAGTGATGAGAGGGTCAGGGAGATTGGTTTGGTTGAGAGAGAAGAGGTAGTGAAAACTTTGCGGAAGATCAAATATGGCAAGATGGGTTTTGATGGTATTGCAGTAGAATTTATTTAGAAAGGGGGTGACTGTGTTGTTGATTAGTTGGAAAGGATATTGATTGTATGCATGGATCATGGTGAAGTGCCTGAGTATTGGCAGAATTCATGCCTAGTGCCAAATGTTGTACAAAGGCAAAGGGGATAAAGTTGAGCATTCAGACTACAGAGGCATAAGTTTATTGAGTATTCCTGGGAAGTCATATGGGAGGTTATTGATTGAGAGGGCAAAGGGGATAAAGTTGAGCATTCAGACTACAGAAGGCATAAGTTTATTGAGTATTCCTGGGAAGTTATATGGAAGGTTATTGGTTGAGAGGGCAAAGGCATGTACAGAGCATCAGATTGGGGAAGAGCTGCATGGTTTCAGAAATGGTAGGGGATGTGTGGATCAGGTGTTTGCTTTGAGGAATGTGTGTGAGAAATACTTACCAAAAAAACAGATGAACTTGTATGTAGCTTTTATGGATCTGGAGAAGGCATATGATAGGGTTGATAGAGATGCTATGTGGAAGGTCTTAGAGTATATGGTGTGGGAGGTAAGTTGCTAGAAGCTGTGATAAGTTTTTACCAAGGCTGTAAGGTATGTGTACGAGTAGGAAGAGAAGAGAGTAATTGGTTCCCAGTGAATGTCAGTCTGCAGCAGGGATGTGTGATGTCCCCATGGTTGTTTAATTTGTTTATGGATGGGGTGGTTAGGAAGGTAGATGCAAGAATTTTGGAGAGAGGGGTGAGTATGCAGTCCGTTGGGAATGAGATGGCATGGGAAGTGAATCAGTTGTTGTTGTTCGCCAATGGTACAGCTCTGGTGGCTGATTCTAGTGTGAAACTGCAGTTGATGACTGCATTTGGAAAAGTGTGTGAAAGGAGAAAATTGAGTGTAAAGTGAATAAGAGAAAGGTTATTAAGTTGAGTAGGGTTGAGAGACAAGTTAATTGGGATGTAAATTTGAATGGAGAAAATTGGAGGTGGTGAAGTGTTTTAGATATCTGGGAGTGGACTTAGCAGTGAATGGAACCACAGAAGCAGAAGTGAGTCATGGGATGGGGGAGGGGATGAAGGTTCTGGAAGCAATGAAGAATGTGTGGAAGGAGTGAACATTATCTTGGAGAGCAAAAATGGGTATGTTTGAAGGAATAGCAGTTCCAACAATGTTATATGTTGCAGGTCATGGGCTATAGATAGGGTTGTGTAGAGGTGGGTGGTTGTATTGGAAATGAAATGTTTGAGGACAATATATGGTGTGAGTTGATCTAGTCAAGTAAGTATTGAAAGGGTGAAAGAGATGCATGGAAATAAAAAGAGTGTGGTTGCGAGAGCAGAAGAGAGTGTGTTGAAATGGTTTGGACATATGGTGAATGGTGAGAATGAGTGAGGAAAGACAGACAAAGAGGATATATGTGCTGTAGGTGGAGGGAACAAGGAGCAGCAGGAGACCAAATTGGAGATGGAAGGATGGAGTGAAAAAGTTTTGATTGATTGGGGCCTGAACATATAGGAGAGTGAGAGGCTTGCAAGGAATAGAGTGAATTAGAATGATGTGGTATACTGGGGTCTATGTGATGTCAATGGACTGAACCAGGGCATGTGAAATGTCTGGGGTAAACTATGGAAAGGTCTTTGGGGCCTGGATGTGGATAGGGAGTTCTTATTCACATTCACTCTCAACTTTCCTTTCACACTTTTCCAAGCACAGTCACCAACTTCTTCAGTTTCTCACTCGAATCAGACACTAGAGCTGTATCATTGGTGAACAATAACTGACTCACTTCCCAAGCCCTCTCATCTTAATGGACTGTATGCTTGCCCCTCTCCAAAACTTGTATTTACCTCCCTAATCACCCCATCCATAAACAAACAACCATGGGGACATCACACACCCCTGCCATAGACTGACATTCACTGGGACCAATCACTCTCCTCTCTTCCTTCTCATACACATGCCTCACATCCTTGCTTCTAGCAACTTAGCTCCCACACCATATACTCTAAGTTAAGACCTTTCACAAAGTATCTCTCTCAACCCTTTTCATATGCCTTCTACAGATCCGTAAATGCTACATACAAATCCCTCTTGTTTTTCTTAAGTATTTCTCATGTACATTCTTCAAAGCAAACACCTGATCCACACATCCTCTACCACTTTTGGAACCACACTGCTCTTCCCCAATCTGATGCTCTGTACATGCCTTCACCCTCAATCAGTACCCTCCCATATGATTTCCCTGGAATACTCAGCAAACTTTTGCCCCTGTAGTTTGAACACTCACCTTTATCCCCTTCGCCTTTGTACAGTGTCACTATGCATACATTCTGCCAATCCTTAAGCACTTCACTATGATCCATACATACATTGAATATCCTTACCAACCAATCAACAACAGTCACCCCCCTTTTTTAATAAATTCTACTGCAATATCGTCCTAACCTGCCACCTTGCCGGATTTCATCTTTCACAAAGCTTTCACTACCTCTTCTCTCGTAACCAAACCATTCTCCCTGACCCTCTCACTTGCACACCACCCCGACCAAAACACCCTATATCTGCCACTCTTATCATCAAAAACATTCGACAAAGTTTCATAATACTCACGCCATCTCCTTCTCACTTCATCACTGCCTTTATTACTTTCCCACTTGCCCCCTTCACCAATGTTCCCATTTGTTCTTTTGTCTGATGCATATTATTTACCTCCTTCCAAAATATCTTTTTATTCTCCCTAAAGTTTAATGATACTCTCTCACCCCAACTCTCATTTGCCCTCTTTTTCAGTCCTTGCACCTTTCTTTTGACCTCCTTCCACTTTCTTTTATACATCTCCCATTTCCAATTCCTGCTGTAGCAAGGAGGCATAAAGAACAGATGACAGAACCATTTTATTTATTATATTTCATCACTGTTTCCCATGTCAGCCAGATTCATGCTAGTGAAAATTTCTTTTCAGTTTGGTTTGTTGTAAAACATAAACCCTTGATAACTAGTTTATTTCATACTTGTTTGCCATTTCGCGTACTAGCAAGGTAGTAACAGGAACAAACAAAGAACAGCCTTATCAGCTTGTGTGTATGAGGCACCCAAACCAGATAACCAATTCACATCCAAGTTCCACATACCATTCCATGGTTTCCCCTGACCACTTCCTTATCCCTGGTTTAGCCCAGTGACAGCACATTTCTCCCTGTATTTTACAGTGCTTTTATTCATT
Organism: Panulirus ornatus; assembly: GCF_036320965.1. NCBI lineage: Eukaryota > Metazoa > Arthropoda > Malacostraca > Decapoda > Palinuridae > Panulirus > Panulirus ornatus. The sequence goes on from NC_092295.1 coordinate 14,662,130, forward strand.
CCAACCCATGTACACCTCTCATCCTCCAGAGTTTTCAGTCCCTGATAGCTGAAAGTCTCTAACTCTTTCCATCTGTCTCCTCCTCAGACTCTCCGTCTGCTTTGCTTGACCCACTTTTGACACATATGTCCTCTTAGTCAGTCTCTCCTCACTCGTCCTCTCCATATTTCCTGATCATTTCACTACACCAGACATCACCTTTTGCTCACACATATGGACCACTAGGAACATGGTACATGAACTGACCTCTGATCTCGTGCCCGTCTTGATAACACTCCACCTGGCCTACCCAATCCACACAACAATCAAAAACTTAGACAAACGACAGGAAAACAGACTGGCCAGCTTTCACATATGACATGGAAACAAAGCTCCAGAAACTTAAGTATCGATGATTTTCCATCCCTAAATCATGGTATCTTGTACTTCATCAGCATTTTCAACTAAGCCAACAAAAAGCACATCCACAGGGACATAGAAAGAAATTTAATCTAGATTTTTTGCCTCATGGTATACACTGTATGAAAGAAAGAAACCAGATCAGACAGAATCACCCTTTGTCAGTTGAAATCAGATATAAAATCCAAACTCTAAACATCATCACCACTAAACTAATCCCTGAGTGACAAACTACAAATTGGCACTTCATTTTCAGTGCATTGAACCACAAGACACACAGCAACAAACTCTGGTTGATGTTAAAGATCCACTTGTAAAGCACTGAAGCACCTGTGACCCACTTCAGTGACATCCTTTCTCTTGAAGAGTACACAGACATATAAATGAGACTTCTCAGAAATCGGTCGCAAACTAACCCTACCCCAAAATAGGAAAGTCATGAAAAAAATACACAGTATCAATCCAGAAGCAACTGCCCACCCACCTTTCATTGCTGCCAATACAAGCATTGCAATTAAAACTATAGAACTTTCCTGAAACAGGCCCTGGCAATGTATCAAACTTTCACATAAAACACTTTGGCCCATTTGCAATCTGAGCACTTACAAACATTTGTAAACACTCTTGGTACTATACAACAAAATCTTTAACATCTGGAAACTTGGTAGCATAATACCAATCATAAGGCCACTAAACCACTCAATTCCCCTTCCAACTGCCCTATATCTCTTCTCCCTTCAGTATCCAAACTGTGAAAATCTGAATGATAGCAGAATATCCCACTCTTTGTGCCATCACATGCTTCAAACAAAGCATTTAACTTTATTCCACAACACACTGTCATACAAAATGTACTTGACACCACCTTTCACAATAATGACAAAAAATGGTTGGCCAATTTCATAGCTGGGTGCCATGCTTGTCACTCACCTTAACAATGGAGTTCCCTGAAGAGGAATTCATTTTCCAACCTTCTTCACTCTCTTCCTCCATGATATCCCATTACCTCCAGGAAACCAAAACATGAAGGTCCTTTTGTATGCTGGTGATCTCAGAATTGCACCACAGCACTTTGTCTCCAAAGTAGCAAAAACGGGCATGCACCACTATATTACACATTTGGAACAGTAGTTCACCCAGAGCACCAACAGGCATGCAGCACTACTTTACACAATTGGAATAGTGGCTCTCCCAAAGCAACAACTGGTATGTAGCACTACATAACACTTTTGGAACAATGGCTCTCCCAGAGCAACAATAGGCATGTAGCACTACTTTACACATTTGGGACAGTGGCTCTCCCAGAGCAACAACAGGCACATAGCACTACATTACACAATTGGTACAGTGGCTCACTCAGAGCAATAACAGGCATGCAGTACTACATTACACTGTTGGAAGAGTGGCTTCCCTAAGCAGAATGTCTACATCTCCACAGAGGTCTTTGATCATTTTATAACCCCAGACAAACAAGAATCCAGTGCACAACTTCCAGTCACCTTAAATGGAGAGTCACTCCCAGTGAACAAAAGAACAACCTCTTAAGGCATCACATATGATGCACACTACATTCACCCCACATCAATAACATCAGCACAGAATCATCACACAAACTAAATGCCTTCAGAACACTAACTGGCACCAGATTTGGACAAGAAAATGGATCCTTTAGTATCATCTGCAAACAATTCATCCACTCCATTTTAAACTATGCTTCACCTGCCTGGACTTCCACCTTCTCATAGGCAAGTATGACAAAGCTGCAAACCCAGAGAGTAGTCATACGTATTCGCCATTTCCCCGCGATAGCGAGGTAGCGTTAAGAACAGAGGACTGGGCCTTTGAGGGAGTAGTACATTCAGAAGAACCCCTGGCTGCTTAGCAACTAAAGATATTGATCACTTTCATAATGAAAGACAAATTCTCCAAGTATAGTACCATTACAGCACACTTGCCACTCAGTTCTATACAACATCGTTAGATCCCTCCTACCCAAACCATTTTATAACTAATCACCAGCACCCAATCAAGAATATAGCCTATCCCTGTGTCACACTTCAGAAGCTTATACCCATTGATACCTCACCCCCCAGCAAACATACCTTTGACAATACACACACTGAAATAACCCAACAAGTACTAAACCTTACTGTGCCCCCCTCCAATTCTGTTTCAGAGATCTGGATAATATATACAGATGGGTATATTAGAACTCATTGGAATTTGATGTAAAGAAGTTTGAACATATAAGTCATTGGACTGCTAATACTATTGCAGTGCCTACATACAGAGGCCCTCCAGGAATAGAAGAATAGAGTGTGCAGCAACTATCAGAGATACGGGAATTATCAATGAAAATTTTAATTCATGGAACATACTGAAAAGATGGTGCTTTCGAGCCAGATGTGAGTGGAATGATATGGAGAACATTTACAGCAAGAGACTGACAGTTAATGATGAAAATGTTTAATGTATATACTAGAGGTAAACTTGAATATTGATTTGTTTTATAGCCTTTAGTAAATCAGCTTAACAAGATAAGAATAAACGATTATTTCACAAGCAAGATAAATAGGATATAGCATATGATTTACCCTGAACTATTAAAAGAACTAGAGCTTTACCTTCTGAAATGTCAAAGTGAGAGATATGTGATAATATGCGCCTTGCAACAAATAGGGGGAATGAAAGCAAAAATTATGAACTTGAGAGGAAACAGGCAAGGAAGATACAGAATCATTTAATCAAGTGATTTCTGGAAACATAACAAAAGTGCACAAAACAAAGATGCGTGAAGGCCCAGCAATAGGACAGAACTACTTTTGTTTGTTGCTACAGTAGCATCAGTGTTTACAGGCTCACTTAATTTTTTTTTTTTAGTTGTTTTTATTGATTTATAGGATATTAACATTCAGTGGTTTCAGCAGGACCCACAGTTTAGGAAAAATACGGAAAGTATTGCATGCTTGGTTTGAGAATGATTGTTTGAGGTAAATATATTTTTTTTATTCTTTTTTTATCATACTGTATGGAATATGTCAGTACTGTTTGAAATTTTGATGAATTGCATAAAGTAGGAGAAACACGGAGTAAGTCATACCAATGTTTTTAGAATCATCTCAGTTAATTCCTCCTATACAGACATTCACTATTGGCAAGAATTTATTGTGAAGAGTTGATAACTAATTCTGCATTATGATCTACCTGCTGTTGGTCCTCTAAGTTTTGGTTTAAGGTATTAGATCACGCAAGAGCCATATTCTGTGTTAGTGATATCTGTTAGAAATTCATAGAGCATACACTTCTTTGGCATTTAGTTTACTCATACTTCAACGTGCAACAGGGTTCTGCTCCTGGAATTCCCGTTGCAAGTAGAACACTTGACACCCATTATAAAAGGGGTTAATGTTACATTGTCAAGTTTCACTCCTTGGACCTATTTAGCTGTCTTTTCTTTCTGCTTCACTCACACACAGACTACTGGTATTCTGTCCACAAACATACAATCTTTCCGTGTCACACATAACACTTGACAACACTTAACTCGCACAGTTCATTCTTCCTAACTCTAGATTTTCCTGCAGTGAGCACTGTGTGCTAGCCCTGCCCTTTAGCAAAATGATAGAAGCAGTAGATAAAGAAGTAAAGGAACATTAGACAGGTGCATTAGGTAGAAACATTAGGTAGTAGTAGTAGTAGTTAGCAACAGTAGGTGGGAACATTAGGTAGAAGCAATAGGTTGGAACATTAGGTAGGAGCCTATGAAAACACTGCACTTAAGTGAGGTGGTCTGTCCATTGAGTTGACCTCTGTCAGTGGCTTGTTAAGGGTGAGGCACTAAAGGCTAAGAAGCGGCACTGGAGTTCACCAGTTATGGAGTTTCTCTGCCATGGCCACCCCATTGAGGGTGTTCCAAAAGGGATTTTTTTTTTTTTTTTTTTTTTTTTTTTTTTTTTTCCCGCTGTCTCCCGTGTTTGCGAGGTAGCGCAAGGAAACAGACGAAAGAAATGGCCCAACCCACCCCCATACACATGCCTTGATTGAATCCACTGACAGCACGTCAACCCCGGTATACCACATCGCTCCAATTCACTCTGTTCTTTGCCCTCCTTTCACCCTCCTGCATGTTCAGGCCCCGATCACACAAAATCTTTTTCACTCCATCTTTCCACCTCCAATTTGGTCTCCCTCTTCTCCTCGTTCCCTTCACCTCCGACACATATATCCTCTTGGTCAATCTTTCCTCACTCATTCTCTCCATGTGACCAAACCATTTCAAAACACCCTCTTCTGCTCTCTCAACCACGCTCTTTTTATTTCCACACATCTCTCTTACCCTTACGTTACTTACTCGATCAAACCACCTCACACCACACATTGTCCTCAAACATCTCATTTCCAGCACATCCATCCTCCTGCGCACAACTCTATCCATAGTCCACGCCTCGCAACCATACAACATTGTTGGAACCACTATTCCTTCAAACATACCCATTTTTGCTTTCCGAGATAATGTTCTCGACTTCCACACATTCTTCAAGGCTCCCAGAATTTTCGCCCCCTCCCCCACCCTATGATCCACTTCCGCTTCCATGGTTCCATCCGCTGCCAGATCCACTCCCAGATATCTAAAACGCTTCACTTCCTCCAGTTTTTCTCCATTCAAACTCACCTCCCAATTGAATTGACCCTCAACCCTACTGTACCTAATAACCTTGCTCTTATTCACATTTACTCTTAACTTTCTTCTTTCACACACTTTACCAAACTCAGTCACCAGCTTCTGCAGTTTCTCACATGAATCAGCCACCAGCGCTGTATCATCAGCGAACAACAACTGACTCACTTCCCAAGCTCTCTCATCCCCAACAGACTTCATACTTGCCCCTCTTTCCAAAACTCTTGCATTCACCTCCCTAACAACCTCATCCATAAACAAATTAAACAACCATGGAGACATCACACACCCCTGCCGCAAACCTACATTCACTGAGAACCAATCACTTTCCTCTCTTCCTACACGTACACATGCCTTACATCCTCGATAAAAACTTTTCACTGCTTCTAACAACTTGCCTCCCACACCATATATTCTTAATACCTTCCACAGAGCATCTCTATCAACTCTATCATATGCCTTCTCCAGATCCATAAATGCTACATACAAATCCATTTGCTTTTCTAAGTATTTCTCACATACATTCTTCAAAGCAAACACCTGATCCACACATCCTCTACCACTTCTGAAACCACACTGCTCTTCCCCAAGAGGTCTAAATTGACAGATTTTACATCTTAAGTGCAGAAAGCATACAAGAAGGTTTATATGCAGAATGTGCATGAGATGGGGTTCCATAAATGTAGAACTCCCTCCCCATACAATAGAAATAGGTAATTGCAAGAAAACCCCAGCAACAGACAAACATTCTGCGGCTCAATGCCAATGGCATCAAAAAATACAAAGAAATATTCAATCATCTATGAGAACGCATCATCCACGTCATTCTTATCCAAGAAACCAGACTTGCATCTAAATCCACCCTTCTGCCTTTCTTCAACTACACAACCTTAAAAGAAGACAAATAACAAGGGCAAGAAGAAGGCCTCATTACACTTGCCTACCAAGTCATGCCATTTTCCAATACCACTAACAATACAGAACAGTTCAAAGACAATGACAACACTAGAAATACAGTCCATAAGAGTTATACTTTACAGTACCAGTTAAAATATAATCAACACTTATGTGTGTACCTACTCCATCCACATGCCCCTTCACTAATACTTCTAACTGCAAAACCAGACCAACATACCCAACACTTGTTTCTATGGAGATATCATTGCCCACCATAACGCTTAGCTCAACACTCCTACCCAAGATTCTTAAGGTGAACTACCCATAAACTAAGTGCAACCTCTCACTATCCTCATCTTACACAACCAACCAACCAGACTCTCAACCCACCACTTCTAGCAAGTGCCCTTACTTGACATCACCTTTTGTTTGCAAGCACTACACACATAAAACATCTGGAACACACTACACTCTGACCACCTGCCCATCCTGATAACACTCTACCTCGTCCACACAACTATCAGAATGACTTACAGATACTACAAGAAAGCAGACTGGCCAACCATCAAACACTACATAGTACCAGAACTTTAGTATAGATGATTTTTCCAACCACGAATCATGAAGTCTCATCCTTCAATTAAAATCTCCAAGCAATCCAGAAAAAAGCACATATCAAAAGGATATAGAAATAAATATAGCTCAGATCTCTCTGCACAAGTCACTCACTTCATGAGACAAAGGAACCAGGTCAGAAAACCAGTTGTCATTATTTGAAATCAGAAACTAAACCCACTAAATTACAGCATCTTAACCTAATCACAGAATGACAACCACAGATTGGCACTCTATCCTCAACATGATGAACAACAAGACCCATAGCACGTTAAAGAAGATTCACTGTTGCTGCACCAATCCAGTTGTCACTCATGAGGCATTCCTGACCCATTCCAGCGTTACTTCTTTCAAAGAACACAAACATACTCATGAAAAGAACACAAACATGCTCATGAGAAACTACTCAAAAATCAGCCACAAACCACCCTCCCACCTAAACAGGAAAGTAATGAAAATACTGAAAAAAAATCCACTCACAAACAACTACCTTCCTCTCTCTCATTCCCACTATTCAAAGCATTGCAATTATAACCTTAAAAACTCTTCTTCTTATGGCCCTCACAACATAAAAGACTCACATAAAACACTTGCTCATTTGCAATTCAAGTTCATACAGATACCTTCAATCACTTCTGGCACACAACAACATTCCAAACATTTGCTAGCATGATGCTGATCCTGAAACTCTTCCAAACCACTCAGTTCTCCTCCTCCTACTGCCCTATTTCACTTCTATCCTCGGTATCCAAACTGTCTGAAAATAAATGAACCACAAAGCCAATCATTCCAACACCACATAGTACTAGTGGCAGTAGACATCATTAAAGCATCTGACATTGTCCCCCAACATATGCTCACATTAGAGATATTCGAGACAAACCTCCTCAGTGCTAAAAAGAATAGTTGGCCAATATTGTAGCTGTTGGTAGGTAGTAGTTGGTAGGTAGCGAACGGCCAAGTTGTTATCAGTACTACCTGCCTGGGTATTGGGAGGGTTGGTGACATCTGCTTAGTGAGCCAGCACTTTAGTGGTTGTCAAGTTGCACATCTCTGACCTAGGTAGGTGTCTATTCTTTCTGCTTCACTAACATGTGGATTACTGGCATTCTGTCCACAGACATACAGTCTCTCCCTGTCATATGTAACTTTTGACAACACTTAACTCATGCAGCTCATTCCTCATAATTTTAGATTTTCCTGTGGTGAGCATTATGCCTTTTGGCAAAATGGTAGGAATAGTAGATGGAAGTATTAGGTAGGAACATCTGGTTAGGAGCATTAGGTAGAAATAGTAGGTAGAAGCATTAGATAGAAGTCATTAGGAACATAAGGTAGGAGCCTCCAAACACTGCGCTACACTTGCCCTCTGCCAGTGGCTTGTTAAGGTTGATGCGTCACTAAAGGCTAAGAAGTGGTATTGGTGTTCTTTAGTTATGGAGAGACTGTTGCCTTGGCCACCCCTTTGAGGGAGTTCCAGTTGAAACAGGCATCATAAATATAGATAGATATCATAGCTGTTTACCAAGGTATGCTTACTCGTAATGGCTTTACCACTAAAACATTTATGATTGTAATGGAGCTCCTCAAGGAGCAGTTCTTTGTCCAACCTTCTTCAGTCTATTCTTGCATGACCCCCTACCCATAGCAGATCATAACATGAAGGCCCTTTCATATGCTGTTGACCTCACAATCACATCACAACACCTTGACAATGGCAACAATAACTCACTTGGAACATTGGCTCTCCCAGAACCATAAATTTAATCTCGCACCATTATAAATTTTTGTGACCATTTATTCTCTGTAGTTGATATCAGATTGCTCAGTGCTTGAAAGGTATTTATTTTCTGGCTAATTTTCACATTCTTACTTTATCAGCCTGTCAGTTCACCACCTCTAGAAGACATGGAGAGCAGCAATGTTGACATAGGCACTGATGACCTTGGTGGTCAAAGTTCCAGCAGTCATCTGCCTCCACCTGGACCTCAGGAAATCATTGACCTCTCAGAAAGTCATAGCTTCATTGTCACTGAGCTGCCTCCTGAAAATGTCATGGAAGGAGATGGAGAAGAACCTGATGAAGTGCCTTCTACAGAGAACAAGACGTGAAGACAGTTTTAAAAGACTTTCCTTTGATATATTTTGTGCAAACAGAGCAGGTGTACAGAAGTTTTCTTTATTTTGATGTTTTTATGAGATATATTTACAGTATTACCTTGTGCTTTCATTCTTAGACAGACAGATATAGGCATACCAAATAACTTACTGTAATTGTTATTGGGAGCTTGCATTACCAAAAGAGAGATTGGTCAACTTAATTGCCTAATCCAAAGAAAATGCATTAAAAGTCACCCTGCCAGTCATTGATTTTCCTGGATATTCTTGCTTTTAATGGGTTTACTATGCAGATTGTTATCCAAGCACCATATTTTGATATAATTCAGACTGTCTTAAGAAATAGGTCTAATTATTGTCAATGAGAGTACCCTTAACTTGGTAGGTTTGGTTGAGAAAAATAACTTTTTTCTCTCATACTTTTTTGCCATTGTCTGGAGCGGATAAAGAAAAGGCCTTGATTCCTCACATCCATCTTCTAGATGTCATGTAATGCTACAGCCCCTTTATCCACAAGCAGGCCCCATACACCCTTCCATTCTCCCCAGCTGCTTCATATGCCCTGGTTCTTTTCACTAACAGTACATCGTCCCAGTTCATTCTATCTGTGCAAGCCTTTAACCCTCCCTCATGTCCAGGTCATGAGCTCTCAAAATCTGTTTCACTCCATCCTTCCATATCCAGTTTGGTCTGTCCCTCCTCCTTGTCCCCTCCACTTCCAACAAGTATATCCTCTTAGTCAACCTCTCCTCTCTCATAGTCTCCATATTTCCAAACTATTTCAGCATGCTGTCTTCAGCTCTTTCAACTATACTCTTCTTGGTACCACACCTCTCTCCTGTTATTTATTACTTGATCAAACCTCCTTACACCTCATAATGTCCTCAAACATTTAATTTCCAACACATTATTTCTCTTCTGTATATTCTTATCTGTACCCCTTGCCTCACATCCATACATTGCTGGGACTACTATACCTTGAGACATACTCATTTTCAGCTTCCCAGATAATGACCTCTCCACACATTCCTCATTGCTCCCAAAACCTTCCCTGCCTATCCACTTCATTGGTTCCATTTACTGCAGTGTCAACTCCCAGGTATGCAAAACTCTTCCTCCAATTTTTCTGTGATCAAGCTCACATTCCAACTACCTTTCTCTCAGCTTTGCTAAACCTAGTTTCCATGTTTTTTTTGTTTCACATTTACTCAACTTTCTCCTTTCACACACTCCTAAACCCAGACACCAACTCCTAGTTTTTCACTCAAATGTGCCACCAGTGCCATGTCATCAGCAACCAGAAACTAACTCCCTTTTTAGGCTGCTTTACTCCCAGCAGACCCCATACCTGCCCCTCTTTTCAAGACCTTTGCATTTATTTTCCTCACTACCCCATCCATGAATTGATTAAAAAGCTGTAGTTGCTTTGCACACCCTTACTGCAAACCCCAGTTCACCTAGAGCCACTCATCCTCCTCTGTCCCTACCTGAACACATGCCTTATTCTTGTAATAAAATCTCGTCACTGCTTTTAATAGCTATGTTTGCAAATTATTTATATGTAATACCCTCCATAGTGCATCTTTATCTGTACTGTCATGTAGTTTCTCCAGATCCATTAATGACACACAGATCCTCCTGTTTCTTTAAGTATTGCTCACACACCTGAACCATGCATCCACTACCACTCTTGAATTCACAATGTTCCTCCTCAGTATGATGATCTGTACATACCTTCACCACTCTTCCATATGACTTTCCAGGTATGTTTTGTAAACTTATGTATTTGTAATTTGAATGTTCTTCTTTGACTTACCACTTCCCCAATTGCCCCTTTAATTGTTGCTCCCAAGTATTCTCATGGCTTCATCACGCTATTAACCAATTTCCAAAACATTGTATTCTTCCTGAAGTTTGCTGATACCCCAGCTCTCAGTACTGACACACACACACACACACACACACACACACACACACACACACACACACACACACTTTTTTTTATATATCTCCTGCACCTTCCTCTTGATCTCCTGCCACTTTCTGTTGTACATCTTTCAATCACTTACACTCTTCCCTGAAATATTGCTTGTACACTTCTTTTTTTTTTCGTTTTTCTTTTTTTGACTGGCAACTTCATCATCTCACCACTCACTACCCTTCCTCACCTGCCTCACTCACCTTCTGCATGCCACACACTTCTCACACAGTCTAGCATTGCTTCTTTAAATATCTCCTATTTCTCACCCATTTCCCTAGCTTCATTTACTTCCACCTTTTGCCATTCTACACTCAATCTCTCCTTGTATTATTTCTCACAAGTCTCTTTACCAAGCTCACTATTTTTTGCCACTCTCCTCTAACCCATCTCTTTTTCTTTTCTCCAAAAGCCTCTGAGAATCATCATTGTAGCCCCCAACTCTTTATGCTCAGACTTTCCAATAGCTGCCCCTTCTAAGCACATTCATATCCAAAAGTCTGTTTGCATGCCTGTCATTAGAATGTATTCCCATAATGCCTGCATACCATCTTTTTTACACACATACGTATACTTTTGTATGGCGCCTCTATTTAAACCAGGTAATCCATCACCAGTCCATTTCTAGCACACAGCTCCATGAACTGTTCACCATTTACATTCACCTTACTGAGTACTCCCATGCATCCCTCCAAAAAGAGTATATAACCTAAACTGCCGTATTACTCACTTTTGTATTTGAATCTCCCTTAACTGATAATCAGTCTCGTGCTTCAAAACCAGCTACGCTCAGCTTCTCCCAAAATTCTCTCTTTTATCTATCTTTCATCTCATGGCAAGGTGCGTAAGCACTAATTACCTCCTTCTCTTAATCCATTCATTTTTATTCACCTTCTATGACATGCAAGGAATACCCAGGTAAAAAATTTTCTCCCCTATCCCCAAGCATAGACATTTTTATTGATATATTCCTAAAAACATCAAATAGAAGCAGAATATTATTGTTTGTAAATATATTTAACTGCCTTTCTGAAACCTGAAAATATATAGGCTTGAATTCTACAAATTAAAAATAGGAAAGGTCTTTAAAAAGTAATGTTATTGGAGTATGAACTTTTAGGTATGAGGTTAATAGAATGGGAGGTTTCTACTTTGAATTTAAGCTGCTGAAGCATGAATTTTCAGCTTGGGAATTAGAGAGAGGTATTATGACATTGCATATATTTGTTGAAATAAGAGGAGGTTCTTTATTTGACATACTGACCTCCACTTAAGTAGATGATGTGATATTCAGATTTTTGGTGGTCATTTATATGAAGAACCATTTAGTGCCACAGTTATTTCCACATTGAATGTTAGCAATGAAAATGAAAATTATCCTGGTATTATTTTGCAACCCTTTTCACTTATGTCATGAATCTAAGCCATTAATTATTTAAGTAAGATGAGATGTCTTTATTGTCAAATTGCATACATGATACAAAATGAAGTTCTTTATGGTTAGAAGCTCAATTTAAGGTTAAAAAAGTATAAGAGTTATATGATAGAAATTATAAGATATCACATAAGAGTACTACAAGAATCATCTATTGCACTGAAAAGTTATATAGATGGTTAAACAGTAGAATGCTTTTTGGTACAAATGATTTCCTGAATCTATTGGTGTGCTGTACAGGCAGAGACAGTCCTCTTCCTGTTCCACTTTTATGTTTGTATGATGTCAAACCTTTTGTTTGTAGGATTTCCTACTTTTGTTTGTATGATGTCAAACTTGTTTGTGTTATGTTCCACCTTTTGTTTGTGTGATGCCCCACTTTCTGTTTGTATGATGTCTCACGTTTTGCTTGTATGATGCCCCACCTTTTGTTTGTGTGATGACCCACTTTTTGTTTGTATGATGTCCCACCTTTTGTTTGTGTGATGTCCCACGTTTTGTTTGTGTGATGTCCCACTTTTTGTTTATATGATGTCCCACTTTTGTTTGTATGATGTCTCACTTTTTGTTTGTCAGATGTCCCACCTTTTATTTGGGTTGATGTCCCACTTTTCTTTTTTCAGTGCCCCACTTTTTGTTTGCATTATCTCCCTCTTTTTGTTTGCATAATGTCCCAGTTTTTTATATGATGTCCTACTTATTGTTTGTATGATGATCCACTTTTTGTATGATGTCTTACTTTTTGTTTATATGGACTCGCTTTTTATTTATATAATGCCCCACTTTTTGTTAGTTTGATGTCCCATATCTTGTTTGTGTGATGGCTCACTATTTAGCTGTTTGGTGTCCAAATTTTTGTTTGCATGATGTCTCGCTTTTTATGATGTCCCACTTTTTTGTTTGTATGTTGTCCCAGTTTTTGCGTGTATGATGTCCCACTATTTGTTTATATGATGTTCCACATTTTTGCTGTTAAACATGAGGTAGAGTGAAGAAAATAGGGGACTAATAAAAGAAAGAAATATAGTATTTATTACAATCATATATTCTGAGATTATCAAGTATTAGTGTGTATAGGTATGATAAGAAAAGGTCAAACAGGAAATTTTAAAGTATATTACTTAAGCAAAAAAAAAATCAATTGGTACAAGAATCCAGGGATTTACCACCTTTTTGTATAAAGACATGAAACAGCAGTGATGTAGGTGCATGCTGTTGACTGGCAAACTGTACCAAATACTTAGGATTTTCTTTTTTCACCATACAATTCAGGACTCTTCTGCAAAGCTTTTACTACCTCTTCTCTGTTTACCAAATCATTTTCCCTAACCCTCTCACTTTGCGCACCACCTCGACCAAAACACCCTATACCTGCCACTCTGTCATCAAACACATTCAACAAACGTTCAAAATACTCACTCCATCTCCTTCTCACATCACCACTACTTGTTATCACCTCCCCATTAGCCCCCTTCACTGAAGTTCCCTTTTGTTCCCTTGTCCTACGCACTTTATTTACCTCCTTCCAAAAACATCTTTTTATTCGCAAGGCAGCGGGCTTGGATGGTATTGCATTGGAATTTATTGAAAAAGGGGGTGACTGTATTGTTGACTGGTTGGTAAGGTTATTTAATGTATGTATGATTCATGGTGAGGTGCCTGAGGATTGATGGAATGTTTGCATAGTGCCATTGTACAAAGGCAAAGGGGACAAAGGTGAGTGCTCAAATTACAAGAGTTGTGGGAGTATGTGATAGAGTGTAAGAAAGTAAATTCTCGATTAATATGGGTAAAACTGAAAGTTGATGGAGAGAGGTGGGTGATTATTGGTGCATATGCACCTGGGCATGAGAAGAAAGATCAAGAGAGGCAAGTGTTTTGGGAGCAGCTGAATGAGTGTGTTAGTGGTTTTGATGCACGAGACCGGGTTATAGTGATGGGTGATTTGAATGCAAAGGTGAGTAATGTGGCAGTTGAGGGAATAATTGGTATACATGGGGTGTTCAGTGTTGTAAATGGAAATGGTGAAGAGCTTGTAGATTTATGTGCTGAAAAAGGACTGATGATTGGGAATACCTGGTTTAAAAAGCGAGATATACATAAGTATACTTATATAAGTAGGAGAGATGGCCAGAGAGCGTTATTGGATTACGTGTTAATTGACAGGCGCGCGAAAGAGAGACTTTTGGATGTTAATGTGCTGAGAGGTGCAACTGGAGGGATGTCTGATCATTATCTTGTGGAGGCTAAGGTGAAGATTTGTATGGGTTTTCAGAAAAGAAGAGTGAATGTTGGGGTGAAGAGGGTGGTGAGAGTAAGTGAGCTTGAGAAGGAGACCTGTGTGAGGAAGTACCAGGAGAGACTGAGTACAGAATGGAAAAAGGTGAGAACAATGGAAGCAAGGGGAGTGGGGGAGGAATGGGATGTATTTAGGGAATCAGTGATGGATTGCGCAAAAGATGCTTGTGGCATGAGAAGAGTGGGAGGTGGGTTGATTAGAAAGGGTAGTGAGTGGTGGGATGAAGAAGTAAGAGTATTAGTGAAAGAGAAGAAAGAGGCATTCGGACGATTTTTGCAGGGAAAAAATGCAATTGAGTGGGAGATGTATAAAAGGAAGAGACAGGAGGTCAAGAGAAAGGTGCAAGAGGTGAAAAAAAAGGGCAAATGAGAGTTGGGGTGAGAGAGTATCATTAAATTTTAGGGAGAATAAAAAGATGTTCTGGAAGGAGGTAAATAAAGTGCGTAAGACAAGGGAGCAAATGGGAACTTCAGTGAAGGGCGCAAATGGGAAGGTGATAACAAGTAGTGGTGATGTGAGAAGGAGATGGAGTGAGTATTTTGAAGGTTTGTTGAATGTGTTTGATGATAGAGTGGCAGATATAGGGTGTTTTGGGCGAGGTGGTGTGCAAAGTGAGAGGGTTAGGGAAAATGATTTGGTAAACAGAGAAGAGGTAGTGAAAGCTTTGCGGAAGATGAAAGCCGGCAAGGCAGCAGGTTTGGATGGTATTGCAGTGGAATTTATTAAAAAAAGGGGGTGACTATTGTTGACTGGTTGGCAAGGTTATTTAATGTATGTATGACTCATGGTGAGGTGCCTGAGGATTGGCAGAATGCGTGCATAGTGCCATTGTACAAAGGCAAAGGGGATAAGAGTGAGTGCTCAAATTACAGAGGTATAAGTTTGTTGAGTATTCCTGGTAAATTAAATGGGAGGGTATTGATTGAGAGGGTGAAGGCATGTACAGAGCATCAGATTGGGGAAGAGCAGTGTGGATTCAGAAGTGGTAGAGGATGTGTGGATCAGGTGTTTGCTTTGAAGAATGTATGTGAGAAATACTTAGAAAAGCAAATGGATTTGTATGTAGCATTTATGGATCTGGAGAAGGCATATGATAGAGTTGATAGAGATGCTCTGTGGAAGGTATTAAGAATATATGGTGTGGGAGGCAAGTTGTTAGAAGCAGTGAAAAGTTTTTATCGAGGATGTAAGGCATGTGTACGTATAGGAAGAGAGGAAAGTGATTGGTTCTCAGTGAATGTAGGTTTGCGGCAGGGTTGTGTGATGTCTCCATGGTTGTTTAATTTGTTTATGGATGGGGTTGTTAGGGAGGTAAATGCAAGAGTTTTGGAAAGAGGGGCAAGTATGAAGTCTGTTGGGGATGAGAGAGCTTGGGAAGTGAGTCAGTTGTTGTTCGCTGATGATACAGCGCTGGTGGCTGATTCATGTGAGAAACTGCAGAAGCTGGTGACTGAGTTTGGTAAGTGTGTGGAAGAAGAAAGTTAAGAGTAAATGTGAATAAGAGCAAGGTTATTAGGTACAGTAGGGTTGAGGGTCAAGTCAATTGGGAGGTGAGTTTGAATGGAGAAAAACTGGAGGAAGTGAAGTGTTTTAGATATCTGGGAGTGGATCTGGCAGTGGATGGAACCATGGAAGTGGAAGTGGATCATAGGGTGGGGGAGGGGGCGAAAATTCTGGGGGCCTTGAAGAATGTGTGGAAGTCGAGAACATTATCTCGGAAAGCAAAAATGGGTATGTTTGAAGGAATAGTGGTTCCAACAATGTTGTATGGTTGCGAGGCGTGGGCTATGGATAGAGTTGTGCGCAGGAGGATGGATGTGCTGGAAATGAGATGTTTGAGGACAATGTGTGGTGTGAGGTGGTTTGATCGAGTGAGTAACGTAAGGGTAAGAGAGATGTGTGGAAATAAAAAGAGCGTGGTTGAGAGAGCAGAAGAGGGTGTTTTGAAGTGGTTTGGGCACATGGAGATGATGAGTGAGGAAAGATTGACCAAGAGGATATATGTGTCGGAGGTGGAGGGAGCAAGGAGAAGAGGGAGACCAAATTGGAGGTGGAAAGATGGAGTGAAAAAGATTTTGTGTGATCGGGGCCTGAACATGCAGGAGGGTGAAAGGAGGGCAAGGAATAGAGTGAATTGGAGCGATGTGGTATACCGGGGTTGACGTGCTGTCAGTGGATTGAATCAAGGCATGTGAAGCGTCTGGGGTAAACCATGGAAAGCTGTGTAGGTATGTATATTTGCGTGTGTGGACGTATGTATATACATGTGTATGGGGGGGGGTTGGCCCATTTCTTTCGTCTGTTTCCTTGCGCTACCTCGCAAACGCAGGAGACAGCGACAAAGTATAAAAAAAAAAAAAAAAAAAAAAAGTTTGTTGAGTATTCCTGGTAAATTATATGGGAGGGTATTGATTGAGAGGGTGAAGGCATGTACAGAGCATCAGATTGGGAAAGAGCAGTGTGGTTTCAGAAGTGGTAGAGGATGTGTGGATCAGATGTTTGCTTTGAAGAATGTATGTGAGAAATACTTAGAAAAGCAAATGGATTTGTATGTAGCATTTATGGATCTTCTGTTTCCCATTTTAGAAAGTTAAAAAAAAAAATACAAGGAGGGGAGGATTTCTGGCCCCCCGCTGGAGAAGGCATATGATAGATGCTCTGTGGAAGGTATTAAGAATATATGGTGTGGGTGTGGGAGGCAAGTTGTTAGAAGCAGTAAAAAGTTTTTATCGAGGATGTAAGGCATGTGTACGTGTAGGAATAGAGGAAAGTGATTGGTTCTCAGTGAATGTAGGTTTGCGGCAGGGGTGTGTGATGTCTCCGTGGTTGTTTAATTTGTTTATGGATGGGGTTGTTAGGGAGGTGAATGCAAGAGTTTTGGAAAGAGGGGCAAGTATGCAGTCTGTTGTGGATGAGAGAGCTTGGGAAGTGAGTCAGTTGTTGTTTGCTGATGATACAGCACTGGTGGCTGATTCATGTGAGAAACTGCAGAAGCTGGTGACTGAGTTTGGTAAAGTGTGTGAAAGACGAATGTTAAGAGTAAATGTGAATAAGAGCAAGGTTATTAGGTACAGTAGGGATGAGGGTCAAGTCAATTGGGAGGTAAGTTTGAATGGAGAAAACTGGAGGAAGTGAAGTGTTTTAGATATCTGGGAGTGGATTTGGCAGCAGATGGAACCATGGAAGGGGAAGTGAATCATAGGGTGGGGGAGGGAGCGAAAATTCTAGGAGCCTTGAAGAATGTTTGGAAGTCGAGAACATTATCTCGGAAAGTAAAGGAGGGTATGTTTGAAGGAATAGTGGTTCCAACAATGTATGGTTGCAAGGCGTGGGCTATTGATAGAGTTGTGCGTAGGAGGGTGGATGTGCTGGAAATGAGATGTTTGAGGTCAATATGTGGTGTGAGGTGGTTTGATCGAGTAAGAAATAACAGGGTAAGAGAGATGTGTGGTAATAAAAAGAGTGTGGTTGAGAGAGCAGAAGAGGGTGTTTTGAAATGGTTTGGTCACATGGAGAGAATGAGTGAGGAAAGACTGACAAAGAGGATATATGTGTCAGAGGTGGAGGGAACGAGAAGTGGGAGACCAAATTGGAGGTGGAAAGATGGAGTGAAAAAGATTTTGAGTGATCAGGGCCTGAACATGCAAGAGGGTGAAAGGCATTTAAGGAATAGAGTGAATTGGAATGATGTGGTATACTGGGGTCAATGTGTTGTCAATGGATTGAACCAGGGCATGTGAAGCGTCTGGGGTAAACCATGTAAAGTTCTGTGGAGCCTGGATGTGGAAAGGGAGCTGTGGTTTCAGTGCATTATTACATGACAGCTAGAGATTGAGTGAGAACGAATGGGGCCTTTGTTGTCTTTTCTTAACACTATTTCACACACATGAGGGGGAGGGGGTTGTTATTTCATGTGTGGCAAGGTGGCGATGGGAATGAATAAAGGCAGACAGTATAAATTATGTACATGTGTATATATGTGTATGTCTGTGTGTGTATATATATATATATATATACGTTGAGATGTATAGGTATGTATATTTACGTGTGTGGACGTGTATGTATATACGTGTGTGTGGGTGGATTGGGTCGTTCTTTTGTCTGTTTCCTTGCGCTACCTCGCTAATGCGGGAGACAGCGACAAAGCAAAAAATAAAATAAAATAGAATTCAGGACTCAAAGAAATACCATAGATATGAAAGTTTTGTGGGGCCTAGATGTGGAAAGGGAGCTGTGGTTTTGGTGCATTACACATGACAACTAAAGACTGAGTGTGAACGAATGTGGCCTTGTCTTTTCGTAGCGCTACCTTGTGTGTGTGCAGGGAGAGGAGGGTGCTTCATGTGTGGCGGGGTGGTGATGGGAACGGCTGAGGGCAGCAAGTATGAATATGTACATGCGTATATATGTATTTGTCTGTGTATGTATATGTATGTGTGTGTGGGCGTGTATGTATATACGTGTATGTGGGTGGGTTGGGCCATTCTTTCATCTATTTCCATGCGCTACCTCGCTAACGCGGGAGACAGCAATAGAGCATAATGATATAATAATGAAAGAATTTGTGGTTTGGCTTTTAACCAGTAACTGACAACTTAAGCATGTGAGCCATGTGAATAGAATGAATTTAAGGAAGATTTTGTGTTGGACATCAACAGAAAATCACATGAAAACTTGAAATGATATGATCTTGTCGAAAATGTGATGGATGAGAGGCTCTTGAAAACAATGAAAGTTCATATAAGACATGTGTATTATGTGAAGAGCAAGGACTATTTTGGATTACTTGAATAACTGTCACAGTGCAAGCGTTTTGTTTCAGAGTGGTGAATGGATAGCTGTCTTGTCTGATAAGTCATCTTATTGTCAGTGTATTATTATGAAGGGCTTTTAACCCCTTTTGCTGTGGGAGTAGTCTGTAGGGACATTAGGTAGGAGCCTGTGCAAACTGTGCACTAGAGTTTCCCTCTGCCAGTTCCCTGTTAAGGTTAAGGCACTAAAATCTAAAAAGCTGTACTTGAAGTTCACTAGCTTTGGAGAGTATTTCCTTGGCCACCTCCGTGAGGGAGTTCCATTTGACAACAGGTGTCAGAGATATATATAGGTAGATAAATTGCTCTTCAGGAGATGGTGCCTTATAGACTCAATTTTCCACCCAAAAAATGGAACTATTGATATGACATTTTTATGCTTTTAATAGCATTTGGAGATAAAGTTTTTGGAGCTGGTAGTGAAAATACTTGAAAAACATATTAGACACATTAATATTAACATGGCTGATTCATGTGAGAAACTGCAGAAGCTGGTGACTGAGTTTGGTAAAGTGTGTGAAAGAAGAAAGTTAAGAGTAAATGTGAATAAGAGCAAGGTTATTAGGTACAGTAGGGTTGAGGGTCAAGTCAATTGGGAGGTAAGTTTGAATGGAGAAAAGCTGGAGGAAGTGAAGTGTTTTAGATATCTGGGAGTGGATTTGGCAGTGGATGGAACCATGGAAGGGGAAGTGAATCATAGGGTGGGGGAGGGGGCGAAAATTCTGGGAGCCTTGAAGAATGTTTGGAAGTCGAGAACATTATCTCGGAAAGCAAAAATGGGTATGTTTGAAGGAATAGTGGTTCCAACAATGTTTTATGGTTGCGAGGCGTGGGCTATTGATAGAGTTGTGCGCCGGAGGGTGGATGTGCTGGAAATGAGATGTTTGAGGACAATATGTGGTGTGAGGTGGTTTGATCGAGTAAGTAATGTAAGGGTGAGAGAGATGTGTGGAAATAAAAAGAGTGTGGTTGAGAGAGCAGAAGAGGGTGTTTTGAAATGGTTTGGTCACATGGAGAGAATGAGTGGGGAAAGATTGACCAAGAGGATATATGTGTCACAGGTGGAGGGAATGAGGAGAGGTGGGAGACCAAATTGGAGGTGGAAAGATGGAGTGAAAAAGATTTTGAGTGATCGGGGCCTGAACATGCAGGAGGGTGAAAGGCGTGCAAGGAATAGAGTGAATTGGAACGATGTGGTATACCGGGGTCGACATGCTGTCAGTGGATTGAACCAGGGCATGTGAAGCGTCTGGGGTAAACCATGCAAAGTGTGTGGGGCCTGGATGTAGAAAGAAGGCTGTGGTTTCGGTGCATTATTACATGACAGCTAGAGACTGAGTGTGAACGAATGGGGCCTTTGGTGTTTTTCCTAGCGCTACCTCGCACACATGAGGGGGGAGGGGGTTGTTGTTCCATGTGTGGCGAGGTGGCGATGGGAACAAATAAAGGCAGACAGTATGAATTATGTACATGTGTATATATGTATATGTCTGTGTGTATATATATATGTGTACATTGAGATGTATAGGTATGTATATTGTGCGTGTGTGGACATGTATGTATATACATGTGTATGTGGGCGGGTTGGGCCATTCTTTCGTCTATTTCCATGCGCTACCTCGCTAACGCGGGAGACAGCGACAAAGCAAAATAAATAGATAAATATAACATTAAAATAATTCTCACTTAACTGATATATGAACTAACCAAGTCAGTAAAAGCAAGAATAATTTATGATATTTTTTCATACATATTTGCAGTTTCCTGCATTAGTGACAAAATATGAATTTGAATACCAATATGCTTTATGTAATATCAGTGTCTTATATAGAAAGTAGGATCTTGGAAAAGTGACATATCTATATCTTTGATGGTTGCTCCTCTCTGGAACTCCCTCAAAGAGGTGGCCTTGGCAATAGGGTCTCCATAACTGGTGAACTCCATTGCCACTACGTGCTTTTAGTGCCTCACCTTTAATAGGCCACTGGCAGGGGGCAACTCGAATGCAATGTTTGCAGAAGCTTCTACCTGATGTTGTTACAAACTGCTTTTATCTCTCTCTCTCTCTCTCTCTCTCTCTCTCTCTCTCTCTCTCTCTCTCTCTCTCTCTCTCTCTCTCTCTCTCTCTCGAGTTTGGTAAAGTGTGTGAAAGAAGAAAGTTAAGAGTGAATGTGAATAAGAGCAAGGTTATTAGGTACAGTAGGGTTGAGGGTCAAGTCAATTGGGAGGTAAGTTTGAATGGAGAAAAACTGGAGGAAGTAAACTGTTTCAGGTATCTGGGAGTGGATTCTCTCTGTGTGCCAAACTCAGTCACCAGCTTCTGCTGTTTATCACATGAATCAGCCACCAGCGCTGTATCATCAGCGAACAACAACTGACTCACTTCCCAAGCTCTCTCATCCACAACAGACTTCATACTTGCCCCTCTTTCCAGAACTCTTGCATTCACCTCCCTAACAACCCCATCCATAAACAAGTTAAACAACCATGGAGACATCACACACCCATGCCGCAAACCTACATTCACTGAGAACCAATCACTTTCCTCTCTTCCTACACGTACACATGCCTTACATCCTCGATAAAAACTTTTCACTGCTTCTAACAACTTGCCTCCCACACCATATATTCTTAATACCTTCCACAGAGCATCTCTATCAACTCTATCATATGCCTTCTCCAGATCCATAAATGCTACATACAAATCCATTTGCTTTTCTAAGTATTTCTCACATACATTCTTCAAAGCCAACACCTGATCCACACATCCTCTACCACTTCTGAAACCACACTGCTCTTCCCCAATCTGATGCTCTGTAAATGCCTTCACCCTCTCAATCAATACCCTCCCATATAATTTACCATGAATACTCAACAAACTTATACCTCTGTAATTTGAGCACTCACTCTTATCCCCTTTGCCTTTGTACAATGGCACTATGCACGCATTCCGCCAATCCTCAGGCACCTCACCATGAGTCATACATACATTAAATAACCTTACCAACCAGTCAACAATACAGTCACCCCCTTTTTTAATAAATTCCACTGCAATACCATCCAAACCTGCTGCCTTGCTGGCTTTCATCTTCTGCAAAGCTTTTACTACCTCTTCTCTGTTTACCAAATCATTTTCCCTAACCCTCTCACTTTGCACACCACCTCGACAAAAACACCCTATATCTGCCACTCTATCATCAAACACATTCAACAAACCTTCAAAATATTCACTCCATCTCCTTCTCACATCACCACTACTTGTTATCACCTCCCCATTTGCGCCCTTCACTGAAGTTCCCATTTGCTCCCTTGTCTTACGCACTTTATTTACCTCCTTCCAGAACATCTTTTTATTCTCCCTAAAATTTAATGATACTCTCTCACCCCAACTCTCATTTGCCCTCTTTTTCACCTCTTGCACCTTTCTCTTGACCTCCTGTCTCTTTCTTTTATACATCTCCCACTCAATTGCATTTTTTACCTGCAAAAATCGTCCAAATGCCTCTCTTCTCTTTCACTAATAATCTTACTTCTTCATCCCACCACTCACTACCCTTTCTAATCAACCCACCTCCCACTCTTCTCATGCCACAAGCATCTTTTGCGCAATCCATCACTGATTCCCTAAATATATCCCATTCCTCCCCCACTCCCCTTACTTCCATTGTTCTCACCTTTTCCATTCTGTACTCAGTCTCTCCTGGTACTTCCTCACACAAGTCTCCTTCCCAAGCTCACTTACTCTCACCACCCTCTTCACCCCAACATTCGCTCTTCTTTTCTGAAAACCCATACAAATCTTCACCTTAGCCTCCACAAGATAATGATCAGACATCCCTCCAGTTGCACCTCTCAGCACATTAACATCCAAAAGTCTCTCTTTCGCACGCCTGTCAATTAACACGTAATCCAATAACGCTGTCTGGCCATCTCTCCTACTTACATACGTATACTTATGTATATCTCTCTTTTTAAACTAGGTATTCCCAATCACCAGTCCTTTTTCAGCACATAAATCTACAAGCTCTTCACCATTTCCATTTACAACACTGAACACCCCATGTATACCAATTATTCCCTCAACTGCCACATATATATTTTTCTTTCATACTATTCGCCATTTCCCGCATTAGCGAGGTAGCGTTAAGAACAGAGGACTGGGCCTTTGAGGGAATATCCTCACCTGGCCCCCTTCTCTGTTCCTTCTTTTGGGGAAAAAAAAAAAAAAATGAGAGGGGAGGATTTCCAGCCCCTGGCTCCCTTCCCTTTTAGTCGCCTTCTACGACACGCAGGGAATATGTGGGAAGTATTCTTTCTCCCCTATCCCCAAGGATGTGTATGCATATGCATATACATGTGTATGTGGGTGGGTTGGGCCATTCCTTCTTCTGTTTCCTTGCGCTACCTCGCTAACGCGGGAGACAGCAACAAAGCAAAATAAATAAATAAATGAATATATATGGAGTGATTCTTTAGAAGGGTTATCATGTGTATTTGATGAGAAGGTGGCAGATGTGGCGGTGATTAATGGGTTGGGGAGGTGTACGAAGTGGTTCGGTGAAGAAGAAGAGGTGGTGAAAGCTTTGTGTAAGATGTAATGTACCAAGGTGGCTGGAATGAATGGTACTGTAGCTGAATTTTATAAGAAATTGGCAAATGTGTTTCTGATTGGTTAGTGACAATTTTCAGTGTACATATGGATCATGGTTAGATACCTGAGGATTCAAGGATGCATGTGTAGTACCATTGTACAAAGGTAAAAGGGGATAAAGATGAGTGTTCACACTACAGAGGCATAAGTTTGAGTATTCCTGGGAAATTGTATGGGAGGGTATTGATTGAGAAGGTGTAGGAGCAAGGGTTTCAGGAGTGGTAGAGGATGTGTTGATCGGGTGTTTGCTTTGAAGAATGTCTGTGAGAAATACTTCAAAAAACAGGTGGATTTGTACGTGACATTTTTGGATTTGGAGAATGCATGCAATAGGGTTGACAGATATGCTTTGTGGAAGGTCTCATTAGTGTATGGTGTGGGAGGTAAGCTGATAGAAGCAGTGGAAAGTTTCTATCAAGAGTGTATGGTATGTGTACTAGAATATTCTCCATTACTTGTCAAAATGCAAACTTCTGTTCTGCACATTCTCTTCCCTCCTGAAACTCATCTTGTTTTTTGCCAATACTGCCATACGAGCTTCCTGAATGCTTATAAAATGATCTGTCCATTTCTTGCCACATGCCATCCTGGCTGTGGTCAAGACATATACATTACAGTACTTATTACTACTTTACTCTCATTACTGTTATAAAGTGCAATTAATACCTCTCTATCCATCAGTCTATCAGGTAGGTGACCACCATTGTCTACTTCATCATTCTCTACAAATTCATTCATCTACCACAGTTCTTTGCTTCATCATTCTCCAGATTCACTCATTTACCACAGTTTTCTGCTGCATGTTCTCTACAAATCCACTCATTTACCACAGTTCTCTGCTTCATCATTTTCTCCAGATTCTCCCATCTACCACAGTTCTCTGCTTCATATTCTCTACAGATCCACTCATCTACTAGTTCTCTGCTTCATCATTCTCTCCAGATCCACTCATCTACCACAGTTCTCTGCTTCATCATTCTCAATTCTCCCTGGATATCATCATTTTCTTGTTATTTACTTTCCCCTGTATCTTTAGTATTTGCTTCACAACACTGTATTATACATTCTATTTCTTCTGTTGCCATTTTTTTCTCGACAGATCCTCCTGTGCCTCGTTTCCCTCTTGAACCACCTCGCTTTGCCCTTCCTTCAGAAACCATATGCCTTTCTTCTCTCAAGAATGCACTGTATGT
Organism: Panulirus ornatus; assembly: GCF_036320965.1. NCBI lineage: Eukaryota > Metazoa > Arthropoda > Malacostraca > Decapoda > Palinuridae > Panulirus > Panulirus ornatus. The sequence goes on from NC_092295.1 coordinate 14,687,204, forward strand.
ACATATCCACAGCAGACTTTATAATTCATTTTTGAACTACTTCCATGTTACCTCACCCATGTCTTGTACCAACCATTCTTCTGTCTCTTTCCCTAACTTTTTGTGAAGTTTCACATTTATATTACTTAACTCTTGTTTGCCTCTTCTCTTTTTCGTGTACATTATTACCATGCGATCCAGCAAGTCTAGTCCACTCATCATATCCACTCCTGATTATGTTTATAATCATCAATCAGAACAGTGTTTATCCTGGTTTGTCTACATCTGTACCATGTATGTTTATGAACATCTTTGTGAGCGGTGTGCAATTGTAACAATTGTGCTCTGCTGATGCTCAAGATTCGTGTTTTCTCTCATTTCATCTTATGCGCACGTTAACCATACTTACGCGAACCTTACACACAGGAACCTCACACATGGAAACCTTACACATGGGAACTTTACACATGGGAACCATACACATGGGAACCTTACACATAGGAACCATACACACAAGGGAACCTTACACATGGGACCATACACATGGGAACCTTACACATGAGAACCATACACATGGCAACCTTACACATGGCAACCTTACACATGGCAACCATACACATGAGAACCTTACACAAAGGAACCATACTCACGGGAACCTTATACACGGGAACAATGCACATGGGAACCTTATACATGGCAACCATACACATGGCAACCATACACATGGCAACCTTACACACGGCAACCTTACACATGGCAACCATACACATGGCAACCATACACATGGCAACCTTACACACGGCAACCTTACACATGGGAACCATACACATGGCAACCTTACACATGGGAATCATGCACACGAACCTTACTCATGGGAACCATACACACAGGAAACTTATACATGGGAACCATACACACGGGAACCCTACACATGGGAACCATACACACGGGAACCTTACACATAGAAACCATTCTCACGGGAACCTTACACATGGGAAACACGCACGGGAACCTTACACATGGGAACCTTACGCGGGAATCCATTCATTCAAATTACCCATAACATGAAGTTTCTTCCTAGAATATACCATTCTTCGGTCAAGTTCTGATCATATCGTACTTTTAACCTGTTGTCTACCATTCTATTATGAATATATAACCAATATTCTAAATCAATCACATAACGAAGGTGGTTTTGCCATCACATAGTCTAATATATTTACAGCGATTACCTCGGTCCACAAGGCCAGACATATGTCTCGGTCCGCAAGGCCAGACATATGTCTCGTCCACAAGGCCAGACATATTTCTCGGTCTGCAAGGCCAAACATATGTCTCGGTCCACAAGGCCAGACATATGTCTCGGTCCACAAGGCCAGACATATGTCTCGGTCCACAAGGCCAGACATATGTCTCGGTCCGCAATGCCAGACATTTGTCTCGGTCCACAAGGCCAGACACATACCTTGGTCCACAAGGCCAGACAATTGTCTCGGTCCAAAAAGCTAAACATATGTCTTGGTCCACAAGGCCAGACATATGTCTCGGTCCACAAGGCCAGACATATGTCTTGGTCCACAAGGCCAGACATATGTCTCGGTCCACAAAGCCAAACATGTCTTGGTCCACAAGGCCAGACATATGTCTCGGTCCACAGGGCCAGACATATGTCTCGGTCCGCAAGGTCAGACATATGTCTCGGTCCACAAAGCCAAACATATGTCTGGGTCCACAATGAGAGACATATGTCTCGGTTCACAAGGCCAGACATATGTCTTGGTCCACAAGACCAGACACATACCTTGATTCACAAGGCCAGACATATGTCTCGGTCCACAAAGCCAAACATATGTCTCGGTCCACAAGGCCAGACATATCATATGTCTCTGTCCACAAGGCCAGACATATGTCTCGGTCCACAAGGCCAGACATATGTCTCAGTCCACAAGGCCAGACATATGTCTCTGGTCCATAAGGCCAGACATATGTCTCGGTCCACAAGGCCAGACATATGTCTCGGTCCACAAGACCAGACATATGTCTCGGTCCACAATGACAGACATATGTCTCAGTCCACAAGGCCAGACATATGTCTCGGTCCGCAAGGCCAGACATATGTCTCGGTCCACAAGGCCAGACATATGTCTCGGTCCGCAAGGCCAGACATGTCTCGGTCCACAAGGTCAAACACATACCTTGGTCCACAAGGCCAGACAATTGTCTCGGTCCACAAAGCCAAACGTATGTCTTTGTCCACAAGGCCAGACATATATCTCGGTCCACAAGGCCAGACATATGTCTCGGTCCACAGGGCCAGACATATGTCTCGGTCCACAATGACAGACATATGTCTCGGTCCACAAGGCCAGACATATGTCTTGGTCCGCAAGTCAGACATATGTCTCGGTCCACAAAGCCAAACATATGTCTCGATCCACAATGACAGACATGTGTCTCGGTCCACAAGGCCAGACATATGTCTTGGTCCACAAGGCCAGACATATGTCTCAGTCCACAAGGCCAGACATATGTCTCGGTCCACAAGGCCAGAGATACGTCTCGGTCCACAAGGCCAGACATATGTCTCGGTCCACAAGGCCAGACATATTTCTGTTGATTTTCTTGATAAGATTTTGCAAAATTATTTTGTTTCGAGTGATTTTTTGTAGTTATGATTGTCTTTTTCTGTGAGTTAGTTGAATCGCTTGAAACACTGAGTTACCACCTCACGGAAACTGACGCCAATTGGAGGATAATGGTAAAGTCCTGGTCACACCAGAGTCAGGCAGACCACATTTCTGACCCTCCTGGAGGGGGGGGGGGGATGGCAAACCCATACCTCCTCCCACACATCATCTGCAAATGTCAACATCTTCCATTAAAACCGACTTCGTGTAGGCAACATTTCCCAAGGTGTATGATCATAAGTCGGGAGGGAGGACCTGCTGCACTACCCAGATTACATATCTGAGAGTAACTTTATATGACTATTAACAACAGTACATGACTATAACATGTCCAGCTCTGGTTACTGAACAAGGAATGAAAATAACAAAAACTGAAAAATTAGTTTGCTCACTCGCATCTTGTTACAGAATGAGAGGCAGTGATCAGACTGTTCTGCATGTGAAGGTAACGTTACTAAAATGGTGAACGAGGAATACTTGTTTGTTTTCTTGTATGTTCGTCGTGTTCCGCAGCGATGGTGTCAAGAACAGACAGACAGAAGATGGCTTCAGATCCACTCTACATGTCATGCAGAATGCACCAGAGCTCAGCAACCATGGTCAACCCCCAGAGACGATTCGTTTGATTTTCTCTGACGTCTTCACTCACTGGTTCATCCCAGTGAAAGCACGTCATCCCCCATATACCACACCGCTCCAACTAACACTCGAGCCTGCCTCTTATCGTCTTGGATGGTCAGTCAGTCTACAGTCCCTGGAGAACTCATACGTCCATCTCTTCCTTGTGCGTCAGCTCCCTCCCTACCGCTGCATCTCCTGATATGCAGGTAGATCCTCGTCTTCGCTCATCATGTCCATATTATCTACCCACCCTCGTTAACTCTCTCGCTCAGACACAACCACACGTCACTCTTACGCTGTCATTCATCATGCGATCAACTTGCCTTGAGCATTCAGGACCTAATGCTCGCGACGATACAACACCACCGGATCTACTACACCTGGAACGTACTAATCTTCAGCGCCCCCTCTGCCACCCCACGACGGCTGTCATCACCTTGATGACTGGGTAGCAGCAGGTGACAACCTGTGATCGCACCTGACCTAATATGTGTTTGGTGGTCCATCCTGCACACCTGCACCTGTGTGACCTGACCTGACCGAATATGTGTTTGGTGGCCCATCCTGCACCTGCAGTAGTAATCTCTGACACCCACACTCGATGTTGACGGTAGCGGATCAAAAGCTGCCTCTGTAATTATAAATGACCAAACGCTTCCCATAATAAACGCAGATCTTACCGACTTAACCTCATGTCCATCAGCACCACTCAGAAGATTAAGTCGTGGAACATTCAGGAAATAAAGAACAAAACACACCTCCTCCATGCTGCAGCACACAGTGAGGGCCTCGACATCATACTCCTTCAAGAAACACTCCTCGAGGAACACCACAGCATCTGCTTCAGTACAACGTGTACAGAAGCACTTTGGTCAGGCACCGACCAGAGCCTGCGTGATCCTAGTCAGGTCGCACATCCCAAGCATAGAGGTCGTGCATTTGATTCCTTGTGGCCAGGACGTTGAAGCACAAGCCATAAGAGTCACACTGCAAGACCGTGGCATCATCTGTAACATCTACAAGAGCCGGAGGGGCTCTAGATATCAAGGAATTATTTGCATCTGCCACACACAACGACACGCTGGTAGTGGAAGATGTCATGCTCACCATGTCTTCCTCAACTCAACGAGGGCCACCAGTGAGGATGGACTACACCTCTACCACACACGGCTTGACACGCCAGACATTACCCTTCTCAACAACGGTGAACCAACCCACATAAGGGAAGGTAGACTCGCCCACACCTTCCTCTCCCGCTCCCTAAAAGACAACCCGCTGGCAACTGCGCCCTTCTCTCACCAGCGACCACTTTGCCACGCTGACCACTCTATCGGTCAACAAGCTCCCTCCGCCTCCACCACTCAGATGGAGGTGCAGCACTCAAAAAACCAACTGGGAGCTTTTCGGAAGCAAGATTAAGATATGGCAAGATGAGCACCAACAGCAGGTGGGCGCCACACTCACAGACGAAAGTCGCCTACACGATGAACTAGTTCGAGCTCTTCAAGAAGCAGCAGATCTGGCCATCCCCAAGACCACGCCCTCAGCCAGACGACCAGACCATTGGTATTACTGCAGCAGAGTGAAGGAGTTCAACAACAGAGTCAACATGGCTAGAAAGAACTACAGGAGACACCCCACCGATGCAAACACCTTCTGCAGGATACAATCCGGCACACCAGAGAAGAAACCACAAGCACCAAGAAAGCAAGCTGGCTCAAGTGGTGCTCTGAGCTGAACGTACACACCTCCCTCGGCAGGATGTGAGGCCAGACTGTACCGCCTCCACCAGCTCACCCCAGTCTCAGGGAGGAGGCGGAGAGGCTGGCGGGTGTCTTCTCCGACTGAGCAGCCACAACCAACCTACCCACACAAGCAGAAGAAACAAAAAAGACGGACAGGATAAGATACGACGCATTCGGGAAGCAAACAGCAGGCAAGCCACAACGGACATGGCCTTCACCAAACTAGAACTAAAAAAGCAATGAAACGGAGCGGGGACATGGCACCAGGGAGGGGCCGACACAATAACTTACTCCGTGCTACGCCACGCTGGAGAAGATGGGCACGAGGCAATGCTGCACGTCATCAACGCCTCGTGGAAAACACAGAGACTTCCACTGGAATCGATAACGGCAGACATCCAGCCCATTCCCAAGCCCAGAGAACCAGAGAAACCACGATCTATCTCCCTCCTCAGTCGCATTGCCAAGACGGCAGAAAGGATTGTTCTCAACAAGCCACCATATTAACGACAGAGGCATGAGCAGGAAAACCTTAGTCAATCTACACCGTCTACGACTCGGGTACCAATGTAGCTGGCAATAAATTGACGGCGTCATCAGAAACTGCGTCTACTGCCAGGAGCCGTCAACGCGCCCACTGGAACACTACATGTTGGACTGCCAAGTGATGATACAAAGTCTACGAGCAAGAGTCTCAGACTTCACTGAGGAAGACCATGTAATAAATACCAGCGGCCTCACTATTTCACAAGATCCAAAAGAACCGAGTGGAACGCCTGCTTGAATCTTCCCCACCTCCCAGATGAAAATAGCCCGCCCACCACCACCATCTACAAAAGAACTTGCCTGCATCCCAGACCTTGAACACACACACACACACACACACACACACGCATAACATGCAAAGGCCTGTGTCGGACCAAGCAGAGCTCCGATGATCTTAACACAAACCCAGCAAGTCAGTCAGGCAGTTAACCATACCACAGGTGTACCACTCCGGCACCTGAAGTCTTTGCCATGTGACTCCAGACTCGAGCCGCCCTTTGGCATTTCCTCTGTCAGTAGATGTCCCATCCTGACTCCTGACGTTTCCATCTTCCTGGCAGGTTTCATTGTGGTGCCTCATCGCCGAAGTCCACCTTCGGCAGGTCTTGCCTGGGAACTCTACACCTCCCACAGGAGCTCCGCGTTGACTGGACAGCCAGGGACGTCTCCCACGTACTTCATCTGACGCCTCCTGCCATCACCAGCGCCACAGCTCTCCTGCCCTGCCTGTCTCGTATTACTCGACCTAGTTACTACCTTACTTTACCTTCGTCATCATAATCCTGCACCTGCAGTAGCTCACTGTCCTCTTTCTCCTCACCTGGTATATCCTAGCCAATAAACCACCTTTGTTGTTTTGTTGTTGTTGTTGTTGTGTAACGTGTTTCCGTGGCCCTCCCTCAGATGTCCCGCTTCAGTAAACACTTGTAGATCACCCGCTCAAGTGGTGACGCCTGACGTTAACTGAGGCGGACTCGGACACGTGCTGCTGTCAAATTTCCTTGACCTCTAACGTCATCGCCTTTTTCCCAGCCGTCGTCCAGCGTCATCCCCCACCTGCCGGCCACACGTCACATCACCGACGACACGATCACATCACCGACGACATGATCACATCACCGACGACACGATCACATCACCGACGACACGATCAGATCACCGACGACACGATCACATCACCGACGACACGATCAGATCACCGACGACACGATCACATCACCGACGACACGATCACATCACCGACGACACGATCAGATCCCCGACGACACGATCACATCACCGACGACACGATCACATCACCGACGACACGATCACATCACCGACGACACGATCACATCACCGACGACACGATCAGATCCGCCCGCGTATGATCCTCGAGATGTCCTCACGCGTGAGCCACACCACCTTCGCCCAGGTGGAAGCAGTTCGTCGATCCCTGCGTCAGCTGGTTGAAGGTGCTTCCACGGTGATGGCTCGTACACTTCACCGTGGACCACGTAACAGACCACCACCACCAGGACCACTCCCCACCCCCGCCCTTCCAGAGGTTCCAGGGAGACGCCTGCGCTGCCTCCAGATGCCTTCCTCACTCGTACATCAGACCAGACCAGAGACCACAACCATCCTCACGAACAGTGACACAAGACCAGGCCCATCAGTCCTCCTGCACCCACAGTCTCCACCTCTGCTCCTCCTGCACCCGCCTGGGTTCCTCCTGCACCCGCCTGGGTTCCTCCTGCCCCTCCTGCACCCGCCTGGGTCCCTCCTGCACCCACCTGGGTTCCTCCTGCACCCGCCTGGGTTCCTCCTGCACCCGCCTGGGTTCCTCCTGCCCCTCCTGCACCCGCCTGGGTTCCTCCTGCTCCTCCTGCACCCACCTGGGTTCCTCCTTCACCCGCCTGGGTTCCTCCTGCCCCTCCTGCACCCACCTGGGTTCCTCCTGCCCCTCCTGCACCCGCCTGGGTTCCTCCTGCCCCTCCTCCACCCACCTGGGTTCTTCCTGCACCCACCTGGGTTCCTCCTGCACCCACCTGGGTTCCTCCTTCACCCGCCTGGGTTCCTCCTGCCCCTCCTGCACCCGCCTGGGTTCCTCCTGCACCCACCTGGGTTCCTCCTGCTCCTCCTGCACCCACCTGGGTTCCTCCTTCACCCGCCTGGGTTCCTCCTGCCCCTCCTGCACCCGCCTGGGTTCCTCCTGCACCCACGTGGGTTCCTCCTTCACCCGCCTGGGTTCCTCCTGCCCCTCCTGCACCCACCTGGGTTCCTCCTTCACCCGCCTGGGTTCCTCCTGCCCCTCCTGCACCCGCCTGGGTTCCTCCTGCACCCGCCTGGGTTCCTCCTGCCCCTCCTGCACCCGCCTGGGTTCCTCCTGCACCCGCCTGGGTTCCTCCTGCCCCTCCTGCACCCACCTGGGTTCCTCCTGCACCCGCCTGGGTTCCTCCTGCACCCGCCTGGGTTCCTCCTGCCCCTCCTGCACCCGCCTGGGTTTCTCCTGTAACCCAAGACACCATCATCTCCACCGGTACCAGACCACCACCACCAGGACCACGTAAGAGACCACCAGGACCACGTAACAGACCACCACCACCAGGACCACATAACAGACCACCACCACCACCAGGATCACGTAACAGACCACCAGGACCACGCAACAGATCACCAGTACCACGTAACAGACCACCAGGACCACGTAACAGACCACCACCACCAGGAACACGTAACAGACCACCAGGACCACTTAACAGACCACCACCACCAGGACCACGTAACATACCACCAGGACCACGTAACAGACCACCACCAGTAGGACCACGTACCAGACCACCACCAGCAGGACCACGTAACAGACCACCACCACCAGGACCACGCAAGAGACCACTAGGACCACCACCAGCAGGACCACGTAACAGACCACCAGAACCACGTAACAGACCACCACCAGTAGGACCACGTACCAGACCACCACCAGCAGGACCACGTAACAGACCACCACCACCAGGACCACGCAAGAGACCACTAGGACCACCACCAGCAGGACCACGTAACAGACCACCACCACCAGGATCACGTAACAGACCACCAGGACCACGCAACAGATCACCAGGACCACGTAACATATCACCAGGACCACGCAACAGATCACAAGGACCACGCAACAGACCACTAGGACCACGCAACAGACCACTAGGACCACGTAACATATCACCAGGACCACGCAACAGATCACCAAGACCATGCAACAGACCACTAGGACCACGCAACAGATCACCAGGACCACGCAACAGACCACCAAGACCACGCAACAGACCACTAGGACCACGCAACAGACCACCATGACCACGCAACAAAGATCACCAGGACCACGCAACAGACCATCAGGACCACGCAACAAAGATCACCAGGACCACGCAACAGACCATCAGGACCACGCAACAGACCACCAAGACCACGCAACAGACCACCAGGACCACTTACCAGACCACCACCAGCAGGGCCACGTAACAGACCACCGCCACCACCAGGATCACGTAACAGACCACCAGGACCACGCAACAGATCACCAGGACCACGCAACAGACCACCAGGACCACGCAACAAAAATCACCAGGACCACGCAACAGACCACCAGGACCACGCAACAGACCACCAGGACCACTTACCTCTGTCGACCACACACCGCTCACTGCCGCACTTGTCAGCCACCACATGTCACAAATCGTACTTCACATAGAGTCAGCCACCACATGTCACAAATCGTACTTCACATAGAGTCAGCCACCGCATGTCACATATCGTACTTCACATAGTGTCAGCCACCACATGTCACATATCGTACTTCACATAGTGTCAGCCACCACATGTCACAAATCGTACTTCACATAGAGTCAGCCACCACATGTCACATATCGTACTTCACATAGTGTCAGCCACCACATGTCACATATCGTACTTCACATAGAGTCAGCCACCACATGTCACATATCGTACTTCACATAGTGTCAGCCAACACATGTCACATATCGTACTTCGCATAGTGTCAGCCACCACATGTCACAAATCGTACTTCACATAGTGTCAGCCACCACATGTCACATATCGTACTTCACATAGTGTCAGCCACCACATGTCACATATCGTACTTCACATAGTGTCAGCCACCACATGTCACATATCGTACTTCACATAGTGTCAGCCACCACATGTCACAAATCGTACTTCACATAGTGTCAGCCACCACATGTCACAAATCGTACTTCACATAGAGTCAGCCACCACATGTCACAAATCGTACTTCACATAATGTCAGCCACCACATGTCACATGTACTTCACATAGTGTCAGCCACCACATGTCACATATCGTACTTCACATAGTGTTAGCCACCACATGTCACATATCGTACTTCACATAGTGTCAGCCACCACATGTCACATATCGTACTTCACATAGTGTCAGCCACCACATGTCACATATCGTACTTCACATAGTGTCAAGTATAGAACTATACAGCATAAAAGTTAGTCAAGAATAAAAGGTATATAAAACACCACTAAGACAAAGTAGACCCAAGTGAATTTCCCAAACAGTATAGACCAGTTGAAGAAATTCATACAGTGAGAATATAGAGAGAGGAATACGACACATGATGGAGCGTCTTGCTATGAAGGTAATGATTATATTACACACGAAGCTCAGGACGGATCTGTCTCAATCTTGGACAAATGTCAATCATGTTTCTGTTGATATTAGAATATGATTAGTTTAATCGTTCTCACGGGACATATTCCATTTCCATATTGTATATAACACATTATGAAACACAGATCTTATATCTCTATATATCTATCTTTTCATCTATCTATCTACCTCTGTGCTTGTATACTTTCTATATATCAGTTCATCATCAATAGCATTACTGATGCGTGGACTCAGCTCCCAGAAAATGTTGTTCAGAGCAACATCCATAATATCTTCAAATCTAGGCTTGATCATCACTTGTCACTCTCCAGTATTGAATAATTCATGTAATCAGCCATCATAACATAGCGGTATATGATCATGCCACCTTCTCAACCACTGGCCAGGCTGCAGTAACAATGATAATCTCATGTCGTCTGCTTTAAGAGCTTAAGTAAGAATTATTATATCATTCTTCAACATCACGATTGATATAAACACAGCCATGGCAAGTCACGAGGCTGGAGCTTAATATTGTCTTAATAAGAAAAGGTGAAGAGATACATAACGTTGGTGATGGGATACATAACGTTGGTGAAGAGATACATAACGTTGGTGATGGAATACATAACGTTGGTGGTGGGATACATAACGTTGGTGATGGGATACATGACATATTCATGTTCATTCTACTGAATGACTCTCCCATAAAAGTTTCCTTCAGGCATATTAATCCTGCAAGATATTTTTTTCCGCTTGTTTTCCTCCAGCGTGTTACTGGAGGAATTGAAGGCTGGGGAAACAGCCTTTACTTTGCTATCTTTTTCTTTACTGCTTTTCATGGGACAGTTTTTTTTTTTTTTCATTAAGATCTGAGTAATGTTAAGGCCAGACCACCTCGCTGGAACCTTGGGTCTGTGTGTCTATGTTACATACAACTTTTCTACTTCCATGGAACTGATCAAGTGCATAAAGACTCTAAGATCACTTATCCTCATCCCATAGCCAGAGATGAACGTGAACCTTCACATTTAGACAAACCTTTAGCTTTTTACTTTTTCCATTTGACATACTAAGCTGGTACAATTGTCGCCGGTATGCCCACTGACATCACCTCTATGCACGAAGCACTTCTTCTGTATCGTATCTGTCGCCCATTCATTATTCTTAACATATTTCAGAGAGAACTCTCCCCAGATCAGAGCCCAAAACCTCTTATGATCACATTTCTAGTGACCGCTCGGATGGCGCGCTCGTTTGAGAAGTGTTGGGGTGACGATTTTGACGATGGGGTTTGCGAGGTCTCTTGGATAACGAACATGTTCCTTTTTACAGTCGGTCGATGTGTTCCGTGTCATTTTGTGTGACTTGTTGCTTGTATCTTATCACCAGACTTAACTGTCCAAGAATGCTCTTCCTCCAGTAGCAGAGAAATGTAGGCCACCTTTAGGATGAGTAATTCTTTGACGATTATTTCCTTGCCAGAAGTGGCAATGTCACTCATGGTCAAGGACTACCTGCTTCCCTGCGTCCCTCCCCGAGAATCTCCCCACGTCACGGGTAATGAGGCCACTGGAGATACACTAGACGCGTCACTTTATTCCCTGTATATACCTTGACAACAAACCTGTTCAGCACCTTTCAAGTCTTCAGTTCTACTTCCTGAGCATCATCATACGTAACGCATCAGATGATCTGATGGACAGATGTGTTGGGAAACTCTCGTATGATCATCGTGTCATCCTTATGGCCAAGTGGCTGGGGGTGGTGGTATGAACTCACCCTCTCGCTCACGGGGTTCCTCCTCTGGGTTTCAGGTCAAAGGAAAGGTCATCTCATCTTTCCTGAACTACATCTTCACTACAAACTGCATCTTCACTACGCTCTCGTCTTCAGTAAACTGCATCTTCATTACACCCGCATCACCGCTAAGCTACATCTTCATTACGCTATCATCTTCACTAGGCTGCATCTTATTAAACATGCATATCCTTGTCTTTGCTACACAGTCACCTTCAGTACTACCTTATCATCCTTAAAAATGCTTTTATATTACACTTAACACCTTCACCACACCTTCATTACTACACTTTTCTTCACTATGCCTTCACCTTCCCTTCTCAATCTTCACAACTCAGTTATTTTCATTATACCCATAAGGGTCATGTTTGGTTCCATCCGCACCACACTCTTATCTTCGCTACAATCTTATCTTACTAATATCATCGTCTTCACTATATCCTTCCCATTCAGTACACCCTGATCTTCACTATGCCCTTCCCATTCACTACACCCTGATCTTCACTATGCCCTTCCCATTCAGTACACCCTGATCTTCACTATACCCTTCCCATTCAGTACACCCTGATCTTCACTATACCCTTCCCATTCAGTACACCCTGATCTTCACTATGCCCTTCCCATTCAGTACACCCTGATCTTCACTATGCCCTTCCCATTCACTACACCCTGATCTTCACTATACCCTTCCCATTCAGTACACCCTGATCTTCACTATACCCTTCCCATTCAGTACACCCTGATCTTCACTATACCCTTCCCATTCAGTACACCCTGATCTTCACTATACCCTTCCCATTCAGTACACCCTGATCTTCACTATACCCTTCCCATTCAGTACACCCTGATCTTCACTATATCCTTCCCATTCAGTACACCCTGATCTTCACTATGCCCTTCCCATTCAGTACACCCTGATCTTCACTATACCCTTCCCATTCAGTACACCCTGATCTTCACTATACCCTTCCCATTCAGTACACCCTGATCTTCACTATACCCTTCCCATTCAGTACACTCTGATCTTCACTATGCCCTTCCCATTCAGTACACCCCGATCTTCACTAAACCCTTCCCATTCAGTACACTCTGATCTTCACTATACTTTCATCATCAACCTAGTATTTTTCACAACACTTCTGGCTTCATTACAACCTAATCTTAACATTTTGCAAAATTCTCCATCTTCACTGTACCCTAATCTGCATTTGTGTACAACACTTCTATCTTCACCACAACCCAATCTACACTTTTTCCCAGCATTTCCATCTTCACCACAACGTAATCTACACTCAATCATAATACTCTTATCTTCACCACACCCTAACCTACACTACTCCGTAATCTACGCATTTTTTTTTTTACAACACCGCCATCTTCATTGCATCATAATCTACACTTTTTTCTCCACAACATCTATCAGCACCACACTTTATTTTTCAGAAAACTCCCATCTTAACTATACTCTAATCCTCTCTATATCTTCATACATCTGACCTCAAGCGTGTTTCGTACTTTCTGTTTGTCATGAATTTTGTTTTTTTCTTTTTGTTGCGTCTTAAACTACATTCAATCTCATCAAAATGAAGTCGGTAACATTTACTATGTGTAAGGTGGCTCTGTCCACGCTCTTTGTGTTCTGCATAGCGTGGGGGTTTGGCACGTTATTGGCCTTGTCCCTAGGCAGCAAGATCGAGTCTGTCTTGTGCGACGTGCAGGCAACTAGAGCCCGTGTGCCGCTCTCCGTGCTCCCGTGGAAGGGGAGCTTGCCCTCGACAGAGGACCCAAGCTCATTATGGTTCCCCATCGTGGGTACCTATCGTGTCGTGTGTTTCAGGTACAGACTGTACTACAAGCTCATGGGCATTCGCAACGCCGAAATGAGATTGGCAGAGAACCTCAAAGGCTATTGGCATCTGCTGCTCCTGGTGGTGGACATAGGTGTTTTTGGTTTCACTTGGTGGCGGCAACATCGTCCTTGTAGAGAGACACCTGTCACAACCGGCCAGAACGGCTCCCCAGCAGCGACTGACCAACTAGGGATTGAGCCTGTGCCTTCCGAGACTAGCGAGAGTTCGGTGATTGACCAGAGTGAGGATACCATGACTTCCCCGAAGGATCAGACTGAGGTTTATTCTGCAAAAGACGTGGACGACAGTCATGTCTTCAGGCCGTCGTTTAGGACCTGGCCAAACTTCCAGAAGAAACGGCCGGGAGTCCTGATGCCATTAGTGGACCTCAAAATGAGACAAAACGCTCTAAAAAGCGATGATGACAAGGTCCCTCAGTCGCTCCAGGTTTGGCCAAAACTCCAGGAGGACCGTACTAAGGTCACCGACCTCCGGAAAGATGGCGAAGACAATGCTGCACCGGAAGAGTCTCTGGACCCTAGGACTAAGAATGTGCCATGTAGCTCTCCCCTCAAGACTGCTGAGGGATCAGTCCCCAAGTGGGAGGACGATGAGGTTATCGCTCCCACAAGCAGTGAGACCCCATCGCTCTCTGGAGTCACAGAACTGCGGAAGAACTCATGTGAAAAAGGATCCATGGCGTCTCTCCCGACCACCACTGCATTCTTGCCCTCCCAAAGCAAATCTTCAGTATTTAAGACTGATGAGGCGGTACATGACAGGGGCTTAGACTTTTCAACTCTCCATGAAACATGGGAGAACCGTACTTGTGCGTGCGGGCCGGCAGTGGCAGATAAGTACCAGACAGTGCCTTGCCAACGTAATACTGTCGTTGAACCTCATGAGGGGCTGGATGTTTATGCTGAGATAGAAAAGTGGGAGAAGGGGACGAGAGGTGCCCCAGAAACTCCAGTCCTGGATGAGAAACCGATGGTAGTGAAGACGAAAAAGCCCTATTCACTTCTCCGACAGCAATGGGAGGACTTCTACAACGGTTCTCAGTGCGCACCCGCGTTGGTAAACAAGTCCCCAACAACAGTGGAGCCCGGGAGTGCTGTGAGCGACACGTCTTCATCATCATCCTTCCTCTCCCGAGTCTCCTTTTCTACATCGTCCCCATATCTTCGTGAGAAAGACCATGACGAGGCAGCAGACATACTCGCTTCTTTTTATTCCCAGGATCATGTACTGACGGAGAACGAGAAGATGATCCTTTTCGTCATAGAATATGCCTGTAAGATCGGTAGAAGATTCAGGCATACCTGCCACTCGGATGACGTCAACCAGACCTGCCTCAAGTGCTTGTTCGTCGGGGCCTTCCTTTACTCTGGCTGATCACGTTCCTCCTGACTGACGCGTTAACGCTTGGCCAGGAGTCTGATAATATATTGTCCGTCGGAACATTCTGCCATCTTTCCTTTATTCTTTCATATGAGAAAACTGGGATACATACAATTTCGCGTCCAACTCATATCTAGTTTATTATGTAAACCAACACTGTGTTGTATAACATGACAAGGTTTTTAATGTTAGGGTGACCGATGTTCGTAAATAGTAACTAATATTGTATGAAAAGACTGTAACTTAATGTAAGTGTATTCAGCTGAATGCTATTGTTTAGTAATTCCTGTACCACCGTCTTGTGTGAGAACAGAAAGCTATCTCATGTAATTACCTTGTATCATTTGTATGCATACGACAATAAAAGGTTAACAAATCAATTAACTAATCATTACATTTTACATATATCCTTCTTTATGCTTGTTACTTTTTGCTGAAGCCCAGCACCATAGATACATATACACAGATAAGTAATAATGATAAGTTAGTGTCTTGGAAGGGCACTAATGCAGTGGTGGTCGGGAGAGACGTCATCGATTCTTTTTCACATAAGTTCTTCCACAGATCCAGCAATGTACAATATTCAAACAGACATACACATATATACGCATGTACATATTTATACTTGCTTGCCTTCATCCATTCCTGGCGCTACTCCGCCCCACAGGAAACAGCATCGCTACCCCCTGATTCAGCGAGGTAGCGCCAGGAGAACATACAAAAAGGCCACGTTTGTTCACACTCAGTCTCTAGCTGTCATGCGTGATGCACCGAAACCACAGCTCCCTTTCCACATCCAGGCCCCACTGACCTTTCCATGGTGTACCCCAAACGCTTCACATGCCCTGGTTCAGTCCATTGACAGCACGTCGATCCCAGTATACCACATTATTCCAATTCACTTTATTTCTTGCGCGCCTCTCACCCTCCTGTACGTTCAGGCCCCGATCGCTCAAAATCTTTTTCACTCCATCCTTCCACCTCCACTTTGGTCTCTCACTTCTCCTCGTTCCCTCCACCTCTGACATATATATCCTCTTTGTCAATTTTTCCTCACTCATTCTCTCCATATGTCCAAGCCATTTCAACACACCCTTTTCTGCTCTCTCAACAACACTCTTTTTCATTCCACACATCTCTCTTACCCTTTCACTAGTTACTCGATCAAATCACCTCACACCACATATTGTTCTCAAACATTTCATTTCCAACACATCCATCCTCCTCTGTGCAACCCTATCTATAACCCATGCCTCGCAACCATACAACATTGTTGAAACTACTATTCCTTCAAACATACCCATTTTTGCTCCTTACACACATTCTTCATCGCTCCCAGAACCTTTGCCCCCCTCCCCCACCCTGTGACTCACTTCCGCTTCTATGTTTCCATTTGCTGCTAAGTCCACTCCCAAATATCTAAAACACCACTTCCTCCAATCTCTCTCCATTCAAATGAACATAATAACCTTGCTCTTATTCACATTTACTCTCAACTTTCTCCTTTTCACACACTTGACACTCAGTCACCAACTTCTGCAGTTTCTCACTCGAATCAGCCACTAGAGCTGGGAACCAATCACTCTCCTCTCTTCCTACTCGTACATGCCTTACATCCTTGGTACAAACTTTTCACTACTTCCAGCAGATTACCTATCACACCATATACTCTTAAGACCTTCCACAAAGCATCTCTATCCACCCTATCATATCTCTTTTTCTAAGTATTTCTCACATACATTCTTCAAAGCAAACCCCTGATCCACACATCCTCTACCACTTCTGAAACCACACTGCTCTTCCTCAATCTGATGCTCTGTACATGCCTTCACCCTCTCAATCAATACCCTCCCATGTAATTTCCCAGGAATACTCAATAGAGCCAGGAACAACATATGATTTGTAATTGTCTGTGTTACTGAAGACTGTGCTGAGGTACGTATTTACGCAAATCTATGTTATATGGAAACAGTAGACAGCAACATGGCGGCCTACGGAAAGGCAAGGTGGTGATGCCTGGTCAATGAATTAGACGGAAGGCTTTTGATTCCACTCTGGTTAATAGAGAGTTGGAGGAGTTTATTGGCGTCGGTGAGACGAAACTGTAATGTGTCAGAGGAAATAAAACAGATATATATATCTAGATTTCAAGGCGTAACTTTGTTAATGTCATATGCTTTCATAAAACTCATTAACTTGAAGAAATATCTGTATATGACTTTAGACACAGAAAGTCCTGTAATACGACCTGAGACACTCGGAGACCCATAAATACGATTTGAAACATGAAAATCCATGGAAAATACCTACGACATATGGAAACCTATATATACGACAACCTTGGACGCATAGAAACCCATAGATACGACCTGGAACACAGGGACACCTATAGATACGACCAAGGACATGTGGAGATCCAGAGATACGACCTAGGACAGGGATTTCTACACACGGGATCTACTTCACTGATGAATCTACTTCTGACAACTACTAAAACAGAGGAAGCTGTAAGTACGACCTGGGCGAGGGTCACGTACAAAATAGCGGAGTCAGCAAGGCAAGGCAAAGTGTGCCTCTCATAAAACTACATATTGACGTGCCATAAAACTGATCCCAGATGTAAATGATTAATGGTGATGTCATCCAGGTATGCATATCTGCTGGACATCGCCCAGTGGATGGTCAATGATGGCTCGACCACTGGATTGCTTTCTGTAGGGAATAAAGGTATTCATTTACATGAAGGCGTGATGCAAATAGCTTGGTAATCATGTAGTTTAATGGTACCATAAAGTTAGATTATGTAAGTGGAATAAAAACATATTTGAGGGACTTTGACGACATTTAACAATGGTAGAGGGAAGGCATATGAAGGCCAGGGAAAACGTGAAATATTTAGTAGAAAAGTTCTTGAAGTATGTCAAAAAATAATAAAAAATTGTGAAAAACCTCACCAGACTATTCATAACAGCTTGTATTATTTTTGTTATTTTCTGTAATCTGGAGAGTGTCATATTTTCTTAGCCTCATTTTTCCTTCAGAAGACGTATGGGTCATCCTGCCACACCCTGAACTACACCGGTTGGAACTGATTGTGTGCATATTTGTTTGAAAGCTGAGACATAGAGTGTAGAAAAGAAAAATAATATTAAACTGAGATTTATTAATCTCATTTATTATACTTAGCCGCTGTCTCCCGCGTTAGCGAGGTAGCGCAAGGAAACAGATGAAAGAATGGCCCAGCCCACCCACATACACATGTACATACATACACGTCCACACACGCAAATATACATACCTATACATTTCAATGGATACATACATATACATACACAGACATATACATATATACACGTGTACACTGAATATGCACAAAATCCCATGATTATATAGGTGAGATTTCCCATGGATTCTCACCATTTTTCGAAGTGTTTCACTGACTTGTATGTTAATAAACACCATATCTTCTCAGCCTTCCTGACTGTCTTATTATCCTGGGATTACTTCATATCATATTAATTATTACCTCATGTACGTCACTTCTGCAAACTGTTACGAGTCCACTTATATATATATTATTATTATTATTATTATACTTTGTCGCTGTCTCCCGCGTTTGCGAGGTAGCGCAAGGAAACAGACGAAAGAAATGGCCCAACCCACCCCCATACATATGTATATACATACGTCCACACACGCAAATATACATACCTACACAGCTTTCCATGGTTTACCCCAGACGCTTCACATGCCCTGGTTCAATCCACTGACAGCACGCCAACCCCGGTATACCACATCGATCCAATTCACTCTATTCCTTGCCCTCCTTTCGCCCTCCTGCATGTTCAGGCCCCGATCACACAAAATCTTTTTCACTCCATCTTTCCACCTCCAATTTGGTCTCCCACTTCTCCTCGTTCCCTCCACCTCCGACACATATATCCTCTTGGTCAATCTTTCCTCACTCATTCTCTCCATGTGCCCAAACCATTTCAAAACACCCTCTTCTGCTCTCTCAACCACGCTGTTTTTATTTCCACACATCTCTCTTACCCTTACGTTACTTACTCGATCAAACCACCTCACACCACACATTGTCCTCAAACATCTCATTTCCAGCACATCCATCCTCCTGCGCACAACTCTATCCATAGCCCACGCCTCGCAACCATACAACATTGTTGGAACCACTATTCCTTCAAACATACCCATTTTTGCTTTCCGAGGTAATGTTCTCGACTTCCACACATTCTTCAAGGCTCCCAGGATTTTCGCCCCCTCCCCCACCCTATGATCCACTTCCGCTTCCATGGTTCCATCCGCTGCCAGATCCACTCCCAGATATCTAAAACACTTTACTTCCTCCAGTTTTTCTCCATTCAAACTTACCTCCCAATTGACTTGACCCTCAACCCTACTGTACCTAATTACCTTGCTCTTATTCACATTTACTCTTAACTTTCTTCTTTCACACACTTTACCAAACTCAGTCACCAGCTTCTGCAGTTTCTCACATGAATCAGCCACCAGCGCTGTATCATCAGCGAACAACTGACTCACTTCCCAAGCTCTCTCATCCCCAACAGACTTCATACTTGCCCCTCTTTCCAAAACTCTTGCATTCACCTCCCTAACAACCCCATCCATAAACAAATTAAACAACCAGGGAGACATCACACACCCCTGCCGCAAACCTACATTCACTGAGAACCAATCACTTTCCTCTCTTCCTACACGTACACATCCCTTACATCTTCGATAAAAACTTTTCACTGCTTCTAACAACTTGCCTCCCACACCATATATTCTTAATACCTTCCACAGAGCATCTCTATCAACTCTATCATATGCCTTCTCCAGATCCATAAATGCTACATACAAACCCATTTGCTTTTCTAAGTATTTCTCACATACATTCTTCAAAGCAAACACCTGATCCACACATCCTCTACCACTTCTGAAACCACACTGCTCTTCCCCAATCTGATGTTCTGTACATGCCTTCACCCTCTCAATCAATACCCTCCCATATGATTTACCATGAATACTCAACAAACTTATACCTCTGTAATTTGAGCACTCACTCTTATCCCCTTTGCCTTTGTACAATGGCACTATGCACGCATTCCGCCAATCCTCAGGCACCTCACCATGAGTCATACATACATTAAATAACCTTACCAACCAGTCAATAATACAATCACTCCCTTTTTTAATAAATTCCACTGCAATACCATCCAAACCTGCTGCCTTGCCGGCTTTCATCTTCCGTAAAGCTTTTACTACCTCTTCTCTGTTTACCAAATCATTTTCCCTAACCCTCTCACTTTGCACACCACCTCGACCAAAACACCCTATATATGCCACTCTATCATCAAACACATTCAACAAACCTTCAAGATACTCACTCCATCTTCTTCTCACATCACCATCACGTTACTGGATTACGTGTTAATTGACAGGCGCGCGAAAGAGAGACTTTTGGATGTTAATGTGCTGAGAGGTGCAACTGGAGGGATGTCTGATCATTATCTTGTGGAGGCTAAGGTGAAGATTTGTATGGGTTTTCAGAAAAGAAGAGTGAATGTTGGGGTGAAGATGGTGGTGAGAGTAAGTGAGCTTGGGAAGGAGACTTGTGTGAGGAAGTACCAGGAGAGACTGAGTACAGAATGGAAAAAGGTGAGAACAATGGAAGTAAGGGGAGTGGGGGAGGAATGGGATGTATTTAGGGAATCAGTGATGGATTGCGCAAAAGATGCTTGTGGCATGAGAAGAGTGGGAGATGGGTTGATTAGAAAGGGTAGTGAGTGGTGGGATGAAGAAGTAAGATTATTAGTGAAAGAGAAAAGAGAGGCATTTGGACGATTTTTGCAGGGAAAAAATGCAAATGAGTGGGAGATGTATAAAAGAAAGAGACAGGAGGTCAAGAGAAAGGTGCAAGAGGTGAAAAAGAGGGCAAATGAGAGTTGGGGTGAGAGAGTATCATTAAATTTTAGGGAGAATAAAAAGATGTTCTGGAAGGAGGTAAATAAAGTGCGTAAGACAAGGGAGCAAATGGGAACTTCAGTGAAGGGCGCAAATGGGGAGGTGATAACATATATATATATATATATATATATATATATATATATATATATATATATATATATATATATATATATATATATATATTTTTTTTTTTTTTTGGTGTTAGATGAGCACGATGAGTTTTCTGTTATTGAGGTTCCCTCGTACTTGACTTCTCCATTGGTTGTTGCTAAGGTCCATGTTTTGTGTGAGGGTCATCGGGGATATGATGCTTACAAGTTGCTTCAATCCTTTATTGATAATGTGACTTCTCATTATGTCGAGATTCTAACTGGAATTTTTGTCAGGTTCTGTGAGCATTGTCCAGAGACCATGGCTGCAAGTCCATGGGAAAAGGTCCTGCTGTGGAAATATGAAAAGTCAGGGAGCAAGTGTGAAGAAAGAATGAAGAATATCCTTGATATTGTATGGTTAAAGGTCCTCATAGAATACAAAGATATTAGTAGGGTATGTGATGCCTACAGCCACTTATGCAAAACAGTCTCTCTACCATCTAAAATCTTTACATACTTTACTTGTTCTGTCATCACCTTCTTAAATGAAATAGGTAAGAGAAAGACTAGTTTCTGGGTGTTGAAGGAAGCACGAAGGCTGAAGTCAGATGCTGCTGCTATCTATATCTCCCTGGTACCCACAGACAAGGAAAGTGCCATGTCAGTTCTTCCTGAACTGGCAGAGCTTGGACAGTTGGCGTGTGAACTACGTGTGCCATTGCTTACTTGTACCTGGGACTTGCTGTCAGCTCTGATGATGACCTTTGGGAACTTAACCCTTGGTATTGACCTTCTCATCTGTGGAATGCAGATAAGTAATTTTCGACCAGATGTAAATGTGTTAGAGGAGCTCATGCTTGAATGCAGTAGGGGTGATCCTACTTTGTTGGTCCCTCTATCCAACCTTGTGTGTACCTTGCCTGCAGAGTCCCTCACCAAGGTTAGCCCATTACTTCATTATCTAGTGAACTTTTTAGCACATGGTCCTCTCTGTGCTCAGCAAGCAAAATACACCATTATTCGTCACTGTCAAGTACAGGGAATAAACCTGTCGCATGGAGGGATTATTGCTAACATACCACAGATTAAGAGTAGATTTTATGACAGAGTCACAAAGTCAAGTACTTCGTCAATTTGAAGTACATGTTGGAGAGACTTCAGTGGCAGAATTAAGCAGTTTGTCAGAGAATCCTGTTAACCAGACTGCAGAAATTTCTAAGAAAAGAAACTCTGATTGTCTGGATGTACAGGATTTGAAGAAAAGAGGCTTACCAGTTGGTTGTGGATATCATTGTGAAAGTCATAAAAAAAGATTTTTTGAGAAATGCCTTAACTCTGACAAAGAAATAGTTATGCCCACTGAAAATTATACCATATATCCAAACACGTATAGGTTAAAGGAAAACAGAAATACTGGATCATTTGGCTCTCCTTGCTGGGATATGCATCACAAAGATAACATAGGATCAGCAAGTCTTGGATGCCAAAATCAACTTGTATCATCATCAGCTTTTGGATATCAAGATCATCTAGAACCATCACTTCAATCAGTTTGCCAAAGTCAAATGCTGTACAAATTCTGTACTGAAGCCAGGACTGACCGGACAAATAAAATTGGAAGCAAAACAAAATCAGATTATCAAGGCCAGAAAATGAAGATGGTTAAGACAAATGAAACAGAAGTCTTATGTAAAAGTCCCTCATTTACTGATGCTTACGATGAACACTTGAGTACCAGGGATGAAAAATTGTCACAGTTAACTGAAAACACTAATGAACACCAAAGCCTCAGGTGCTTCTTGCCAGAAATAACACACTGTAATGGTACACAGAAAAATTCAAATAAGAACTCTACCAAGGCAACACTGTCGGCTACTTCAACTCTTCAGGGATCATCTAACTCATCCTCTTTGGAATACGTAATAACTGATGAGGAAGGGTGTTCTTTCTCTCCAAACTCTCTCAAAACAAGTAATCCAGAGGTTGCTCTTACAAGAAGCAGTGTCTCAGAACAAAAGGAGAACCTGGCAGCAGCAGCAAAATTCAGGAAGTACTCGTCAAAGAAAAAGAGTGAAAAGACTAGAAGAAATAAGAAGCCACAATATTCTTGGTCTGTCAAGTCACCATAAGAAATCTGGACTGAAGTTTAAAGACTTTACTTCGATGAATATTGATTCAAGAAATGAATTGCAGGAAGATAATTCAGGGACCACAAATAATATGCCACAGCTCACAGGTAATGTAACAGATGGGACATGTCCTCACGTGTCGTAGAAGGCGACTAGAGGGGACGGGAGCGGGGGGCCAGAAATCCTCCCCTCCTTGTATTAACTTTCTAAAATGGGAAACAGAAGAAGGAGTCACGCGGGGAGTGCTCATCCTCCGCGTAGGCTCAGATTGGGGTGTCTAAATGTGTGTGGATGTAACCAAGATGTGAAAAAAGGAGAGATAGGTAGTATGTTTGAGGAAAGGAACCTGGATGTTTTGGCTCTGAGTGAAACGAAGCTTAAGGGTAAAGGGGAAGAGTGGTTTGGGAATGTCTTGGGAGTAAAGTCAGGGGTTAGTGAGAGGACAAGAGCAAGGGAAGGAGTAACACTACTCCTGAAACAGGAGTTGTGGGAGTATATGATAGAATGTAAGAAAGTAAATTCTAGATTAATATGGGTAAAACTGAAAGTTGATGGAGAGAGATGGGTGATTATTGGTGCATATGCACCTGGGCATGAGAAGAAAGATCATGAGAGGCAAGTGTTTTGGGAGCAGCTGAATGAGTGTGTTTGTGGTTTTGATGCACAAGACCGGGTTATAGTGATGGGTGATTTGAATGCAAAAGTGAGTAATGTGGCAGTTGAGGGAATAATTGGTATACATGGGGTGTTCAGTGTTGTAAATGGAAATGGTGAAGAGCTTGTAGATTTATGTGCTGAAAAAGGACTGGTGATTGGGAATATCTGGTTTGAAAAGAGAGATATACATAAGTATACGTATGAAAGTAGGAGAGATGGCCAGAGAGCGTTATTGGATTACGTGTTAATGTGCTGAGAGGTGCAACTGGAGGGATGTCTGATCATTATCTTGTGGAGGCGAAGGTGAAGATTTGTAGGGGTTTTCAGGAAAGAAGAGAGAATGTTGGGGTGAAGAGGGTGGTGAGAGTAAGTGAGCTTGGGATGGAGACTTGTGTGAGGAAGTACCAGGAGAGACTGAGCACAGAATGGAAAAAGGTGAGAACAAAGGAGGTAAGGGAAGTGCGGGAGGAATGGGATGCATTTCGGGAAGCAGTGATGGCTTACGTAAAAGATGCTTGTGGCATGAGAAGCGTGGGAGGTAGGTTGATTAGAAAGGGTAGTGAGTGGTGGGATGAAGAAGTAAGATTAATAGTGAAAGAGAAGAGAGAGGCATTTGGACGATTTTTGCAGGGAAAAAATGCAAATGAGTGGGAGATGTATAAAAGAAAGAGACAGGAGGTCAAGAGAAAGGTATAAGAGTTGAAAAAGAGGGCAAATGAGAGTTGGGGTGAGAGAGTATCATTAAATTTTAGGGAGAACAAAAAGATGTTTTGGAAGGAGGTAAATAAAGTGCTTAAGACAAGGGAGCAAATGGGAACTTCAGTGAAGGGGCTAATGGGGAGGTGATAACAAGTAGTGGTGATGTGAGAAGGAGATGGAGTGAGTATTTTGAAGGTTTGTTGAATGTGTTTGATGATAGAGTGGCAGATATAGGGTGTTTTTGTCGAGGTGGTATGCAAAGTGAGAGGGTTAGGGAAAATGATTTGGTAAACAGAGAAGAGGCAGTAAAAGCTTTGCGGAAGATGAAAGCCGGCAAGGCAGCAGGTTTGGATGGTATTGCAGTGGATTTTATTAAAAAAGGGGGTGACTGTATTGTTGACTGGTTGGTAAGGTTATTTAATGTATGTATGATTCATGGTGAGGTCCCTGAGGATTGGCGGAATGCGTGCATAGTGCCATTGTACAAAGGCAAAGGGGATAAGAGTGAGTGCTCAAATCACAGAGGTATAAGTTTGTTGAGTATTCCTGGTAAATTATATGGGAGGGTATTGATTGAGAGGGTGAAGGCATGTACAGAGCATCAGATTGGGGAGGAGCAGTGTGGTTTCAGAAGTGGTAGAGGATGTGTGGATCAGGTGTTTGAAGAATGTATGTGAGAAATACTTAGAAAAGCAAATGGATTTGTATGTAGCATTTATGGATCTGGAGAAGGCATATGATAGAGTTGATAGAGATGCTCTGTGGAAGGTATTAAGAATATATGGTGTGGGAGGCAAGTTATTAGAAGCAGTGAAAAGTTTTTATCGAGGATGTAAGGCATGTGTACGTGTAGGAAGAGAGGAAAGTGATTAGTTCTCAGTGAATGTAGGTTTGCGGCAGGGGTGTGTGATGTCTCCATGGTTGTTTAATTTGTTTATGGATGGGGTTGTTAAGGAGGTGAATGCAAGAGTTTTGGAAAGAGGGGCAAGTATGAAGTCTGTTGGGGATGAGAGAGCTTGGGAAGTGTGTCAGTTGTTGTTCGCTGATGATACAGCGCTGGTGGCTGATTCATGTGAGAAACTGCAGAAGCTGGTGACTCAGTTTGGTAAAGTGTGTGAAAGAAGAAAGTTAAGAGTAAATGTGAATAAGAGTAAGGTTATTAGGTACAGTAGGGTTGAGGGTCAAGTCAATTGGGGGGTAAGTTTGAATGGAAAAAACTGGAGGAAGTGAAGTGTTTTAGATATCTGGGAGTGGATCTGTCAGCGGATGGAACCATGGAAGCGGAAGTGAATCATAGGATGGGGAGAGGGCGAAAGTTCTGGGAGCCTTGAAGAATGTTTGGAAGTCGAGAACATTATCTCGGAAAGCAAAAATGGGTATGTTTGAAGGAATAGTGGTTCCAACAATGTTGTATGGTTGCGAGGCGTGGGCTATGGATAGAGTTGTGTGCAGGAGGGTGGATGTGCTGGAAATGAGATGTTTGAGGACAATATGTGGTGTGAGGTGGTTTGATCGAGTAAGTAATGTAAGGGTAAGAGAGATGTGTGGAAATAAAAAGAGCGTGGTTGAGAGAGCAGAAGAGGGTGTTTTGAAATGGTTTGGGCACATGGAGAGAATGAGTGAGGAAAGATTGACCAAGAGGATATATATGTCGGAGATGGAGGGAACAAGGAGAAGTGGGAGACCAAATTGGAGGTGGAAAGATGGAGTGAAAAAGATTTTGTGTGATCGGGGCCTGAACATGCAGGAGGGTGAAAGGTGGGCAAGGAATAGAGTGAATTGGATCGATGTGGTATACCGGGTCGACGTGCTGTCAATGGATTGAACCAGGGCATGTGAAGCGTCTGGGGTAAACCATGGAAAGCTGTGTAGGTATGTATATATTGCGTGTGTGGACGTGTGTATATACATGTGTATGGGGGTGGTGTTGGGCCATTTCTTTCGTCTGTTTCCTTGCGCTACCTCGCAAACGCGGGAGACAGCGACAAAGAAAATAAAAAAATAAAAAAATATATATATATATATATATATATATATATATATATATATATATATAATATATATATATATATATATATATGTTTTGTGTGAGGGTCATCGGGGATATGATGCTTACAAGTTGCTTCAATCCTTTATTGATAATGTGACTTCTCATTATGTCGAGATTCTAACCGGAATTTTTGTCAGGTACTGTGAGCATTGTCCAGAGACCATGGCTGCAAGTCCATGGGAAAAGGTCCTGCTGTGGAAATATGAAAAGTCAGGGAGCAAGTGTGAAGAAAGAATGAAGAATATCCTTGATATTGTATGGTTAAAGGTCCTCATAGAATACAAAGATATTAGTAGGGTATGTGATGCCTACAGCCACTTATGCAAAACAGTCTCTCTACCATCTAAAATCTTTACATACTTTACTTGTTCTATCATCACCTTAAATGAAATAGGTAAGAGAAAGACTAGTTTCTGGGTGTTGAAGGAAGCACGAAGGCTGAAGTCAGATGCTGCTGCTATCTATGTCTCCCTGGTACCCACAGACAAGGAAAGTGCCATGTCAGTTCTTCCTGAACTGGCAGAGCTTGGACAGTTGGCGTGTGAACTACGTGTGCCATTGCCTACTTGTACCTGGGACTTGCTGTCAGCTCTGATGATGACCTTTGGGAACTTAACCCTTGGTATTGACCTTCTCATCTCTGGAATGCAGATAAGTAATTTTCGACCAGATGTGAATGTGTTAGAGGAGCTCATGCTTGAATACAGCAGGGGTGATCCTACTTTGTTGGTCCCCCTATCCAACCTTGTGTGTGCCTTGTCTGCAGAGTCCCTCACCAAGGTTAGCCCATTACTTCATTATCTAGTGAACTTTTTAGCACATGGTCCTCTCTGTGCTCAGCAAGCAAAATACACCATCATTCGTCACTGTCAAGCACAGGGAATAAACCTATCGCATGGAGGGATTATTGCTAACATACCACAGAATAAGAGTAGATTTTATGACAGAGTCACAAAGTCAAGTACTTCGTCAATTTGAAGTACATGTTGGATAGACTTCAGTGGCAGAATTAAGCAGTTTGTCAGAGAATCCTGTTAACCAGACTGCAGAAATTTCTAAGAAAAGAAACTCTGATTGTCTGGATGTACAGGATTTGAAGAAAAGAGGCTTACCAGTTGGTTGTGGATATCATTGTGAAAGTCATAAAAAAAGATTTTTTGAGAAATGCCTTAACTCTGACAAAGAAATAGTTATGCCCACTGAAAATTATACCATATATCCAGACACGTATAGGTTAAAGGAAAACAGAAATACTGGATCATTTGGCTCTCCTTGCTGGGATATGCATCACAAAGATAACATAGGATCAGCAAGTCTTGGATGACAAAATCAACTTGTATCATCATCAGCTTTTGGATATCAAGATCATCTAGAACCATCACTTCAATCAGTTTGCCAAAGTCAAATGCTGTACAAATTCTGTACTGAAGCCAAGACTGACCGGACAAATAAAATTGGAAGCAAAACAAAATCAGATTATAAAGGCCAGAAAATGAAGATGGTTAAGACAAATGAAACAGAAGTCTTATGTAAAAGTCCCTCATTTACTGATGCTTATGATGAACACTTGAGTACTAGGGATGAAAAATTGTCACAGTTAACTGAAAACACTAATGAACACCAAAGCCTCAGGTGCTTCTTGCCAGAAATAACACACTGTAATGGTACACAGGAAAATTCAAATAAGAACTCTACCAAGGCAACACTGTCTGATACCTCAAATCTTCAGGGATCATCTTACTCATCCTCTTTGGAATACGTAATAGCTGATGAGGAAGGGTGTTCTTTCTCTCCAAACTCTCTCAAAACAAGTAATCCAGAGGTTGCTCTTACAAGAAGCAGTGTCTCAGAACAAAAGGAGAACCTGGCAGCAGCAGCAAAATTCAGGAAGTACTCGTCAAAGAAAAAGAGTGAAAAGACTAGAAGAAATAAGAAGCCACAATATTCTTGGTCTGTCAAGTCACCATAAGAAATCTGGACTGAAGTTTAAAGACTTTACTTCGATGAATGTTGATTCAAGAAATGAATTGCAGGAAGATAATTCAGGGACCACAAATAATATGCCACAGCTCACAGGTAATGTAACAGATGGGACATGTCCTCACGTGTCGTAGAAGGCGACTAGAGGGGACGGGAGCGGGGGGCCAGAAATCCTCCCCTCCTTGTATTTCAACTTTCTAAAATGGGAAACAGAAGAAGGAGTCACGCGGGGAGTGCTCATCCTCCGCGTAGGCTCAGATTGGGGTGTCTAAATGTGTGTGGATGTAACCAAGATGTGAAAAAAGGAGAGATAGGTAGTATGTTTGAGGAAAGGAACCTGGATGTTTTGGCTCTGAGTGAAACGAAGCTTAAGGGTAAAGGGGAAGAGTGGTTTGGGAATGTCTTAGGAGTAAAGTCAGGGGTTAGTGAGAGGACAAGAGCAAGGGAAGGAGTAACACTACTCCTGAAACAGGAGTTGTGGGAGTATATGATAGAATGTAAGAAAGTAAATTCTAGATTAATATGGGTAAAACTGAAAGTTGATGGAGAGAGATGGGTGATTATTGGTGCATATGCACCTGGGCATGAGAAGAAAGATCATGAGAGGCAAGTGTTTTGGGAGCAGCTGAATGAGTGTGTTTGTGATTTTGATACACAAGACCGGGTTATAGTGATGGGTGATTTGAATGCAAAAGTGAGTAATGTGGCAGTTGAGGGAATAATTGGTATACATGGGGTGTTCAGTGTTGTAAATGGAAATGGTGAAGAGCTTGTAGATTTATGTGCTGAAAAAGGACTGGTGATTGGGAATATCTGGTTTGAAAAGAGAGATATACATAAGTATACGTATGAAAGTAGGAGAGATGGCCAGAGAGCGTTATTGGATTACGTGTTAATGTGCTGAGAGGTGCAACTGGAGGGATGTCTGATCATTATCTTCTGGAGGCGAAGGTGAAGATTTGTAGGGGTTTTCAGAAAAGAAGAGAGAATGTTGGGGTGAAGAGGGTGGTGAGAGTAAGTGAGCTTGGGATGGAGACTTGTGTGAGGAAGTACCAGGAGAGACTGAGTACAGAATGGAAAAAGGTGAGAACAAAGGAGGTAAGGGAAGTGCGGGAGGAATGGGATGCATTTCGGGAAGCAGTGATGGCTTACGCAAAAGATGCTTGTGGCATGAGAAGAGTGGGAGGTAGGTTGATTAGAAAGGGTAGTGAGTGGTGGGATGAAGAAGTAAGAGTATTAGTGAAAGAGAAGAGAGAGGCATTTGGACGATTTTTGCAGGGAAAAAATGCAATTGAGTGGGAGATGTATAAAAGAAAGAGACAGGAGGTCAAGAGAAAGGTATAAGAGTTGAAAAAGAAGGCAAATGAGAGTTGGGGTGAGAGAGTATCATTAAATTTTAGGGAGAACAAAAAGATGTTTTGGAAGGAGGTAAATAAAGTGCTTAAGACAAGGGAGCAAATGGGAACTTCAGTGAAGGGGCTAATGGGGAGGTGATAACAAGTAGTGGTGATGTGAGGAGATGGAGTGAGTATTTTGAAGGTTTGTTGAATGTGTTTGATGATAGAGTGGCAGATATAGGGTGTTTTTGTCGAGGTGGTGTGCAAAGTGAGAGGGTTAGGGAAAATGATTTGGTAAACAGAGAAGAGGTAGTAAAAGCTTTGCGGAAGATGAAAGCCGGCAAGGCAGCAGGTTTGGATGGTATTGCAGTGGATTTTATTAAAAAAGGGGGTGACTGTATTGTTGACTGGTTGGTAAGGTTATTTAATGTATGTATGATTCATGGTGAGGTGCCTGAGGATTGGCGGAATGCGTGCATAGTGCCATTGTACAAAGGCAAAGGGGATAAGAGTGAATGCTCAAATTACAGAGGTATAAGTTTGTTGAGTATTCCTGGTAAATTATATGGGAGGGTATTGATTGAGAGGGTGAAGGCATGTACAGAGCATCAGATTGGGGAGGAGCAGTGTGGTTTCAGAAGTGGTAGAGGATGTGTGGATCAGGTGTTTGCTTTGAAGAATGTATGTGAGAAATACTTAGAAAAGCAAATGGATTTGTATGTAGCATTTATGGATCTGGAGAAGGCATATGATAGAGTTGATAGAGATGCTCTGTGGAAGGTATTAAGAATATATGGTGTGGGAGGCAAGTTATTAGAAGCAGTGAAAAGTTTTTATCGAGGATGTAAGGCATGTGTACGTGTAGGAAGAGAGGAAAGTGATTGGTTCTCAGTGAATGTAGGTTTGCGGCAGGGGTGTGTGATGTCTCCCTGGTTGTTTAATTTGTTTATGGATGGGGTTGTTAAGGAGGTGAATGCAAGTGTTTTGGAAAGAGGGGCAAGTAAGCAGTCTGTTGTGGATGAGAGAGCTTGGGAAGTGTGTCAGTTGTTGTTCGCTGATGATACAGCGCTGGTGGCTGATTCATGTGAGAAACTGCAGAAGCTGGTGACTGAGTTTGGTAAAGTGTGTGAAAGAAGAAAGTTAAGAGTAAATGTAAATAAGAGTAAGGTTATTAGGTACAGTAGGGTTGAGGGTCAAGTCAATTGGGGGGTAAGTTTGAATGGAAAAAACTGGAGGAAGTGAAGTGTTTTAGATATCTGGGAGTGGATCTGGCAGCGGATGGAACCATGGAAGCGGAAGTGAATCATAGGTTGGGGAGAGGGCGAAAGTTCTGGGAGCCTTGAAGAATGTGTGGAAGTCGAGAACATTATCTCTGAAAGCAAAAATGGGTATGTTTGAAGGAATAGTGGTTCCAACAATGTTGTATGGTTGCGAGGCGTGGACTATGGATAGAGTTGTGTGCAGGAGGGTGGATGTGCTGGAAATGAGATGTTTGAGGACAATATGTGGTGTGAGGTGGTTTGATCGAGTAAGTAATGTAAGGGTAAGAGAGATGTGTGGAAATAAAAAGAGCGTGGTTGAGAGAGCAGAAGAGGGTGTTTTGAAATGGTTTGGGCACATGGAGAGAACGAGTGAGGAAAGATTGACCAAGAGGATATATATGTCGGAGATGGAGGGAACAAGGAGAAGTGGGAGACCAAATTGGAGGTGGAAAGATGGAGTGAAAAAGATTTTGTGTGATCGGGGCCTGAACATGCAGGAGGGTGAAAGGCGGGCAAGGAATAGAGTGAATTGGATCGATGTGGTATACCGGGGTCGACGTGCTGTCAATGGATTGAACCAGGGCATGTGAAGCGTCTGGGGTAAACCATGGAAAGTTGTGTGGGGCCTGGATGTGGAAAGGGAGCTGTGGTTTCGGGCATTATTGCATGGCAGCTAGAGACTGAGTGTGAACGAATGGGGCCTTTGTTGTCTTTTCCTAGCGCTACCTCGCACACATGAGGGAGGAGGGGGATGTTATTCCATGTGTGGCGAGGTGGCGATGAGAATGAATAAAGGCAGACAGTGTGAAGTGTGTGCATGTGTATATATGTATGTTTCTGTGTGTGTATATATATGTGTACATTGAGATGTATGGGTATGTATGTTTGCATGTGTGGACGTGTATGTATATACATGTGTATGGGGGTGGGTTGGGCCATTTCTTTCGTCTGTTTCTTTGCGCTACCTCGCAAACGCGGGAGACAGCGACAAAGCAAAATAAATAAAATAAATAAATATATATTTATATACATATATATATATATATATATATATATATATATATATATATATGTATGTATATATATATATATATATATATATATATACATATATATATATATATATATATATATATATATATATATATATATATATATATATATATAATAGAATGAGATTGTATGGGGGATTTAAATTTGGCGCAGGTTGGTGGAGGTGGTTCTGCTGGAGTGGCCGGCCATTTTTAAACAATATCTGTGCTATTGACTGAGGATAAGAGAATAAAACCCACCAATAAGCAGGTATGTGGTCGTGATAGGGCATGGGGACTTGGCGTGTACGTAAGTGAAACTCTGAAGATAGTTTGGAGAATGTGTGGGTCGTCATAGTATTTTAAATATATCGTAAATTGCCTGACTCTTGGACGTGTTATGGTG
Source organism: Panulirus ornatus (assembly GCF_036320965.1). Taxonomy (NCBI): domain Eukaryota; kingdom Metazoa; phylum Arthropoda; class Malacostraca; order Decapoda; family Palinuridae; genus Panulirus; species Panulirus ornatus. The sequence goes on from NC_092295.1 coordinate 14,720,141, forward strand.
CTGAGGAAGAACGACTGGTGTGGAGGAGGGTGGTGGCGTGCCCTTAATTTCATGGCTATTGGAGTGTTAAACTGGTGCTGGAAACCTGGTCCTATTACTGAATAGCTGCAGACAAGGACAGTAAAGTTCACCAAGGCGTCCACGGTGTGCAAAGTTTGGTGCCAGGCCTTGTTTAGGTATCCAAAGGCAACTTGACATTCTCCTTCAGTTATTGTAAGTTCAATAAGTGCACCACTAGTGATGGTGTGAGGATAGTGCCAACTACAACTCAGCAGTGGACTGACAGTACTAACTGGTCCTTGTATTATGGTCGCTGGGGTTTAAACAAGGTTCAGTGGCCTTTCAAGTGTTACGTTTCTGTGAATTGTGTAAGGGAGAAGATGAACCCCAGGAAAGGTCAACTTATTTAAGTAACTGCTGTTATGAACCTATGCTAACATACATATGTAGTGGTGTGTATACTGTGGTACTAGAACTTTATTACTTGTAACATAAGAAGAGAGAAAATGGAGTTTTGTGTTTATTCCTTTGATAGCAAAATCTACTAGATTTATTTGTATGAGTTCCATGGTCTAGTTATATGGAATGTTTGCATGACCTTTTGCAAGGTTTGTAAGAGTGCATGTGGTATGAGTGAGGAGTGGAGTGCATGTGGTGTGAGTGAGGAGTGGAGTGCATGTGGTATGAGTGAGGAGTGGAGTGCATGTGGTGTGAGTGAGGAGTGGAGTGCATGTGGTATGAGTGAGGAGTGGAGTGCATGTGGTGTGAGTGAGGAGTGGAGTGCATGTGGTATGAGTGAGGAGTGGAGTGCATGTGGTGTGAGTGAGGAGTGGAGTGCATGTGGTGTGAGTGAGGAGTGGAGTGCATGTGGTATGAGTGAGGAGTGGAGTGCATGTGGTGTGAGTGCGGAGTGGAGTGCATGTGGTGTGAGTGAGGAGTGGAGTGCATGTGGTGTGAGTGAGGAGTGAAGTGCATGTGGTATGAGTGAGGAGTGGAGTGCATGTGGTGTGAGTGAGGAGTGGAGTGCATGTGGTGTGAGTGAGGAGTGGAGTGCATGTGGTATGAGTGAGGAGTGGAGTGCATGTGGTGTGAGTGAGGAGTGGAATGCATGTGGTGTGAGTGCGGAGTTGAGTGCATGTGGTGTGAGTGAGGAGTGGAGTGCATGTGGTATGAGTGAGGAGTGGAGTGCATGTGGTATGAGTGAGGAGTGGAGTGCATGTTGTATGAGTGAGGAGTGGAATGCATGTGGTGTGAGTGCGGAGTTGAGTGCATGTGGTGTGAGTGAGGAGTGGAGTGCATGTGGTATGAGTGAGGAGTGCATGTGGTATGAGTGAGAAATGGAGTGCATGTGGTGTGAGTGAGGAGTGGAGTACATGTGTGAGTGAGGAGTAGAGTGCATGTGGTGTGAGTGAGGAGTGGAGTGCATGTAGTATGAGTGAGGAGTGCATGTGGTATGAGTGAGGAGTGGAGTGCATGTGGTATGAGTGAGGAGTGGAGTGTATGTGGTATGAGTGAGGAGTGGAGTGCATGTGGTATGAGTGAGGAGTGGAGTGCATGTGGTATGAGTGAGGAGGAGTGCATGCAGTATGAGTGAGGAGTGGAGTGCATGTGGTGTGAGTGAGGAGTGGATGGATTATAAGAGAAGAAAATTTTTGTTAGTTTTGTTCCTTTGTAAGCTGTTAGAGCATTCTGGTTTAGAAATTATATTTGTACAAAGCATTTGTGTGTTTATGCAACCCTAGCAGGAATTTCATCTAACTGATGTTTTTTTGTGAATGAGGGCAGGTGAGCCCTGTTGGTTATTCTAGTATACACCGGTGGTGAGCTTTGGCCTTGTTACATATATAAGAGAATATAACCTCTTAACAAATCATCAAAGCACAGGACATGCAAGGGCCTTACAGTTATTTTCAACCACATCCCGGATGACCCCATTCTTTACCTCCATGTGAATTTCCCGGGTGCAGAAACCTGTCAAACACCCCTACCGGTTAACCCACCAGGTTTGACCCTAACATGGAAGAACTTCAAGAGAACATGGTCCCCAGATCAAGGTATTACCAGTCATTCCTCTCATTTATAACACTTAAGATGTTCTATTCCTGTTTTGTTCTTTATTTATTGCTATACCATTTTTAATCTGTTTGATGGAAGATGGGCTGTGATTTTGTGCCTGAAACATCTTGTGTATTTCAAGAATGAAATGAAATGGATATAGGAAATTTTACTGACACGATCTAATGAAACAAAATGTGTGGTGAGAAAAATTGAAGACAGCTGCAACATCAGAAAGTTGTGATTAGTATTAAATATCAATTGGTCTTCAACAAACAGTCTATTAGAAAAATACTCTGCCTGTCCTATCATCCCTTACAGACTACATACTTTTCCCTCTCCAAGACCTTTGCATTAACCTCCCTCGTCACCCCATCCATAAACAAATTAAACAGCCATGGAGATATCACACCTCTCTGCTGCAGACAAATCAAAACTTAGAACCACTCACTTTCTTCTCTACACACACACATACCTCACGGTATTGGTAAAGACACCACTGCTTCTAGTAGCTTTCCTTACACACCAGATATTCAGAAGACCTTCCATGAGACATCTCAAGATAATTAACTGCCACATACATATCTTTCTGTTTTTCTAAGTGTTTCTCACACAAATTTTTAAAGCAAACACCTGATCCACACATCCTCTTCCACTTATACCACATTTCTCCTCCCCAGTCTAATGATTTTTACATGCCTTCACCCTCTCAATCATTATTCTTCCATACTATCAGCAGACTTATACCTATGTAGTTTGAATAATCACCTTTATCCCCCTTACCTATATACATTGGCACTATACATGCGATCTGCCAATCCTCAGGCACCTCATCATGATCCATACATGCAGTGAAAATCCTAACTAACTAATGAGCAACACAGTCACCGTTATCCCTTTTTCCTAAGAAATTCAACTGCAATACCAACCATTCCAGCTGCCTTACCATATTTTATCGCACACAAGACTTTCACCACCCTCCTCTTCGCCAAACCTCTTTCCATGACTTTCTTACTTCACATACCTGGGGTTAATCATAGATAGAATAAATAATACCGCTCTGTAAGACTGCATAACTTTGGCCAAGGTATTTTAATCTTTAGTGCTCACTGAACGTTGTTTTATAATGCAAAAATGTGAGAACTTGTTCCCTGCAGAAATTGTAGAAAGTTGGTAATATGATATTTTAATGCTGTTTTTGTCCGTAATGAGGTTAACTCGTTCCTCTTCATACATGTTCTGCATTTCCTGTGTCATTGAGTTAGTGCAAGGAACAGATGAAGAAATGGCTTATTTGTTTATGTCCACACTATCTGTGATGTATAATGCACCAAAATCAGAGCCCCTGTCCACAGCCAGGCTCCACAGACCTTTCTACATTTCCCCGATGTGATGCGGTGGTTCAGCCCATTGACAGCATGTCATCTCCTGTAAGCCACATCACTCCAATTTGCTCTGTCCCTTACGCCCTCTTGCATGTTTAAACCCTGAGGTGTCTCAGCATCTTTCGCTTCATTCTTCGACCTCCTTTTTGGTTCCCCTCGTTTTCCTCTTTCCTTCACTTCTGACTTGTGCACCCTCTTAGTCATCCTTTCCTCTCTCATCCTTTCCATATGCCCAAACCATTTCAGGAAACCTTCACCTCTCACATACATATTCTTCTTACTACCACACCTCCCTCTTACCCCATGATTTTTTATTTGATGAACCCACCTTACACCATATATCATTCACCTATCCTCTGCCTTACATCCACATAGCACCATCAGGACTACTATACCACCAAACATACCTATCTTTGCCCTTAAAGATTGACCTCTCTTTCAATACATTCCTCAGTGCACCCAAGACCTTTTCCCCCTCACCCACTTCAAGTCCCATGGTTCTGTTTGCTGCCATATCCACTCCTAGTTTCTAAAACACGCCACTTTCTCCAAGTTCTCTGTTTAAACTCTTGCACCAAATAACCTCTCATTTCACTGCTACACCTCATAACCTTGCTGTTATTTATGTTTTCTCTTAACCTTCTCCTTTCACATGATCTCCCATGCTCAAGCACCAGTTTTTGCAATTTCTCGCACAGATCTGCCTGCAGTGCTATGTCATTAGTATACAGCAACCAACTTACCTCCCTGGCTGACAACGAGTGAGTACCTGATCTTCTCTGTAAAGACCCTTGCATTCACCTCCCTCATCACCTCATCCATGAACAATCAGATTAAACAGTCATGTTAACCCCTGCCACAAACGCACCTTCACCTGGAGCCACTCCCCCTCCTCTCTCCTAACTAAGATGCATGCCTTACTTTGTTGTTTAAAACCTCTCACTACTTCTAATAGCTTGCTTTCCACATACACATAGTTGTATCACCTTTCACAGATTATCTCACCAGTCCTATAAATGCCACACAAATTCTTGTTTCTCCAAGTATTTCTCACACTCATTCTTCAAAGTAAGCACCTGATCCACACATCCTCCGTCTGATGTTTTGTGCTTTCAGCCACCTTCTCAATGACCACTCATCCACACAGCTTACCCTGCATACTCATCTTTGTCCCTTTTGCCTTTATTCAGTGGCACTATACATGTATCTTGCCATCCTTGAGGCACTTAACCATGGTCCATACAAACATTGAAAATCGTTACTAACTAATCAACAACACATTCATCCCCCTTATGAGAAATTCAACTGCCGTACCATCCTCTCCAGCTGCCTTACCACACTTCATTGTACATAAAGCTTTCACTGCATCTCCTTTCTTCACCAAACCACTTGCCTTGACTCTCTGACTTCACATACATCCACAACCTAAACACCCTATATCTGCCACTCTATCATCAAACATTCAACAATCCTTGAAAGTACTCACTCAGTTTCCTCTTCACCTCATCACTTGTTTGTTTTCACTTTCCCATTTGTCCCCTTCACTGCTGTTCCCATTTATTACCTTTTTTTCTCACACTGTGAACTTCTTTCAGAACATTTTTTTATATTTGCTTACCCCAAATCTCATTTACCCTCTCTTTCAGCCTTTGTACCTTCTTCACCTCCTTCCAGTTTCTCTTGTACACCTATACACTTCTCTTTTCTCTTTCACTAGCAAATTTATTCCATCATCCCATTACTCACTACCCTTTTTCACCTCCCACTTACCACACAATTCTCTCACATATGGCACATGCCAGTATTGCTTATCTAAATACCTCCCATTCCTCACACACTCCCCTAATATTGTTTACTCTCACCTTTTGCCATTCTACACTCATTCTCTTGATATTTCTTCTCTCAGGTCTCTTTTCCTAGCTCACTTACTTTCACCACCCTCTTCTCACCTATATGATGTCCTCTTTTCTGAAAACCTCTATGAATCTTCACCTTTACCTCCACCAGGCAATGATCATCCTGTCAGCAGCCCCTCTCAGCATGTTCACATCCAAGAGTTTCTTTTTTGCACATCTATCAGTTAGCATGTAATCCAGTAATGCCTGCTAACCATTTTTCCTACTCACACTCGTATTATTTTATTTATTTTGCTTTGTCGCTGTCTCCCGCGTTAGCGAGGTAGTGCAAGGAAACAGACGAAAGAATGGCCCAACCCACCCACATACACATGTATATACATATACGTCCACACACGCAAATATACATACCTATACATCTCAAATTTACACATATATATACACACACAGACATATACATATATACACATGTACATAATTCATACTGTCTGCCTTTATTTATTCCCATCGCCACCTCGCCACACATGGAATAACAACCCCCTTCCCCCCTTATGTGTGCGAGGTAGCGCTAGGAAAAGACAACAAAGGCCCCATTCGTTCACACTCAGTCTCTAGCTGTCTTGTAATAATGCACCAAAACCACAGCTCCCTTTCCACATCCAGGCCCCACAGAACTTTCCATGGTTTACCCCAGACGCTTCACATGCCCTGGTTCAATCCATTGACAGCACGTCGACCCAGGTATACCACATCGTTCCAATTCACTCTATTCCTTGCACACCTTTCACCCTCCTGCATGTTCAGGCCCCGATCACTCAAAATCTTTTTTACTCCATCTTTCCACCTCCAATTTGGTCTCCCACTTCTCGTTCCCTCCACCTGTGACACATATATCCTCTTGGTCAATCTTTCCTCACTCATTCTCTCCATTTGACCAAACCATTTCAAAACACCCTCTTCTGCTCTCTCAACCACACTTTTTTTATTTCCACACATCTCTCTTACCCTTACATTACTTACTCGATCAAACCACCTCACACCACATATTGTCCTCAAACATCTCATTTCCAGCACATCCACCCTACTGCGCACAACTATCCATAGCCCACGCCTCGCAACCATACAACATTGTTGGAACCAGTGTTCCTTCAAACATACCCATTTTTGCTTTCCAAGATAATGTTCTCGACTTCCAAACATTCTTCAAGGCTCCCAGAATTTTCGCCCCCTCCCCCACCCTATGATTCCATGGTTCCATCCGCTGCCAGATCCACTCCCAGATATCTAAAACACTTTACTTCCTCCAGTTTTTCTCCATTCAAACCTACCTCCCAATTGACTTGACCCTCAACCCTACTGTACCTAATATCCTTGCTCTTATTCACATTTACTCTTAACTTTCTTCTTTCACACACTTTACCAAACTCAGTCACCAGCTTCTGCAGTTTCTCACATGAATCAGCCACCAGCGCTGTATCATCAGCGAACAACAACTGACTCACTTCCCAAGCTCTCTCATCCCCAACAGACTTCATACTTGCCCCTCTTTCCAAAACTCTTGCATTCACCTCCCTAACAACCCCATCCATAAACAAATTAAACAACCATGGAGACATCACACACCCCTGCTGCAAACCTACATTCACTGAGAAACAGTCACTTTCCTCTCTTCCTACACGTACACATGCCTTACATCCTCGATAAAAACTTTTCACAGCTTCTAACAACTTGCCTCCCACACCATATACTCTTAATACCTTCCACAGAGCATCTCTATCAACTCTATCATATGTCTTCTCCAGATCATAAATGCTACATACAAGCCCATTTGCTTTTCTAAGTATTTCTCACATACATTCTTCAAAGCAAACACCTGATCCACACATCCTCTACCACTTCTGAAACCACACTGCTCTTCCCCAATCTGATGCTCTGTACATGCCTTCACCCTCTCAATCAATACCCTCTCATATAATTTACCAGGAATACTCAACAAACTTATACCTCTGTAATTTGAGCACTCACTCTTATCCCCTTTGCCTTTGTACAAAGGCACTATGCAAGCATTCCGCCAATCCTCAGGGACCTCACCATGAATCATACATACATTAAATAACCTTACCAACCAGTCAATAATACAGTCACCCCCTTCTTTAATAAATTCCACTGCAATACCATCCAAACCTGCTGCCTTGCCGGCTTTCATCTTCCGCAAAGCTTTTACTACCTCTTCTCTGTTTACCAAATCATTTTCCCTAACCCTCTCACTTTGCATACCACCTCGACAAAAACACCCTATATCTGTCACTCTATCATCAAACACATTCAACAAACCTTCAAAATACTCACTCCATCTCCTTCTCACATCACCACTAATTGTTATCACCTCCCCATTATCCCCCTTCACTGAAGTTCCCATTTGCTCCCTTGTCTTACGCACTTTATTTACCTCCTTCCAAAACATCTTTTTATTCTCCCTAAAATTTAATGATACTCTCTCACCCCAACTCTCATTTGCCCTCTTTTTCACCTCTTGCACCTTTCTCTTGACCTCCTGCCTCTTTCTTTTATACATGTCCCAGTCATTTGCATTTTTTCCCTGCAAAAATCGTCCAAATGCCTGTCTCTTCTCTTTCACTGATAATCTTACTTCTTCATCCCACCATTCACTACCCTTTCTAATCAACCCACCTCCCACTCTTCTCATGCCACAAGCATCTTTTGTGCAAGCCATCACTTTTTCCCTAAATACATCCCATTCCTCCCCCACTCCCCTTACCTCCTTTGTTCTCTCCTTTTTCCATTCTGTACTCAGTCTCTCCTGGTACTTCCTCTCACAAGTCCCCTTCCCAAGCTCACTTACTCTCACCACTCTCTTCACCCCAACCTTTTCTCTTCTTTTCTGAAAACCCCTACAAATCCTCACCTTCGCCTCCACAAGATAATGATCAGACATCCCTCCAGTTGCACCTCTCCGCACATTAACATCCAAAAGTCTCTCTTTCGCGCGCCTATCAATTAACACGTAACCCAATAACGCTCTCTGGCCATCTCTCCTACTTACATACGTATGCTTATGTATATCTCTCTTTTTATACCAGGTATTCCCAATCACCAGTCCTTTTTCAGCACATAAATGTACAAGCTCTTCACCATTTCCATTTACAACACTGAACACCCCATGTATACCAATTATTCCCTCAACTGCCACATTACTCACCTTTGCATTCAAATCACCCATCACTATAACCTGGTCCTGTGCATCAAAACCACTAACACACTCATTCAACTGCTCCCAAAACACTTGCCTCTCATGATCTTTCTTTTCATGCCCTGGTGCATATGCACCAATAATCACCCATCTCTCTCCATCAACTTTCAGTTTTACCCATATTAATCTAGAATTTACTTTCTTACACTCTATCACATACTCCCGCAACTCCTGTTTCAGGAGTAGTGCTACTCCTTCCCTTGCTCTTGTCCTCTCACTAACCCCTGACTTTACTCCCAAGACATTCCCAAACCACTTTTCCCCTTTACCCTTGAGTTTCCTTTCACTCAGAGCCAAAACATCCAGGTTCCTTTCCTCAAACATACTACTTATCTCTCTTTTTTTCTCATCTTGGTTACATCCACACACATTTAGACACCCCAATCTGAGCCTTCGAGGAGGATGAGCACTCCCCGCGTGACTCCTTCTTTTGTTTCCCCTTTTAGAAAGTTAAAATACAAGGAGGGGAGGGTTTCTGGCCCCCCACTTCCGTCCCCTTTAGTCGCCTTCTACGTCACATGAGGAATGCGTGGGAAGTATTCTTTCTTCCCTATCCCCAGGGATACTTGCATATTTGCCTTTTTAAAAACCAAGTTTTCCCAGTTACCAATCCTTTTTCATCACAACTTCACAAGCTCTTATTCACCTTACTGAATTCCTAGCCCCCCAGTTATACCCTGAACTGCTACATTATTCACTTTTGCATTTTTATCACCTATCACTGATACCTGCACTTATACATCAATATCACCCATCACTAATACCTTGTTTATTGCATAAAAGTTGCTTCCACACTCATTCAACTGCACCCAAAACACTTGCCTATCTTCATCTTTCTTCTTGTGGCCAGGTGCATAAGCACTATTGATCACTCATCTCTTGTAACCTTTTTTCATTTGCACCCACATCAGTATGGAGCTCACCTCTTACACTGTTTCACACATTTTCTGCTCCTGCTTTGGCAGTATTGCTATTTCTTTCTGAGCTCACACCCTCACTAACCCCTGACTACCTTAAAGGCATTCCAAACTATTCTTCCCCCTTATCCTTGAACTGTGTTTCACATAGCTCTGTGTCCGCTAGGCTGAAAGGTTAGAAACACGGAGTGACGGAGCACCTCCAGGTGCTTTTTACGCTCCTACACACTGTGTCCGCTTGGCTGAGAGGTAAGGAGATGGAATATCCATGTTTCTTTCTTCAAACATACTACATCCATCCCTTGCTTTATGTGGGATAACTGTATATGATTTTGCTATTCTGGTAGAAACCTACTTCTTCCAGTCCCTCTTTTTTTTGCAGTTAAAATTTGCTACTATGCAGGTGCATGCAGTAGAAAGTGTGCCAAAATTTCCTTGAAGGTTGGTGGTTGAAGTAAGTGTGGGCCCTCAGTTGAGTGTGCCAAGTTCCCACCAGCAGGTCAGTCTCTCAGTTACCACAGTTATGTGTGGATCTGTGCTACTTGTGCGATTTGGATATACCTGCTGTTTTGATTTCCCTACAACCCATTGTGCTTTATTATTGGCATCCAAATGTCCAGCAACATCTTCACCTACCCCATAACCAGCAGTTAAATGGAAGAGAACCTCTCAGACCTTAGAAACAAAGCTAGATATCTTACAGTATGCTGATGCTGGTAAGGGAGCATCAACGCTTGGGTGTGTTCACTTATTTCTAGCAGATATAATGTCTCATATTTATTAGATGACATTTCTGTCAATTTTTGTTTAATTCCTAATGAACTAATATGTTGATTATCTGGTTAAAATACCTTTGGAACATTATATCTCATTTGCACACATCCCATTTTTCTTTGTTTATTGGTGTGCTATATGAGATTTCTCTTTGTGTAAAGTTTTTGCAGAGCATAACCCTTCTCATCTTGGTTACAGCCACACACATTCACAACCCAGCATGAGCCTTCAAGGAGAATGAGCACTTCTTGCTTGGCTCCTTCTTCCGTTCTATCTTTTATGCTTTGAAATACATGAAAGGGAGGGTTACCAGTCTCCTCTCTCACCCCTCTTAGTTGCCTTCTACGGCATGCAGGGAATACATGGTCGGATTCTTTATCCCATCCCCAGGGTAACTCATAGATACAGATATGAAAATATAAAAGACCCTCTTTACCCCAATATTGTCAAGAAATGATAAGAGATACAAGCTGTTGTTCATTTTCACATATCAATATGGATAATCCAAAACCGTATCATCATCGATCATGTAGCAAAAGGCCCTCTGATATAGAATGAAAAACAAAAACAATACATAGCCATCAGTTTTGGCTAGGGTTTTATGACATCAGTCCTTGAAATCCACCAGAGTGTGAATGAAAATTTGAATGAGAAGGCTATGCAGTAATGATGTCCAGCAAACAGTTTTGGGAACTAGAGAAAATTAGCTTTCAAAAAGACACCAGTCTTCTAAAATCCAGGTTCTGTCCCATGAAGTAAATCCTGTAACTGCTACATTTGTGGACCTGGGAGGTGATGGCCTTACAGAAGGCACATTCTCAATGTTATGCTTGCTTGGAAATGTTGTTTAAATGTGTTTTAAGATAGAGGTATGTTAGTTCAACAGCTGAGAGGTTTACCTCTGCTAGGATAGTCTGCTTGGTGCTCTCTCCAGTAATCTTTCTTGTTTTCAACAAAGTGGAACAGATCCTTAGTTTAGTTGTCCTGCAGTGGAATTTCAAGAAAGCCTAACAGGTCCTTAGATAAGTTTCCTTGGACAGAATTTCATATTGTAATGAGGATGCAGAACCTTGCCTAACATCTTTCTTTGACTGAATGCAACATAATGTTGGATAAGCTGCCATGGATCAGAACAACAGGGAGCTTTTATTGTCTGGTATGCTGGCCTTTAGCTCAATTTTTGAGAATGGAAACAAATTCTTGGATGATTTTCAGTGAAATGTTATACCCTGCTATAAACTTAACTGTGGTTTGGGTTAATACTATAGTTATGGCTAAAATGAAATCTTATTGCTTGTTTTGGCTTGGCTGCAACGCAGCCTAAGTCAAAAAGCTTTGGAACCTTCATACAGATCCTTGTTTTTATTGAATGTCCATAACTCCCATGGCATATTGGGACCTCAGATGGAACTTCTATTTCTGTTCTAGGACTGAGGCTGAAAGCATCTTTGGATAGGATCCCTTTTTACCTGTTTTTTCTATTCTGTATCTCTGATGCCTGTTCCCTTTCTGTTTTTCTATTCTGTATCTCTGATGCCTGTTCCCTTTGGGAATTCCATTCAAGTGATTTGCCACTGCAAAAGAGTCTCCACATATCCCTGCCCATACATGCCTCCCTTGTATACACTATTCCATGCATTTTTCCACCATTTCTCTCCCTCCACTATTCTTCCACTAAGTTTCCCCTTGTCACATGTGGTCTTCCTCTCTCATCAACTCATTTAACTTAACTGTCCTATTGTACTTTCTTTTAGTAAATTTCCCATTTTGCATTCTTTCCACATGCCCAAACCACCCCAAAGTATTATGCCTCACCCATTCTACCACTCGGCAGTTCATTCCCTTTGCATTCCCTGCCAAACATCTCTCATTCACCATCTCCTTCATTTTATCTAGTCATACCACATGCTCCTCTCAAATAGGTCATTTTTACAGCCTGGTTTCCTAAACTCATTGACTCATTCTGTTTTGGCTGCATAGATGAGGGCTGGGAGGACTGTGCTGTCCTTTAATCCTCACTTCACTTCCTTACTTATACCTCTGCCCTTCATTATGTTATCAAGGGACCCAGTGATTCTTCTGCCCTGTACTGCTCTCTCTTTGGGGTAGAACCCTTTGTGCTTATTGGGATTAAGTTGTATCTGGTGCATTTGAAACTTAAAGTTGTCCAGTATTGATTATGTGGAATTTTCACCTGTTTTCTGACCAAATGGTAGGAAACGTCCATTGATTTATACATCTCCAAGTTTAGGTAGTAGTGTAAATGGTGAGGAGGTTGTTATACTTCAGGCAGTTTCTTTAGCATGTCATTCTGTTATCAGGACCCTTTGTTATAAACTTATACCTAGTGTTACTTTTAGGAAACTGGAGTTATTTATTGTGACTTTCAGCTTTTCAATTTTTATGTTAGGTTACATTTTATTTTCATATTTACCTTCATATCATACAGCACTTACTGGGCACAGTGATGGTAACTATGCTTGTCTTTGGCTTTTCATGCATGTTGTGCCTCCACTTTGCTCTGAGCTTCTTTTGTTCTCTTTTTTTCTTGCTAAAGTTTGGCTTGCCTAACCACACATGGAGGATATAGTGATTCTTACTGGCCAAGCTCTCAGTTGAACGAGACTAGAAGCTTGTTGTAAGGCTAGTTATATGAGGACTTTTATTGTTGATGAACTTCATTTTAAGTATACACCAAACATCTCTCTATCCCTGAGAGATATTTTACTTGCTATAAGTGGTTGGCAGTGTTCATGTCAGCTGGTCAGGTAGCATCTTGTAGGATGGTTTCTCCTTTTCAAGAATGTTGCAGGTCAGATCTTTTAAGGTCTCCATATTTGATGTGAAAAGAGGAGAATATCTACTAGTGAATTCCTACAATATTAACTGCAGTCACTTTTTTTAACTGTCAGTACTGAACTCATCTAGAACTGTTCAAGGCTGTATATGAATGTTTCTGTGCACAACCCATGCAAATTTCTTATTTCATGTGGCAATATGTTGAATAGCCTTTCCATCTTTCTAGCAAGGCTGTCATGAATTTTTGTCTGACATTTTGTTGGTATATACCAAGTTTAATGTAACTGCAGATATAATTACTATACTTCTTCCTAACTTGGACACTTTTAAACCCAGATATATTGTTTTTGACTCACTTCCCAGGCATACTCACCCCTCTCTCTAAAACTCTTGCATTTACCTTCCTAACCAAATTAAACAACCGTGGGGACATCACACACCCCTTCCGCAGACCAATTTCACTGGGAACCAATCACTTTCCTCCCTTTCTACTCATGCCTTACACCTTTGATAGAAACTTTTCACTGCTTCTAGCAGCTTCCCTCCCACTCCATATATTCTTAAGACCTTCCACAAAACATCTCTATCTACCCTGTCATATGCCTTCTTCAGATCCATAAAAGCCACATACAAAATCATCTGTTTCTCTAAGTATTTCTCACACACATTCTTCAAAGCAAACATCTGAACTACACATCTACCACTTCTGAAACCACACTGCTTCTCCCTAATTTGATGCTCTGTACATGCCTTCACCCTCTCAATCAATACCCTCCCATACAATTTTCCAGGAATACTCAACAAATTTTATGTCTTTGTAGTTTGAACACTCACCTTTATCCCCTTTGCCTTTGTACACTGGTAATATACATGTATTCCACCAATCCTTAGGTACTTCACCATGATCCATACATACATTAAATATCCTTACCAACCAATCAACAATACAGTCACCTCCTCTCTTTAAATCAGCTGCAGTACCATCCAAACCTGCTGCCTTGCCGGATTTCATCTTCCTGAAGGCTTTCACTACCTCTTCTCTCTTCACCAAACCATTCTTTCTGACTCTCACTTTGCACACCACCTCAGCCTAAACACCTTACATCTGCCACTCTATTATCAGATACGTTCAACGAACCATCAAAATACTCACTCCATCTCCTCACTTGATCACTACCTGTTATCTCTTACCCCCTTCACTGATGTTAAGTCATTTGTTGTTCTCTGATGATACAGCACTGGTGGCTGATTTAAATGAGATGCTACAGAAGTTGGTGACTGAGCTTGGAAAAGTGTGTGAAAGAAGAAACTTGAGAGTAAATTTGAACAAGATCAAGGTTATTAGGTTCAGCAGGGTTGAGGGACAAATTAGTTGGAATGTGAGTTTGAATGGAGAATAATTAGAGGAAGTGAAGTGTTTTACATATCTGGGAGTTGACTTAGCTGTGAATGGCATCATGGAAGTGATTCATAGGTTGGAGGAGGGGGTGAAGGTTTTGGGAACGATGAAGAATAAATGGAAGGAGAAAACTTTATCTTGGAGTGCAGAAATGGGTATGTTTGGAGAAATAGTAGTTTCAGCCATGTTACATGGTTGTGGAGTATGGGCTATAGATAGGGTTGTATGGAGGAAGGTGGATGTGTTGGAAATGAAATGTTTGAGGACAATATGCGGTGTGAAGTGGGTTGACTGAGTAAGTAATGAAAGGGTAAGAGAGATGTGTGGTAATAAAAAGAGTGTGGTTGAGAGAGCAGAAGAGGTTGTGTTGAAATGGTTTGGACATATGGAGAGAATGAATGAAGAAAGGTTGGCAAAGAGGATATATGTGCCAGAGGTTGAGGGAACAAGGAGAAGTGGGAGACCAAAGTGGAGGTGGAAGGATGGAGTGAAAAATATTTTGAAAGACTGTGGCCTGAACATGCAGGAGGGTAAGAGGCGTGCAAGGAATAGAGTGAATTGGAACAATGTGGTATACTGGGGATGATTGGCTGTCAGTGGACTGAACCAGGGCACGCCAAGTAAACCATGGAAAGGCCTGTGGGGCCTGGATGTAGATGGGGAGTTGTGGTTTCTGTGCATTACATATGATAGCTAGAGACAGTTTGAACGAATGTGGCCTTTTTTGTCTGTTTTCTTGGTGCTGCCTTGCTGACGTAGGAGATGGTGATGCTATTTCCTGTGGGGTGGGGTGGCACTGGGAATGGATGAAGCGAGTATGAATATGTACACGTATATATTTGGATATTGCTGTGTATGTGTATGTATGTGTATGTATGTATATGTATGTACAAGAGAGGAAAGTGATTGGTTCTCATTGAATGTAGGTTTGCGGCAGGGGTGTGTGATGTCTCCATGGTTGTTTAATTTGTTTATGGATGGGGTTGTTAGGGAGGTGAATGCAAGAGTTTTGGAAAGAGGGGCAAGTATGCAGTCTGTTGTGGATGAGAGAGCTTGGGAAGTGAGTCAGTTGTTGTTCGATGATGATACAGCGCTGGTGGCTGATTCATGTGAGAAACTGCAGAAGCTGGTGACTGAGTTTGGTAAAGTGTGTGAAAGAAGAAAGCTGAGAGTAAATGTGAATAAGAGCAAGGTTATTAGATA
Organism: Panulirus ornatus; assembly: GCF_036320965.1. Classification (NCBI taxonomy): domain Eukaryota; kingdom Metazoa; phylum Arthropoda; class Malacostraca; order Decapoda; family Palinuridae; genus Panulirus; species Panulirus ornatus. The sequence continues at coordinate 14,735,800 of NC_092295.1, forward strand.
CAGTAGGGTTGAGGGACAAGTCAATTGGGAGGTAAGTTTGAATGGAGAAAAACTGGAGGAAGTGAAGTGTTTTAGATATCTGGGAGTGGATTTGGCAGCGGATGGAACCATGGAAGCAGAAGTGAATCATTGGGTAGGGGAGGGGTCGAAAGTTCTGGGAGCGTTGAAGAATGTGTGGAAGGCGAGAACATTATCTCGGAAAGCAAAAATGGGTATGTTTGAAGGAATAGTGGTTCCAACAATGTTATATGGTTGCGAGGCGTGGGCTATGGATAGAGTTGTGTGCAGGAGGGTGGATGTGCTGGAAATGAGATGTTTGAGGACAATATATGGTGTGAGGTGGTTTGATCGAGTAAGTAATAGTAGGGTAAAAGAGATGTGTGGTAATAAAAAGAGTGTGGTTGAGAGAGCAGAAGAGGGTGTTTTGAAATGGTTTGGTCACATGGAGAGAATGAGTGAGGAAAGATTGACCAAGAGGATATATGTGTCGGAGGTGGAGGGAAAGAGGAGAAGTGGGAGATCAAATTGGAGGTGGAAAGATGGAGTGAAAAAGGGTTTGAGTGATCGGGGCTTGAACATGTAGGAGGGTGAAAGGCGTGCAAGGAATAGAGTGCATTTGAACGATGTGGTATACCGGGGTCGACGTGCTATCAATGGATTGAACCAGGGCATGTGAAGCATCTGGGGTAAACCATGGAAAGTTGTGTGGGGCCTGGATGTGGAAAGGGAGCTGTGGTTTTGGTGCATTATTACATGACAGCTAGAGACTGAGTGTGAATGAAGGTGGCCTTTTTTGTTTTTTCCTAGTGCTACCTTGCGCACATGAGGGGGTAGGGGGTTGGTGTTTCATGTGTGGCGGGGTGACGATGGGAATGAATAAGGGCAGACACTATGTATTATGCACGTGTGTATATATGCATATGTCTTTGTGTGTATATATATATTGAGATGTATAGGTATGTATATTCGCGTGTGTGGACGTGTATGCATATACATGTGTATGTGAGTGGGTTGGGCCATTCTTTCGTCTGTTTCTATGTGCTACCTCGCTAACGCGAGAGACAGCGACAAAGCAAAATGAATGAATAAAATATAATGTACATGTATGTGGCATGTATGTATATATGTGTGTGGGTGTATGAGTGGATGGGTTCTTTCTTTGTCTGTTTCCTGGCACTACCTTGCTGATGCGTCAAACGGCAATCAATTATGATATAAGAAAATAATGTTTTTGATGTCCTCACTTTGCTACCATGCAAAGATAGTCATGAATCTTTCTTTTTTTTCTATCTAGGCTGTACAGTGCAAGTTCTTTTAACTGTAATTCATGGGCACCATCCCTCATTTTTGCTTGTGAAATGTTTCAGTAGTTTTCTATCTCTTATGGTAAATGTTTTTCATTTTCACTTCTCTCATTACTTGACCAGGTTATGTTATTTTATTAAAGTCTTTTTCACTCTTGTTTTTCATTGAAGATAACTCCAAGGTCTTTAATTATGTTTTATTTAAATTATTAAATTATTGTTTAAATTTAATTATGTTTTATTTATTTATTGAAGTGGAGCTTTGGTTTGCATGTGTTAGGAGGATATTGAAGGATTTTTTTCTCTATCTTCAGCTTAGTTTTACTCAGTAATCTTACCTCAAACACAGTCACAGCATTGCTGGTGAATAACAAGAGTATATATAACTGGTTCTGCTGCTACAACCAGACCTGTCTACAAGCCCCTGTTGTTGGAAAGTTGGCCTCTGCCATAGTCTTCTTTTTGGGAGTTTTTGCTTGATCATATAGGTAAAAGCGGTTTCTGTCTCTCATTTAGAACTTTTGTTGAATGGTACTTTAACATGGATTTGTTGGATGTCTTTTATGAGGCTCTAGGGAGAATCCTGCCTTGGGGGTAGAGATCTTATTCAGACTCCAGATTACCATTAGAAGGTATTTATTGACTTAAGTTTTGCATGTCGGGGCCTGAACATGCAGGAGGGTGAAAGGCATGCAAGGAATAGAGTGAATTGGAACGATGTGGTATACCGGGGTCGACGTGCTGTCAGTGGATTGAACCAGGGCATGTGAAGCATCTGGGGTAAACCATGCAAAGTGTGTGGGGCCTGGATGTGGAAAGGGAGCTGTGGTTTCGGTGCATTATTACATGACAGGTAGAGACTGAGTGTGAATGAATGGGGCTATTGGTGTTTTTCCTAGCGCTACCTCGCACACATGAGGGGGGAGGGGGTTGTTATTCCATGTGTGGCGAGGTGGCAATGGGAACAAATAAAGGCAGACAGTATGAAGTATGTACATGTGTATATATGTATATGTCTGTGTGTGTATATATATGTGTACATTGAGATGTATAGGTATGTATATTGTGCGTGTGTGGACATGTATGTATATACATGTGTATGTGGGCGGGTTGGGCCATTCTTTCGTCTGTTTCCATGCGCTACCTTGCTAATGCGTGAGACAGCGACAAAGCAAAATAAATAAAATAAATAAGTTTTGCATTTCTCTTATTGGCTTCAAGCTTTTCTCTAAACCCTCTTCCTTACTCATAGTGGTTATTCTCTCATTGCTCATGGGGCTTACCAACTGAAAAGGAAAATGTAGGCATTTGAGGAATGAAAAACCTTTTCTCTCCAAGGTGGAGCCCCAGGAGCATTTTTTATCAGTTGTCTTCCCTCTCCTTCCTGCCCCTTTCCTTTTCAGAAGATCTTTTCTCACTCAGTTTTGACTCTTTTGGGGCTGACACCGACGATTTACACAGTCTAAAAACTATAGATTGCTCATGTCCTTGAGTTGGATAGGCCATAATATAGCAGTGACAAATTGGCTGTGGGAACCTTGTTAATGAATGACTGGCCGTCACCAAAGGCAAATGATTGTCAAACGATGGAGAATACCCATGGATTCCTACCAAAATGGTAGGGGAATAGAAGGGTTTAACCTTCCAGCCAACTTACAGTCTTTTGTTGCTTGTTGGACTCTGCCTTAGAAAGAAAAGGCTTGTCATTTTTCACTGTCTCACTTGCCAAATTTCGTATCAGTTACTCATCTTCCCTGTAATGTCTTTTTCTTTGTCATACCTTTTCTGTATTTTTCTGAATTCTGATCTTATTTTATGAACACCATTGTGTCATATACCATTATCTCCAATCATTTCTTTGATATGCTTGTCTCTTACAGACTTCATCCTTTGTCGAACAGTCATCCAGACTTATGTAGAACACCCCTATTTTTAACCCAAGAGCTCCCTCCTGCACCTGTTGCCTCCTTCCAAATGAACTTATTATGTTCCCTAAGATTTTCATTCATCCTGCCCCCAAGTTCTTTCCTATTTCCTTTTATTCATGTTGAATGATTGTTTTATTTTATACCCTGGACTTTATATTCAACATCCTTTGTCATTAACACAAAACTATCCTCATGAAGATTTAGCTTCTTCCAAACTTTTTTTTTTAACCAGTCTCCTGATGAAATAACATCAATGACAGTAAACATAGTCTTTTACTTTGAAGAGATGAAATGGCATGCTGAAATGGTTTGGACATATGGAGAGAATGAATGAGGAAAGGTTGACGAAGAGGATATAATTGTCAAAAGTGGAGGAAACAAGGGGAATGGGAAGACCAAGTTGGAGATGGAAGGGTATCGTAAAAAAAAGATTTCAAGCGATTGAGGCCTGAACATGCAGGAGGGTGAAAGTCATGCAGGGAATAGAGTGATTTGGAATAATGTGTTATACTGGAGTCAACATGCTGTCAATGGACTGAACCAGAGCATGTGAAGTGTCTGGGATAAACTATGGAAATGTCTGTGAGTCTGGTTGTAAATTGGGAACTGTGGTTTCAGTGTATTACACACTACAGCTTGAGAATGGATGTTAGAGGATGCAGCCATTTTTCTTCTGTTCCTAGCACTACCTTGCTAACACAGGAAGTGGCTATCAAGTGAGAAAAAATGATCTTTTGTTTATCAGTAGTCATGTTTGTGTTTTATTATTTTTAGACATAAAGGACATTTGATGCCATACTCTTAGTGGTATAGCTATTGTTGTCATCCTCTTTATTAAGATTGTTAGTGTTAACAAATGTTATGCTATTATCTTCATTTGCATGTGCTTCTCGCTGTTTTCTGAAAGCACTTATATGTTCTTCATGGTAAAGGAAACAATGCTGTTTTGTGAACTTGTATTTTCCAAGTGTGATGAGGCCAAAGCTCAGCCCTGGTGTATAGCGGAGTAACCGCCAGGGCTCGCCTCTCCTCATTCACAAAAAGAAAAAAGTGCGAGTTAGAGTAAATTCTTGCTAAGGTTACATAGATTGTTAAATGCTTTGTACAAAATTTAATGTCTAAAGTTGAATGCTCTAACTGTTTACAAAGGAACAAAACCAACAAAAAAATTTCCCTTAAAATCCTTCCTCTTCTTACTTGCATGACATGCACTCTTACAGACCTTGCAAAAGGTCAAGTGAGCATTCCATAAAACTACACCTTGGAACTCATACAAAGAAATTCAGTAGATTTTGCTGTCAAAAGAATAAACTCAAAACAGTCAATTTTCTCTATTATCTCACAAGTAATAAAGCTCTAGTAATACAGTGTATTATATACACCACTACAGATTTATGTAATCTTATGTTTATTGCAGCAGTTGCTTAAATCAGTTGACCTTTCCTTGGGTACCTGTCTGTTACACAATTCACAGAAATGTAACACTTCAAAGGCCACTGAATTCCTTGTTTAAACACAAGTGACCATAATACATCGGCCAGTTAGTACTCACACTCCTCCTGAGTTGTAGTTGGTACTATCCTCACCATCAATAGTGCTTCACTTATTATAACTTAGAATAACTGCACCTCTCAGGTGAATGTCGAGTTGCCTTAGGATACCTAAACCAGGTCTGGCGCTAAACTCTCCACACCATGGAGGCCTTTGTGAAATTTACTGCCCTTGGGTACACGTATTCCATAATAGGGTCAGGTTTCCGGCACCAAGAAAACAGTCCAACAGCCATGAAATTAAGGACGCACCACCTGCCTCCACACCAGCCGTTACTCAGCGCCATAACATGTCCAAGATTCCTGCAATTTTTGATAAAGTTCAATTACTATTACAGCCCACACATTCTCCAAACTATCTTCAGAGCTTCACTTGCACACACACCAAGTCCTCATCCCCTATCATGACCACATATCTGCTTATTTGTTGTTTTTTCTCCCACTCTTGGTCATTGGGACAACTCTTGATAAAGAATGGCTGGCCTCTTTGTCCCTCCACCAGCACCATCTACACTAACGCATGCCAAATTTGAAGCACTCACTCACTCTCATAACATATGCATACCATTCTGTGAGATAGGAGAGATTTTATACCCTCACATTTCTTTAAGGGCCAACAGAAACTTTTCCTATACTGTTAAAGTGAAGGAATAAGTTTTGGTTGATTATAAAACCGGTTTCTTTCTGTCTCTTCCAGATTATGTCAAGGCATGTGAAGAGGAATTTTGCCTACAGTATATACTGTACAGCTATGAAAATGTTTCATGTATGCCAGTATTAAAGGAAACTGGATTAGCTTAAGGAAGAGGATGTTTGTTTTGATGGAACCAGAAAAAAAGCAGTGTATGGATACAGGGGAAAAAAATCATGTACTGACAGTGTGATGCACATAACCCTGAAAGTAAGGCAATTTTCTGTTGGGTTAATGGGAATACACATTATACTGCTGAACATAATGTTGATGAATTACCCATGAAAGGTGGGCAAGACTCTGAAGATACTGGTATTGTTAATTACAAGGTAATAGAAAAACATGTTTCAGATCCATGCCTGACAGTTAGAATTACAATGACAAAAGAAAATTCATCATTAACTTTTACTGAAGATCAGAAAATAGTCACTGAAGTTACCCACACAGACGAGAAGTATGATGGTCAGATAGCTAAATGTACAGTGATACCTGGGTTTTGGCGTCCAACTCGCCGGAAAAAGAGGAATTTTTTGACAAGAAAACATAAAAAGACCAGGAGACAAGAATGTATGGTTCCTGGCTGCTTCACAAGAGCTTACTCATGTAGGTTTGTTGAATTTCCAGATGATGTTGAAAAGAGGACTGACTGGGCAAATAGATCAAAATTGAATGAAAAGTTTCCAGGTGTTGACCCTAAAGAACCCCTACCCTCAAGGATTGGATTGTGCATGGGTCATTTCAGGACTGAAGACTTTCATATTGTACCCAGAGGAAATGGAAAAGTTTGTACACTAAAAGAGGGGGTCAATCCTAGTCTCTTCCCATGGGTTAAATTGCCATCCAATGTCAGTTCAGGTATGGACATCTTTGATAACACTAAATTTAGTCGTGAGATGAGGTTGCTTACTTTAATGAAAAATGAATTGTACCACATGATGAACCCCCCTGTTAAATCATTTGATACAAATCCTGTGGAGTCTTGTAAGGTGAATGAAAATCATGAAGTTCCATTAGAAGTTTCAAAAGTTTTTTGTAATCTCCCTAGAAAAGCTAGGCCTCCACTTTATTCTGAACACAGTAGTTTGAGTGACAGAAATGAAACTTCTCAACATATATCAAAAACTTATGAAACTAGAGAAGCATACAATATCTCAAGAAGGAATAAAACAAGAGTTCCTTTTTATTCTGGGGAAAATATTACAAGTAAAAGCAGTGAAAATTTACATGATCTTCCTGAATTCGGGGATAATCATAAAAATTGTCGAAATTTTCCAAGAAAAAGTAAACCCAGACTGCCTGGTACTTCTGATGATGAAAGTACTTTTGATACACCATTAGTATTGAGGCCAAGAAGTGATAGAATTTTAAAAGACAGGAAACATGCAAAGTGCAAAAATAAGAATAATAACAGAAAGAATAAGAAAGTAGCAGCTTCCATTTCCAATGAAGACTGTATATATGATATTAAAATTGAGAACTGTGAGGAAGATGAGATACCTGAAGTAAATTTTAATATTGAAGACTCTGGTACAAGTCTTCCTACAGATCAAGAGCAACAGATGTTTGGAGGATTCAGTCATTTTGCCCCAATCCCAGAGGCTACATCTGCAGGTCTGCCAAGCCAGGATATCCTTGGTACTGTGAGTACACAAATGATTGCCTCATGTGTTGAAGCAGCTATGAATCCCATATTGGCTAAGTTAGAATTATTTCAAGGAAGAGTGGAAGGCAGAATAGAGCAGCTAGAAGGAAGAGTAAATTCACACCTTGAAAATTTAGAGAGAAGAGTTAACTCATGTTCAGAGAAATTAGAACATATGATAAACAATCAGCATCCAAAACCATCAAATGTATTTCCAGGTAGCTGGTTGAATAGGTGTGACCAGATTTCAGATAACTCAACTGTAACACCTTCAAATGGTTTGGGAGCTCCAGTGCACCATATGGAAGTCAGTATCACACCTTTTGTTATTAGTGAAAGAGAATATGAAATGATGGAAAGAGAAGATGTTCCATGAAAGGGGTATTGGTAAAAATGAATCTTAGAATTTGTAAATCATCATTATATGTGGTAGATGGGAAGTTACCAGAAGCAGTGAGGGGTTTAACTAGGAGAGTAAGGCATGTATGCAGTTAGGAAAGGAGGAGGGTAAGTGTCTTCCAGTGAAGGTGGATCTGCATTAACAGTGAATGATGTCACCATGGTTCTTTAAACTTTATTGATGGGATAGTGAAGGAGGTGTATGCAAAAGTTTAAGTGTAAAATTGAATGGTGAGGACGTGGAGCAAGTGAAGAACTTTGGGTACCTGAGAGTGGCTATGGCAGTGGATGGAATTGTAGGGGCTAAAGTGAGTCATAAAGTGGAGAGTGTGCTAAGGTCCTGGGTATAATAGATAGCATGTGGAAGGTGAGATTATTGTTTGTTAAGGAAAGGATGGGTATGCTCAAAGGTATAGTGATTCTGACTGTTTTAAGGAATATGGATGACTTTTGGAAATGAGATACCTCAATACCATTTGTGAGTTAAAGCATATCGATTATTAATGGAATGATGATGCAAAAGAGAGGTGTGGTAGTAAGTGCAGTCTTACTGAGAGAACTGACTGCTGAAATGGTATGGACATGACAAAAGAATGTAGGAAGAAAGACTGACTTGAGGATCTACGTGGGAGAAGTGGAGGGAGCAAGGGGGAAGGTGGAGATTGAGAAGGGGATTGGAGATGGAGGCATTGGTATCTGAATATGCTGGTGTGTGAGAGGCATACATGAAATTAATATAATTAGACCAGTGTGGTTAAAAGGTGGTGCTACATTAGTACCTTTTTCCATGTACATTTTCATTTCTGTCGTCATTTATTCTAGTGTAATGTGTTTTTTAGTCAAAGAAAAATATTGTTTTCACTTGAAAACAGTTCTGGATTTTTTTTAACTCAAGATACATACTCAATAATTGTTATATTTATGTAAAATAAAAATATTAACATTATGAAGCGATTGCACTAAATAGCCTGAATTGTAGATACTATTATGTTATTGTCAAAGTTCTTATTTAGTATTTATTATTTGAATTTTGATGAGTGTCAGTTGTTTGTATGTTTGTTTACATCATATACCTTACAGCCTCGCACCATATTTGAACCAGCTTGGAGCTGGAGTCCTCCAGTGTATCACCTCTGTGGTCATTCCTCTCTGAGGAATTTTCAGTTGAAAATATATGAGAGCATCGTTGCCTTTGGGACTACAGAGATGCATCTTACTCGAAGAAAAAGCTGAAGAGGAAGGCATATAATGATATAACCCTTCATTGAGCTCATTTCAGGGAGCTTGCAAATATTTCAGCAGGTAAGCATGTATGCATTTTTATTAATTATATTTTAGGTAAGATTCTACTTTTGTACGAAGGTAAATTTTTATCTTTTAATTTACCAGTTTAGAGGCACCTAGAACCTAGAAACCTAACCTATAGTAGGAGATGTCTCCCTATCCCAGGCAATGTCTTCCTAGCCAAGGCAACATCTGCTTAGGCCATTTAACATTGACATAGTTTATAATTCCAAGGGGTGTTCTGTCCTTTTGTAATATAAAAGGTTATTTTAGTTCACATATTTATTATCTCCAAGACTACTATATTCATACCTTTGTGTTATGATTGCTTATGCATAGGAAATAGGCATGCTATCTGATCGTAATACTGCATAGCCAGGTATGTTCATATATTTTTAATTAAAAACCTTGTAAAAGTAGTGATGTCACATTATGACACCGTAGAACTACAACAGAATAATGTAATATTATATTACTAGGAATTGATATTGGATAGTTTGGAAATATTTGTCAATACATATGTAAAAATTTGTCATTGATCAATTGGATGTATCAGTTATAGGTAAGATTACTTCGTGGGTGCCATTTTAATTTTTTTCTGATTTATTGATCAAAGCTGAGTGGTGTCCTTATAGTATAATTTTACCCTGATATTTTATATACTGTTTAGGGGGCAAACTTCATATCAGAGAGCTTATATCACATTAAAAATCTGTTCCAAGTTCATGAGTATCCCATTTGGTTGTAGAAATTAATACCCGAGCACAATTACTTATTTCATGTGATGTCTCCATGGTTGTTTAATTTGTTTATGGATGGGGTTGTTAGGGAGGTAAATGCAAGAGTCCTGGAAAGAGGGGCAAGTATGAAGTCTGTTGGGGATGAGAGAGCTTGGGAAGTGAGTCAGTTGTTGTTCGCTGATGATACAGCGCTGGTGGCTGATTCATGTGAGAAACTGCAGAAGCTGGTGACTGAGTTTGGTAAAGTGTGTGGAAGAAGAAAGTTAAGAGTAAATGTGAATAAGAGCAAGGTTATTAGGTACAGTAGGGTTGAGGGTCAAGTCAATTGGGAGGTGAGTTTGAATGGAGAAAAACTGGAGGAAGTGAAGTGTTTTAGATATCTGGGAGTGGATCTGGCAGCGGGTGGAACCATGGAAACGGAAGTGGATCATAGGGTGGGGGAGGGGGCGAAAATTTTGGGAGCCTTGAAAAATGTGTGGAAGTCGAGAACATTATCTCGGAAAGCAAAAATGGGTATGTTTGAAGGAATAGTGGTTCCAACAATGTTGTATGGTTGCGAGGCGTGGGCTATGGATAGAGTTGTGCGCAGGAGGATGGATGTGCTGGAAATGAGATGTTTGAGGACAATGTGTGGTGTGAGGTGGTTTGATCGAGTAAGTAACGTAAGGGTAAGAGAGATGTGTGGAAATAAAAAGAGCGTGGTTGAGAGAGCAGAAGAGGGTGTTTTGAAATGGTTTGGGCACATGGAGAGAATGAGTGAGGAAAGATTGACCAAGAGGATATATGTGTCGGAGGTGGAGGGAACGAGGAGAAGAGGGAGACCAAATTGGAGGTGGAAAGATGGAGTGAAAAAGATTTTGTGTGATCGGGGCCTGAACATGCAGGAGGGTGAAAGGAGGGCAAGGAATAGAGTGAATTGGAGCGATGTGGTATACAGGGGTTGACGTGCTGTCAGTGGATTGAATGAAGGCATGTGAAGCGTCTGGGGTAAACCATGGAAAGCTGTGTAGGTATGTATATTTGCGTGTGTGGACGTGTGTATGTACATGTGTATGGGGGGGGGGGGTTGGGCCATTTCTTTCGTCTGTTTCCTTGCGCTACCTCGCAAACGCGGGAGACAGCGACAAAGTATAAAAAAAAAGAAAAAAAAAATAACCGAATCAGTAACATTTCAATTTTAGAAGCTTTCATTGTAATAATGATATAATTTGGTGACAATTTCATGTGATTTTATATTACATATTAGGTAATATGGGTCTTGTAACTTGCATTTGATTTTAATTCCAGTGATTATGCATAATTTACCAAGATTAGTGAATGATTACAATTATGATTTTAATATAATCTTTCAGATCAAGTGAGGTTCAGATTTAACAATTTTAGGTCATACTTATTGAAGGAGTACAAGAAAACTCAGGTTGTTCCGAATGGGTCTTTGGGAAACTACACATCAGAGTGGGAACGTTTTGATAGCATTTCCTTCATCGAGGTTACTGTCAATATATATCCCACTTTATCAAGTCAAATTCACCCTACCAATGTAAGTGATAATTATCATTTCTGAAGCTTAAAGTCTCTGCTAAATAAAATATAGAATTTTATTGATTATTGTTATACCTGTTGTTTTTCCTCTATATTTCAATAAGATCATTATCATGTATTGAGTAGTCAAAGATTTTTTCAAACTCATGGTTTATAGAATTTCTTGAACGCCCTATCATCACTTTCTTTTCTTTTATATATTAGAATTATTTTGGTGTATTATACATAGTTGTTATTTCCCGCATCAGCGAGGTAGTGCCATGGAAACAGAAGAAGAATGGCCCATCCACTCATATACACGTATATACACATAAATGCCCATATATGGACAAATGCATATCAACATATACATACATACATACACATACACATGTATACATATGTACATATGTACTTATTCATACTTGCTAGCTTTCATCCATTCCTGTCGTTACCCCGCCCCACATGAATCTGCATCGTTTCTCCCCACTTCAGCAAGGTCGTGCCAGGAAAATGGACAAAAAGGCCACTTTCTTTCACACTCACTCTGTTGCTGTCATGTGTAACGCACCAAAGCCACAGCTCTTTATCCACATCCAGGCCCCACAGTCCTTTCCATGGTTTACCCCAGACACTTCACATGCTCTGGTTCAGTCTACTGACAGAACGTCGACCCCGGTATAGCACATCGTTCCAACTCTGTTCCTTGCATGCCTCTCACCCTCCTGTATGTTCAGACGCTGATGACTCAAAATCTTTTTCACTCCCATCTTTCTACCTCCAATTAGGTCTCCCACTTCTCCTTGTTCCCTCCACCTCTGACACATGTATCCTCTTTATCAATCTTTCCTTACTTATTCTCTCCATATGTCTATACCATTTCAACACACCCTCTTCTGCTCTCTCAACCACACTCTTTTTTATTTCCACACATCTCTCTTACCCTTTCCTTACTCATGATCACACCACCTTACACCACATATTGTCCTCAAACATTTCATTTCCAACTCATCCACCCTCCTCCGTACAGTCCTATCTACAGCCCATGCCTTTCAACTATATGATATTGTTGGAACTACTATTGCTTCAGACATACCCATTTTTGCTCTCTGAGATAACATTCTCTCCTTCCACACATTCTTTATTGCTCCCAGAACCTTCCCCCCTCCCCCCACCCAGTGACTCACTTCTAACGTTCCATCTGCTGCTAAATTCATTCCCAGATATCTAAAACAGTTCACTTCCAATTTTTCTCCATTCAAACTTACATCCCGATTTACTCGTCCTTCAACCTTGCTGAATCTAATAACTTTGCTCTTATTCACATGTACTCTCAACTTTCTCCTTTCACACACTTTTTCAAACCCAGTCACCAACTTCTGCAGTTTATTGTATGAATCAGCCACTAGAGCTGTTTCATTGATGAACAACTGACTCACTTCCCAGTCCCTCTTATCCCCAACAGACTGTATACTCGCCCTTCTCTCCAAAACTCTCGCATTTAGCTCTCTAACCACCCCATCCATAAATGAATTAAACAGCCATGGGGACATCTCAAACCCCTGCCACAGACTGACATTCACTGGGAACCAATCACTCTCCTCTCTTCCTACTCACACCCATGCTCTACATCCTTGGTAAAAACTTTTCACTGCTTGTAACAACTTACCTCCCACACTATATAGTTTTAAAACCTTCCACAAAGCATTTCTATCATCCCTATCATATGCCTCCAGATCCATAAATGCTACATACAAATCTATCTGTTTTCCAAGTATTTCTCACATGCATTCTTTATAGCAAACACCTGTTCCACACATCCTCTACCACTACCACTTCTGAAGTCACACTGTTCTTCCCCAGTCTGATGCCCTGTACATGCCTTCACCCTTTCAATCAGCATCCTCCCATATAATTTTCCAGGAATACTCCACAAACTTATGCCTCTGTAATTTGAACACTCACCTTTATCCTCTTTGCCTTTGAACAATGGCACTGTACATGTATTTTGCCAATCCTCAGGCACATTGTTCTTTATGGACAATGTACTTATATATCCTTTTTTTTCAGGAATTTCTCTGGCCAGGAACATCTTCAGCAGTTCTCAACAACTCTCTGGAAACCTTGGATCTTGAGCTAAGCTTACCAGATTGGTATTGGGACCAAGACCTTCTCATTCAAGCGTCCTAAATCCCTCTCCATCATCCTCATGCTTAAGCACACTAGTCCCAGCATCATCACGCTTGCTTGTGATGGCTCCATCACCTGCGCTGTCTTCACCTGTACTTGCTCCTCTGTTCTCACATGTTGGGCCCGATCTTGAAAGGGTGAGGAAGTGGAAATAATGCTCTGACCCCTGACTGATGAGTGCACAGAAGCAGTGAAGTCATTAAATATTTCACTGAAGGACAAGGAACTTAATAATTTCTGTTCCCATTTTGGGAAAAGTGTGGAGCACTGGATTAGGCACTTTTTCCGAAAAGTAGAAAGGCTGGTGGTATTGAAAGTCGTGCAAATCCTCATGGAAATAAGTGAATAGTATGGTTGGGATTTCAGCTAGGCATTGAAGAAACAGTCATTTTGTTTACTTGTTCACATTTATTATATAATTACAGCACTGATTTGATTGTTTATAAATGTACTTCTATGACACCTTTTTTTTACTGATTTAATTTTTATATAATTATGAATTAGCTTGCTTTATAGTAGTTTGTTTAAATTTCTAATTCATCTTCCTTTACTGTACTTTTGTTTATATTTTCTAAGAACTTGTTTATTCTGCTTTATTATATTGTGATTTGTTAATATTTTATATATATATATAGATAAATAGATATTTTTCTTTAAGTGTTTTTCAATGAGTGTATGTATATTTTCTTTGTGATTATTGATTTCTTCGTAAGAATAAACCTTTCATTGTTTTCTTCAGTTTTTTGTTTGACCATTATGTTTATGGATGAAAATAACTTCAATCAAATATTAGTTTAACAAATTCAAAGTTATATTTAAATAACTTGAATAACTTGAAGAATGTGTGGAAGTCGAGAACATTATCTCGGAAAGCAAAAATGGGTATGTCTGAAGGAATAGTGGTTCCAACAATGTTGTATGGTTGCGAGGCGTGGGCTATGGATAGAGTTGTGCGCAGGAGGATGGATGTGCTGGAAATGAGATGTTTGAGGACAATGTGTGGTGTGAGGTGGTTTGATCGAGTGAGTAACGTAAGGGTAAGAGAGATGTGTGGAAATAAAAAGAGCGTGGTTGAGAGAGCAGAAGAGGGTGTTTTGAAGTGGTTTGGGCACATGGAGAGAATGAGTGAGGAAAGATTGACCAAGAGGATATATGTGTCGGAGGTGGAGGGAACGAGGAGAAGAGGGAGACCAAATTGGAGGTGGAAAGATGGAGTGAAAAAGATTTTGTGTGATCGGGGCCTGAACATGCAGGAGGGTGAAAGGAGGGCAAGGAATAGAGTGAATTGGAGCGATGTGGTATACCGGGTTGACGTGCTGTCAGTGGATTGAATCAAGGCATGTGAAGCGTCTGGGGTAAACCATGGAAAGCTGTGTAGGTATGTATATTTGCGTGTGTGGACGTATGTATATACATGTGTATGGGGGGGGTTGGGCCATTTCTTTCGTCTGTTTCCTTGCGCTACCTCGCAAACGCGGGAGACAGCAACAAAGTATAAGTATAAAATAATTTAAATATCTATTATACTTTGTCGCTGTCTCCCGCGTTAGCAAGGTAGCGCAAGGAAACAGACGAGAGAATGGCCCAACCCACCCACATACACATGTATATACATACATGTCCACACATGCACATATATATACCTATACATTTCAACGTATACATATGTATACATACACAGACATATACATATATACGCATGTACATAATTCATACTTGCTGCCTTTATTCATTCCCGTCGCCACCCCGCCACACATGAAAGGACAACTCCCTCCCTGTGCACGTGCGCGAGGTAGTGCTAGGAAAAGACAAGAAAGGCCACATTCGTTCACACTCAGTCCTACCTGTCATGTATAATGCACTGAATAAATTTTTGTGGATATTGAAATATGGATGAGAATCTATGTTTACAAAGAATAGATATACATTAATTTAAGATACGTAACCAATTTAGGAATTGGAGGAAGACACGAAATGACAATTTATTAATGCAGAAGGGCTATTTCATTTTGCCAATGGACTCTACCTTCATTATTAGAATCGGACATCAAAGTTTCTTGTACTGCCCTAGCATCATTACTATGACTTCATCCAACAGCGTGGATCCTTTCAAGTCCATTTCAAGGGTGCTGATGCCACTCACCTACGTGTATTCTAACATTATGTGGATCATCCCTACGTAAGAGCTCTGGAGGCGAGTAGGTTTTCTTAGAGTGGGCTTGAAGATAATTGTGCAAGGCAACTGTGGCAAACACAATGTCTTTCACATTATCAGATGTGCAGATTGGAACCTTGAAAATCTGATATCTTGCTGCCAAGACCCCAAAAGACAATGACTGAACATGGTTTTATTGTCACTCATCCTTTCCTGGAAAAGTTTTCTTGAAATACACCTTTAATGGAAATGCCTCATCTCCTATAATGCAAAAGGACACTGTTTGTCTGAAAATGGGAGAGTGGAAGAAGGAGGGATGTTTAGAATGTTACCCTCTAAACCCTCCTCTCCCACACTCCACCATCTTTTGCTCAACCAGCATTCACATATATGAATTTGTAGTCAGCATCGACTAATGCCATCATTATGATGCTAGAATTATATTTATATATGTATATATATTTTTTTTTTTTTTTTGCTTTGTCGCTGTCTCCCGCGTTTGCGAGGTAGTGCAAGGAAACAGACGAAAGAAATGGCCCAACCCACCCCCATACACATGTATATACATACACGTCCACACACGCAAATATACATACACAGCTTTCCATGGTTTACCCCTGACGCTTCACATGCCCTGATTCAATCCACTGACAGCGCGTCAACCCCGGTATACCACATCGATCCAATTCACTCTATTCCTTGCCCGCCTTTCACCCTCCTGCATGTTCAGGCCCCGATCACTCAAAATCTTTTTCACTCCATCTTTCCACCTCTAATTTGGTCTCCCACTTCTCCTCGTTCCCTCCACCTCTGACACATATATCCTCTTGGTCAATCTTTCCTCACTCATTCTCTCCATGTGCCCAAACCATTTCAAAACACCCTCTTCTGCTCTCTCAACCATGCTCTTTTTATTTCCACACATCTCTCTTACCCTTACATTACTAACTCGATCAAACCAACTCACCACACATTGTCCTCAAACATCTCATTTCCAGCACATCCACCCTCCTGCGCACAACTCTATCCATAGCCCACGCCTCGCAACCATACAACATATTTGGAACCACTATTCCTTCAAACATAGCCATTTTTGCTTTCGGAGATAATGTTCTCGACTTCCAAACATTCTTCAAGGCTCCCAGGATTTTCGCCCCCTCCCCCACCCTATGATTCACTTCCACTTCCATGGTTCCATCTGCTGCCAGATCCACTCCCAGATATCTAAAACACTTTGCTTCCTCCAGTTTTTCTCCATTCAAACTTACCTCCCAATTGACTTGACCCTCAACCCTACTGTACCTAATAACCTTGCTCTTATTTACATTTACTCTTAACTTTCTTCTTTCACACACTTTACCAAACTCAGTCACCAGCTTCTGCAGTGTCTCACATGAATCAGCCACCAGCGCTGTATTATCAGTGAACAACAACTGACTCACTTCCCAAGCTCTCTCATCCACAACAGACTTCATTCTTGCCCCTCTTTCCAAAACTCTTGCATTCACCTCCCTAACAACCCCAACCATAAACAAATTAAACAACCATGGAGACATCACACAACCCTGCCACAAACCTACATTCACTGAGAACCAATCACTTTCCTCTCTTCCTACACGTACACATCCCTTACATCCTCGATAAAAACTTTTCACTGCTTCCAACAACTTGCCACCCACACCATATATTCTTAATACCTTCCACAGAGCATCTCTATCAACTCTATCATATGCCTTCTCCAGATCCATAAATGCTACATACAAATCCATTTGCTTTTCTAAGTATTTCTCACATACATTCTTCAAAGCAAACACCTGATCCACACATCCTCTACCACTTCTGAAACCACACTGCTCTTCCCCAATCTGATGCTCTGCACATGCCTTCACCCTCTCAATCAATACCCTCCCATATAATTTACCAGGAATACTCAACAAACTTATACCTCTGTAATTTGAGCACTCACTCTTATCCCCTTTGCCTTTGTACAATGGCACTATGCATGCATTCCGCCAATCCTCAGGCACCTCACCATGAGTCATACATACATTAAATAACCTTACCAACCAGTCAATAATACAGTCACCCCCTTTTTTAAAAAATTCCACTGCAATACCATCCAAACCTGCTGCCTTGCCGGCTTTCATCTTCCGCAAAGCTTTTACTACCTCTTCTCTGTTTACCAAATCATTTTCCCCAACCCTCTCACTTTGCACACCACCTCGACCAAGACTCCCTATATCTGCCACTCTATCATCAAACACATTCAACAAACCTTCAAAATACTCACTCCATCTCCTTCTCACATCACCACTACTTGTTATCACCTCCCCATTTGCGCCCTTCACTGAAGTTCCCATTTGCTCCCTTGTCTTACGCACTTTATTTACCTCCTTCCAGAACATCTTTTTATTCTCCCTAAAATTTAATGATACTCTCTCACCCCAACTCTCATTTGCCCTCTTTTTCACCTCTTGCACCTTTCTCTTGACCTCCTGTCTCTTTCTTTTATACATCTCCCACTCAATTGCATTTTTTCCCTGCAAAAATCGTCCAAATGCCTCTCTCTTCTCTCTCACTAATACTCTTACTTCTTCATCCCACCACTCACTACCCTTTCTAATCAACCCACTTCCCATGCTTCTCATGCCACAAGCATCTTTTGCGCAATCCATCACTGATTCCCTAAATACATCCTATTCCTCCCCCACTCCCCTTACTTCCAGTGTTCTCACCTTTTTCCATTCTGTACTCAGTCTCTTCTGGTACTTCCTCACACAGGTCTAATTCCCAAGCTCACTTACTCTCACCACCCTCTTCACCCCAACATTCACTCTTCTTTTCTGAAAACGCATACAAATCTTCACCTTAGCCTCCACAGGATAATGATCAGACATCCCTCCAGTTGCACCTCTCAGCACATTTACATCCAAAAGTCTCTGTTTCGCGCGCCTGTCAATTAACACGTAATCCAATAATGCTCTCTGGACATCTCTCCTACTTACATACATTTTTTTTTTTTTTTTTTTGCTTTGCCGCTGTCTCCCGCGTTTGCGAGGTAGCGCAAGGAAACAGACGAAAGAAATGGCCCAACCCACCCCCATACACATGTATATACATACGTCCACACACGCAAATATACATACCTACACAGCTTTCCATGGTTTACCCCAGACGCTTCACATGCCCTGATTCAATCCACTGACAGCACGTCAACCCCGGTATACCATATCGCTCCAATTCACTCTATTCCTTGCCCTCCTTTCACCCTCCTGCATGTTCAGGCCCCGATCACACAAAATCTTTTTCACTCCATCTTTCCACCTCCAATTTGGTCTCCCTCTTCTCCTCGTTCCCTCCACCTCCGACACATATATCCTCTTGGTCAATCTTTCCTCACTCATTCTCTCCATGTGCCCAAAATATTTCAAAACACCCTCTTCTGCTCTCTCAACCATGCTCTTTTTATTTCCACACATCTCTCTTACCCTTACGTTACTCACTCGATCAAACCACCTCACACCACACATTGTCCTCAAACATCTCATTTCCAGCACATCCAGCCTCCTGCGCACCACTCTATCCATAGCCCACGCCTCGCAACCATACAACATTGTTGGAACCACTATTCCTTCAAACATACCCATTTTTGCTTTCCGAGATAATGTTCTCGACTCCCACACATTCTTCAAGGCTCCCAGAATTTTCGCCCCCTCCCCCACCCTATGATCCACTTCCGCTTCCATGGTTCCATCCGCTGCCAGATCCACTCCCAGATATCTAAAACACTTCACTTCCTCCAGTTTTTCTCCATTCAAACTCACCTCCCAATTGACTTGACCCTCAACCCTACTGTACCTAATGACCTTGCTCTTATTCACATTTACTCTTAACTTTCTTCTTTCACACACTTTACCAAACTCAGTCACCAGCTTCTGCAGTTTCTCACATGAATCAGCCACCAGCGCTGTATCATCAGCGAACAACAACTGACTCACTTCCCAAGCTCTCTCATCCCCAACAGACTTCATACTTGCCCCTCTTTCCAAAACCCTTGCATTCACCTCCCTAACAACCCCATCCATAAACAAATTAAACAACCATGGAGACATCACACACCCCTGCCACAAACCTACATTCACTGAGAACCAATCACTTTCCTCTCTTCCTACACGTACACATGCCTTACATCCTCGATAAAAACTTTTCACTGCTTCTAACAACTTGCCTCCCACACCATATATTCTTAATACCTTCCACAGAGCAAGGTTATTAGGTACAGTAGGGTTGAGGGTCAAGTCAATTGGGAGGTGAGTTTGAATGGAGAAAAACTGGAGGAAGTGAAGTGTTTTAGATATCTGGGAGTGGATCTGGCAGCGGATGGAAACATCGAAGCGGAAGTGGATCATAGGGTGGGGGAGGGGGCGAAAATTATGGGAGCCTTGAAGAATGTGTGGAAGTCGAGAACATTATCTCGGAAAGCAAAAATGGGTATGTTTGAAGGAATAGTGGTTCCAACAATGTTGTATGGTTGCGAGGCGTGGACTATGGATAGAGTTGTGCGCAGGAGGATGGATGTGCTGGAAATGAGATGTTTGAGGACAATGTATGGTGTGAGGTGGTTTGATCGAGTAAGTAACGTAAGGGTAAGAGAGATGTGTGGAAATAAAAAGAGCGTGGTTGAGAGAGCAGAAGAGGGTGTTTTGAAGTGGTTTGGTCACATGGAGAGAATGAGTGAGGAAAGATTGACCAAGAGGATATATGTGTCGGAGGTGGAGGGAACGAGGAGAAGAGGGAGACCAAATTGGAGGTGGAAAGATGGAGTGAAAAAGATTTTGTGTGATCGGGGCCTGAACATGCAGGAGGGTGAAAGGAGGGCAAGGAATAGAGTGAATTGGAGCGATGTGGTATACCGGGGTTGACGTGCTGGCAGTGGATTGAATCAAGGCATGTGAAGCGTCTGGGGTAAACCATGGAAAGCTGTGTAGGTATGTATATTTGCGTGTGTGGACGTATGTATATACATGTGTATGGGGGTGGGTTGGGCCATTTCTTTCGTCTGTTTCCTTGCGCTACCTCGCAAATGCGGGAGACAGCGACAAAGCAAAAAAAAAAAAAAAAAAAAAAACTTTATATATATAAATCCCTATATATATATATATATATATATATATTATTATTATTATTTTGCTTTGTCGCTGTCTCCCGCGTTGGCGAGGTAGCGCAAGAAAACAGACGAAGGAAATGGCCCAACCCACCCCCATACACATGTATATACATACATGTCCACACACGCAAATATACATACCCATCCATCTCAATGTACACATATATATACACACACAGACATATACATATATACACATGCACACAATTCACACTGTCTGCCTATTATTCATTCCCATCGCCACCTCGCCACACATGGAATAACGTCCCCCTCCCCCCTCATGTGTGCGAGGTAGCGCTAGGAAAAGACAACAAAGGCCCCATTTGTTCACACTCAGTCTCTAGCTGTCATGCATTAATGCCCGAAACCACAGCTCCCTTTCCACATCCAGGCCCCACAGAACTTTCCATGGTCTACCCCAGACGCTTCACATGCCCTGATTCAATCCATTGACAGCACGTCGACCCCGGTATACCACATCGATCCAATTCACTGTATTCCTTGCATGCCTTTCACCCTCCTGCATGTTCAGGCCCGATCACTTAAAATCTTTTTCACTCCATCTTTCCACCTCCAATATGGTCTCCCACCTCTCCTCGTTCCCTCCACTTCAGACACATATAACCTCTTGGTCAATCTTTCCTCACTCATTCTCTCCATGTACCCAAACCATTTCAAAATACCCTCTTCTGCTCTCTCAACCACGCTCTTCTTATTTGCACACATCTCTCTTACCCTTACATTACTTACTTGATCAAACCACCTCACACCACATATTGTCCTCAAACATCTCATTTCCAGCACATCCACCCTCCTGCGCACAACTCTATCCATAGCCCACGCCTCGCAACCATACAACATAGTTGGAACCACTATTCCTTTAAACACAGCAATTTTTGCTTTCGGAGATAATGTTCTCGACTTCCACACATTCTGCAAGGCTCCCAGGATTTTCGCCCCCTCCCCCACCCTATGATTCACTTCCGCTTCCATGGTTCCATCCGCTGCCAGGTCCACTCCCAGATATCTAAAACACTTTACTTCCTCCAGTTTTTCTCCATTCAAACTTACCTCCCAATTGACTCACATATATATATATATATATTTTTTTTTTTTGCTTTGTCGCTGTCTCCCGCGTTTGCGAGGTAGCGCAAGGAAACAGACGAAAGAAATGGCCCAACCCACCCCCATACACACGTATATACATACGTCCACACACGCAAATATACATACCTACACAGCTTTCCATGGTTTACCCCAGACGCTTCACATGCCCTGATTCAATCTACTGACAGCACGTCAACCCCGGTATACCACATCGATCCAATTCACTCTATTCCTTGCCCTCCTTTCACCCTCCTGCATATACGTTCAGGCCCCGATCACACAAAATCTTTTTCACTCCATCTTTCCACCTCCAATTTGGTCTCCCACTTCTCCTCGTTCCCTCCACCTCCGACAAATATATCCTCTTGGTCAATCTTTCCTCACTCATTCTCTCCATGTGCCCAAACCATTTCAAAACACCCTCTTCTGCTCTCTCAACCACGCTCTTTTTTATTTCCACACATCTCTCTTACCCTTACACTACTTACTCGATCAAACCACCTCACACTACACATTGTCCTCAAACATCTCATTTCCAGCACATCCATCCTCCTGCGCACAACTCTATCCATAGCCCACGCCTCGCAACCATACAACATTGTTGGAACCACTATTCCTTCAAACATACCTATTTTTGCTTTCCGAGATAATGTTCTCGACTTCCACACATTCTTCAAGGCTCCCAGAATTTTCGTCCCCTCCCCCACCCTATGATCCACTTCCGCTTCCATGGTTCCATCCGCTGGCAGATCCACTCCCAGATATCTAAAACTCTTTACTTCCTCCAGTTTTTCTCCATTCAATCTTACCTCCCAATTGACTTGACCCTCATCCCTACTGTACCTAATAACCTTGCTCTTATTCACATTTTCTCTTAACTTTCTTCTTTCACACACTTTACCAAACTCAGTCACCAGCTTCTGCAGTTTCTCACATGAATCAGCCACCAGCGCTGTATCATCAGCGAACAACAACTGACTCACTTCCCAAGCTCTCTCATCCCCAACAGACTTCATACTTGCCCCTATTTCCAAAACTCTTGCATTCACCTCCCTAACAACCCCATCCATAAAGAAATTAAACAACCATGGAGACATCACACACCCCTGCCGCAAACCTACATTCACTGAGAACCAATCACTCTCCTCTCTTCCTACACGTACACATGCCTTACATCCTCGATAAAAACTTTTCACTGCTTCTAACAACTTGCCTTCCACACCATATATTCTTAATACCTTCCACAGAGCATCTCTATCAACTCTATCATATGCCTTCTCCAGATCCATAAATGCTACATACAAATCCATTTGCTTTTCTAAGTATTTCTCACATACATTCTTCAAAGCAAACACCTGATCCACACATCCTCTACCACTTCTGAAACCACACTGCTCTTCCGCAATCTGATGCTCTGTACATGCCTTCACCCTCTCAATCAATACCCTCCCATATAATTTACCAGGAATACTCAACAAAGTTTTTTTTTTTCTTTTTTTTTTTTTTATACTTTGTCGCTGTCTCCCGCGTTTGCGAGGTAGCGCAAGGAAACAGACGAAAGAAATGGCCCCCCCCCCCATACACATGTACATACACACGTCCACACACGCAAATATACATACCTACACAGCTTTCCACGGTTTACCCCAGACGCTTCACATGCCTTGCTTCAATCCACTGACAGCACGTCAACCCCTGTATACCACATCGACTCCAATTCACTCTATTTCTTGCCCTCCTTTCACCCTCCTGCATGTTCAGGCCCCGATCACACAAAATCTTTTTCACTCCATCTTTCCACCTCCAATTTGGTCTCCCTCTTCTCCTCGTTCCCTCCACCTCCGACACATATATCCTCTTGGTCAATCTCTCCTCACTCATTCTCTCCATGTGCCCAAACCATTTCAAAACACCCTCTTCTGCTCTCTCAACCACGCTCTTTTTATTTCCACACATCTCTCTTACCCTTACGTTACTTACTCGCTCAAACCACCTCACACCACACATTGTCCTCAAACATCTCATTTCCAGCACATCCATCCTCCTGCGCACATCTCTATCCATAGCCCACGCCTCGCAACCATACAGCATTGTTGGAACCACTATTCCTCAAACATACCCATTTTTGCTTTCCGAGATAATGTTCTCGACTTCCACACATTCTTCAAGGCTCCCAGAATTTTCGCCCCCTCCCCCACCCTATGATCCACTTCCGCTTCCATGGTTCCATCCGCTGACAGATCCACTCCCAGATATCTAAAACACTTCACTTCCTCCAGTTTTTCTCCATTCAAACTCACCTCCCAATTGACTTGACCCTCACCCCTACTGTACCTAATAACCTTGCTCTTATTCACATTTACTCTCAACTTTCTTCTTCCACACACTTTACCAAACTCAGTCACCAGCTTCTGCAGTTTCTCACATGAATCAGCCACCAGCGCTGTATCATCAGCGAACAACAATTGACTCACTTCCCAAGCTCTCTCATCCCCAACAGACTTCATACTTGCCCCTCTTTCCAGAACTCTTGCATTTACCTCCTTACAACCCCATCCATAAACAAATTAAACAACCATGGAGACATCACACACCCCTGCCGCAAACCTACATTCACTGAGAACCAATCACTTTCCTCTCTTCCTACACGTACACATGCCTTACATCCTCGATAAAAACTTTTCACTGCTTCTAACAACTTGCCTCCCACACCATATATTCTTAATACCTTCCACAGAGCATCTCTATCAACTCTATCATATGCCTTCTCCAGATCCATAAATGCTACATACAAATCCATTTGCTTTTCTAAGTATTTCTCACATACATTCTTCAAAGCAAACACCTGATCCACACATCCTCTACCACTTCTGAAACCGCACTGCTCTTCCCCAATCTGATGCTCTGTACATGCCTTCACCCTCTCAATCAATACCCTCCCATATAATTTACCAGGAATACTCAACAAACTTATACCTCTGTAATTTGAGCACTCACTCTTATCCCCTTTGCCTTTGTACAATGGCACTATGCACGCATTCCGCCAATCCTCAGGCACCTCACCATGAGTCATACATACATTAAATAACCTTACCAACCAGTAAACAATACAGTCACCCCCTTTCTTAATAAATTCCACTGCAATACCATCCAAACCTGCTGCCTTGCCGGCTTTCATCTTCCGCAAAGCTTTTACTACCTCTTCTCTGTTTACCAAATCATTTTCCCTAACCCTCTCACTCAACAAAGTTATACCTCTGTAATTTGGGCACTCACTCTTATCCCCTTTGCCTTTGTACAATGGCACTATGCACGCATTCCGCCAATCCTCAGGGACCTCACCATGAGTCATACGTACATTAAATAACCTTACCAACCAGTCAATAATACAGTCACCCCCTTTTTTAATAGATTCCACTGCAATACCATCCAAACCTGCTGCCTTGCCAGCTTTCATCTTCCGCAAAGCTTTCACTACCTCTTCTCTGTTTACGAAATCATTTTCCCTAACCCTCTCACTTTGTACACCACCTCGACCAAAACACCTTATATCTGCCACTCTATCATCAAACACATTCAACAAACCTTCAAAAATACTCACTCCATCTCCTTCTCACATCACCAATACTTGTTATCACCTCCCCATTTGCGCCCTTCACTGAAGTTCCCATTTGCTCCCTTGTCTTACGCACTTTATTTACCTCCTTCCAGAACATCTTTTTATTCTCCCTAAAATTTAATGATACTCTCTCACCCCAACTCTCATTTGCCCTCTTTTTTCCCCCGTGTTGCACCTTTCTCTTGACCTCTTGTCTCTTTCTTTTATACATCTCCCACTCAATTTCATGTTTTCCCTGCACAAATCGTCCAAATGCCTCTCTCTTCTCTTTCACTAATAATCTTACTTCTTCATCCCACCACTCACTACCCTTTCTAATCAACCCACCTCCCACTCTTCTCAGGCCACAAGCATCTTTAGCGCAATCCATCATATATATATATATATATATATATATATATATATATATATATATATATATATATATATATATATATATATATATACATTCTTTTATCCCTGGGGATAGGGGAGAAAGAATACTTCCCACGTATTCCCTGCGTGTCGTAGAAGGCGACTAAAAGGAGAGGGAGTGGGGGCTGGAAATCCTCCCCTCTCAATTTTTTTCAATTTTCCAAAAGAATGAACCGAGAAGGGGGCCAGGTGAGGATATTCCCTCAATGGCCCAGTCCTCTGTTCTTAACGCTACCTCGCTAACGCGCGAAGAAAGAATACTTCCCACGTATTCCCTGCGTGTCGTAGAAGGCGACTAAAAGGGAAGGGAGCGGGGGGCTGGAAATCCTCCCCTCGCATATTTTTTTTTTTTTCCTAAAAGAAGGAACAGAGAAGGGGGCCTGGTGAGGATATTCCCTCTAAGGCCCGGTCCTCTGTTCTTAGCGCTACCTCGCTAATGCGGGAAATGGCGAATAGTATGAAAATATATATATATATATATATATATATACGTATGTAAGTAGGAGAGATGGCCAGAGAGCTTTATTGGATTACGTGTTAATTGACAGGCGCGCGAAAGAGAGACTTTTGGATGTTAATGTGCTGAGAGGTGCAACTGGAGGGATGTCTGATCATTATCTTGTGGAGGCTAAGCTGAAGATTTGTATGGGTTTTCAGAAAAGAAGAGTGAATGTTGGGGTGAAGAGGGTGGTGAGAGTAAGTGAGCTTGGGAAGGAGACTTGTGTGAGGAAGTACCAGGAGAGACTGAGTACAGAATGGAAAAAGGTGAGAACAATGGAAGTAAGGGGAGTGGGGGAGGAATGGGATGTATTTAGGGAATCAGTGATGGATTGCGCAAAAGATGCTTGTGGCATGAGAAGAGTGGGAGGTGGGTTGATTAGAAAGGGTAGTGAGTGGTGGGATGAAGAAGTAAGATTATTAGTGAGAGAGAAGAGAGAGGCATATGGACGATTTTTACAGGGAAAAAATGAAATTGAGTGGGAGATGTATACAAGAAAGAGACAGGAGGTCAAGAGAAAGGTGCAAGAGGTGAAAAAGAGGGCAAATGAGAGTTGGGGTGAGAGAGTATCATTAAATTTTAGGGAGAATAAAAAGATGTTCTGGAAGGAGGTAAATAAAGTACATAAGACAAGTGAGCAAGTGGGAACTTCAGTGAATTGCGCAAATGGGGAGGTGATAACAAGTAGTGGTGATGTGAGAAGGAGATGGAGTGAGTATTTTGAAGGTTTGTTGAATGTGTTTGATGTTAGAGTGGCAGATATAAGGTGTTTTGGTCGAGGTGGTGTGCAAATTGAGAGGGTTAGGGAAAATGATTTGGTAAACAGAGAAGAGGTAGTAAAAGCTTTGCGGAAGATGAAAGCCGGCAAGGCAGCAGGTTTGAATGGTATTGCAGTGGAATTTATTAAAAAAGGGGGTGACTGTATTATTGACTGGTTGGTAAGGTT